>NC_064850.1:10180000-10527500 GCF_024139225.1 Suncus etruscus | reverse complement strand
GACATATATAGGACATTCCACCCCAAAAAAACCTGGATACACATTCTTCTCCAATGTACATGGGTCATTCTCCAGGATAGATCACATGCTGACACATAAAACATACCTTCATAAAATCATAGAAATCAGGCTACCTTTGCTGACTACAAGGCTCTGAAATTAGATGTGAATTACAAAGGGACACAGAAGAAAAATTTTAACAATTGGAAATTAAACAGCCAGCTACTGAACAACCAGTGGGTCCGAGATGAAATCAAAGAAGAAATCAAAACTTTCCTGGGAACAAATGATAATGAAGACACAAACTGCCAGAATCTATGGGACACAGCAAAAGCAGTCCTGAGAGAAAAATTTATAGCTTTTCAAGCACACATCAGGAAGGAAGAAGGGGCATACCTGAATAACTTAATGATGCAGCTCACAAAATTAGAAATTGACCAACAAAAGGAACCAAAAATAGGGAGACAGAAGGAAATAACAAAGCTGAAAGCAGAAATCAATGAAGTGGAAACCAAAAAAAAAAAAAAAATCCAAAAGATTAACAAAAGCAAAAGTTGATTCTTTGAAAAAATAAACAAGATTGATAGACCATTGGCAAAATTCACAAAGAGAGAGAGAGAGAGACAGAGAGAGAAAAACCTGATAACCCGTATTAGAAATGAAAAGGGAGAGATCACGACAGATATTTCAGAGATCCAAAGGGTAATCAAAGACTACTTTGAGAAACTTTATGCTACTAAACATGAGAACCTAGAAGAAATGGGTAAAATCCTGGATACTTATAACCTTCCACGGTTAAGTAAGGAGGATGTAGCACATCTAAATACCCCCATCACTATGGAAGAAATTGAAACTGTAATCAAACAGCTGCCTAAAAAGAAAAGCCCAGGCCTAGATGGATTTACTAAATGAATTCCTTCAAACCTTTCAAGAGGAGCTACTACCATTCCTAGCCAGGCTCTTCCATGAAATTGAAAAAAACGGGAACAATCCCTAACAGCTTTTATGAAACCAACATCACCTTGATACCAAAACCAGACAGAGATGCTGCCAGAAAAGAAAATTACAGACCAATATCCCTGATGAATGCAGATGCAAAAATCTTCAACAAATCCCTGGCAAATAGATCCAATGCATCATCAAGAAGTTCATACACTATGACCAAGTAGGTTTCATCCCAGGAATGCAAGGGTGGTTTAGCATCCGTAAATCTATCAACATAATACAAAACATCAACAACAAGAAAAGTAAAAATCACATGATCATATCAATAGACTCAGAGAAAGCATTTGATAAGATCCAACAACCATTCTTGATCAAAACTCTCAGAAAGATGGGAATAAAAGGGATCTTTCTCAATCTAGTTGAAGCCATCTACCAGAAGCCAATGGCAAATATTATCCTCAATGGAGAAAAACTAAAAGCCT
This sequence comes from Suncus etruscus, assembly GCF_024139225.1. Classification (NCBI taxonomy): domain Eukaryota; kingdom Metazoa; phylum Chordata; class Mammalia; order Eulipotyphla; family Soricidae; genus Suncus; species Suncus etruscus. The sequence continues at coordinate 10,526,073 of NC_064850.1, read as the reverse complement.
TTCCTCTAAATTCTGGTACAAGACAAGGCTCTCCGCTCTCACCACTCCTCTTCAAGTTAGTACTGGAAGTACTTGCTATAGTGATCAGGCAAGAAAAAGATATCAAGGAAATCCAGATAGGAAAGGAAAAAGTCAAGCTCTCACTGTTTGCAGATGACATGATACTCTACTTAGAAAATCCTAAAGATTCGACCAAAAAGCTTCTCAAAACAATAGATTCATATACCAATATGGCAGGCTAAAAAATTAACACACAGAAATCAATGGCCTTTTCATGCACCAATAATGACAGGGAAGAGATGGATGTCAAGAATGCAATCCCATTCACATTAGTGCCACACAAACTCAAATATCTTAGTCAACTTGACCAAAGATGTAAAGGACCTATACAAAGAAAACTATAAAGCCCTCTTCCAAGAAATAAGAGAGGACACATGGAAATGGAAACACATACCCTGCTCATGGATTGGCAGGATTAACATCATTAAAATGGTAATACTCCTCAAAGCATTATACAGATTTAATGTGATCCCTCAAAAGACACCCACTCATAACATTCTTCAAAGAAGTGGATCAAACACTTATGAAGTTCATCTGAAACAATAACACCATCGAATAGCTAAAGCACTCCTAGGGAAAAGGAAAATGGGAGGCATTACTTGCCCCAATTTTAAACTGTACTACAAAGCAATAATTATCAAAACAGAATGGCATTGGAATAAAGACAGACCGTCAGATCAGTGGAATAGGCTTGAGTTCTCAGACAATGTTCCCCAGACATACAAGCACCTAATTTTTGACAAAGGAGCAAGAAATCCTAAGTGGAGCAGGAAAAACCTCTTCAACAAGTGGTGCTGGCAGAACTGGTTAGCCACTTGCAAAAAAGCGAACATAGACCCCCTCAGTTAACATCATGTACGAAGGTAAAATTCAAATGGATTAAAGACCTTGATATTGAACCTGATACCATAAGGTATATAGAACAACACGTCAGTAAAACACTCCATGACATTGAGACTAAAGGCATCTTCAAAGAGGAAACTGCACTTTCCAAACAAGTGGAAGCAGAGATAAACAGATGGTAATACATTAAACTGAGAAGCTTCTGCACCTCAAAAGAAATAGTGCCCAGGATACAAGAGCCATCCACTGAGTGGGAGAAACTATTCACCCAATACCCATCAGATAAGGGGCTATTATCCAAAATATACAAGGCACTGACAGAACTTTACAAGAAAAAAAAAAAACATCTAATCTCATCAAAAAATGGGGAGAAGAAATGAACAGACACTTTGACAAAGAAATACAAATGGCTAAAAGGCACATGAAAAAATGCTCCTCATCACTAATCATTAGGGAGATGTAAATCAAAACAAAGATGAGATACCATCTCACACCACAGAGATTGGCACACATCACAAAGAACGAGAACAATCAGTGCTGGCGGGGATGTGGAGAGAAAGGAACTCTTATCCACTGCTGGTGGGAATGCCGTCTAGTCTAACCTCTATGGAAAGCGATATGGAGATTCCTCCAAAAACTGGAAATTGAGCTCCCATTCGACCCAGCTATACCACTCCTAGGGATATACCCTAGGAACACAAGAATACAGTACAAAAATCCCTTCCTCACACCTATATTTATTGCAGCACTATTCACAATAGCCAGGCTCTGGAAACAACCAAGATGCCCTTCAACAGATGAATGGCTAAAGAAACTGTGGTACATATACACAATGGAATATTATGCAGCCACCAGGAGAGATGAAGCCATGAAATTTTCCTATACATGGATGTACATGGAATCTATCATGCTGAGTGAAATAAGTCAGAGGGAGAGAGAAAGGTGCAGAATAGTCTCACTCATCTATGGGTTTTAAGAAAAATAAAAGTCATTTTTGCAACGATCCTGAGACAAGGAGAGGAGGACTGGAACTTCCAGTTCACTTCATGAAGCTCACCACAAAGAGTGGTGAGTGCAATTATAGAAATAACTACACTGAGAACTACCATAATCATGTGAATGAATAAGGGAACTGGAAAGCCAGTCTAGAGTACAGGTGGGTGTGAGGTGGGATGGAGGGAGATTTGGGACATTGGTGGTAGGAATGTTGCACTGGTGAAGGGGGGTGTTCTTTCCATGCCTGAAACCTAATCACAATCATATTTATAATCAAGTTGTTTAAATAAAGATATTATAAAGAATTATCATTGAACATTCATTACAGAAAGGATCTATTCTTTGAAAAGATCAGATTTTTTTTGTTTTGATGTTTGGCAGTCTATACTCAACAGTTTATATAATTTCCATACTTCATTTGATTTTAAATATTATGACAGTTTTGCAAAGTGTTTATCAATATAATTGGAGGACATTATTCTAAGAATATTTTCATGAAATTTTATGTTATTTAGTGAGAGTTGGTGCTGGTTGACTCTATTGATGGGTTTCTCCATTTTTCAAAGAGAATACAGCATCTGGATATTTTAGGATTTGGGAAACTTTAGGAACACTGACTATTATTAAGTACATGAACAAGGTGATCTGAAGATAATGACAATCAAGGTCACAACTTTCAGTGAGCTGACAATAGACTAGAAATTGTGAGATCAATTTTTCCCATTAAACAATTTCAAAAAAAAATCTTGAATGCCAGAACTGAGAAACATTAACTTGAAAACCATTCTCTCGGGGGTTAGTCATTTAAGCTTGTGTTTTCTCAGCTCATCCAGTTTTGATGGTAGCGTTTGTTGTTTTGTTTTCATGAAAATTCAGCACTGACTTTTATTGTCAGAAAGTTAATAGATTTTATTTTTATATCCTTTTATCCTGGCACATAATTCTTTATGTTCATAGATCAATATTAGAGGAAATTTCTTTGCCAAGTAATGATCCATGTAGTCATAATAAAAGAGAAATTTTTTCAATGGTTTTCAGAGCCAAAAAGAGTTATTGCAGATATAAGTGGCTCTATAATTGTGTTGTCCAAATGTTCCACTAAATTTATTAGCCATTTTTTAACTCTTTCATGAAGGTGAATCACTCTTATGAGTGAAGTATTGGGAATGAGTCACTTGATAATTGAAGCCAGAAAATAATCAGTTGAATTGTTAGTCAAAAATCATCGTAGATACCGTAGATACCATATAATCTATTGCACAAATGTGACAACGAAGAAACTGAAGCTTATCGACAATTCCCACCCATTCAGAATCTTCATGGTCATGGTCATTGATTTCATGTTACAAATATGATTCTTACTTAACACTTGATTGAAATTTTCCATCAGTCCAAGGCTTCTTGAGAAATAGGTGATAAGTTTATACTATGCAATCATGGCAGAATTAAAACTAGAATGCAAGTCTCCCCAACATTTTCTTTGGAACCATTTTCAAGTAACCAAAAATATGTAAAATGGGTTGATAATCTTTCCTCCAGCATTATTATGAATATTAAAAAAACAATAAATTCTATGTGGAATTATTATATTTACCTACTTTTTTTAGTGTAATCACAAGAGAGGATTTCTTTTATCATGCAAAGCTGGACTTGAAACTGACTTCTGGAAACGACTATGATGAAAGATTGGAAACCACTAGGGTTCTGTCTTCATATCTTTAAGGCCCTTCCCTCACATCTGTTTGAATATTTTTAAAATATGGTTAAATCTTCTATTTTTCTGATCCATAAATCTAGGACTTCAAAGAACCTCAGTTCAAGTTGTAGGGTAGAGAGTAGTATGCTTGGATTCTTGCCTACTGGAAGAGTTCAGCCTTTTTTTAATCTAACAGTGACAAGTTATGTATTATTAAGCTAATAATTATGAAATACTTAAGTTGTTTAAAATGCTGGGAGTATCATTTTGTAAAAAATAAGTTAGGTTCCAATGTTAGTCCTCTAAATTCTTCTGGGAAATATAGACACTAAGCCAAAAGACAGCCAAGAAATATGAAAAAATTATATGATTAAAATTAAAATTATAAAGAAGAATAAAATGCTGAAACTAATTTAGATGGAGGGCAAAAAATATTTTACTTAGGAAAATATATGTAAATTAATATCTGAAAGATAAATAAGAATTAATTAGGGAGACTGTGGGAGGATGAGAGTGCTAGGCCCAAGAGACAACATGTGCAAAGGTTTTGAGGCAAGAAAAGGAATCTTTGGACCTTTTATGGGTTGCTATTATTTAGGATGTGATATTTGGAGGTAGAGAAACAGAATAAAAACCACTGGATAAATTGTTCAAATGAGTGTCTTATCACTATAAAATATTCAATATTTTATTAGCATCTCTATCTTTACATAACAATATTCACCCAACTTTGGGAGTTTTGGAAGTAAATAGTACAGCAGTTCAATGCAAGCAGAGAGGGACATTCTATTGCAACATTTTCTGCTCAAGGGAGCCAGAATGATGGAACCCCAGATATCCCAAATCTTACTCTAACCTCATTATTGGCCTTGTAGGATATAGGTAAGTGGTTTCCAATTTCCTAGTCAGAAGAGTCAACTATAGCTTGGGTTCTTGTCTTTTCCTTCTTTATATATGTGAAATAATTTTTAGTTTAAAAAATATTCATTATTCTTTCACTTTATTTCTTTCTCCCTCCCTTCCTTTCTCCCTTCCTTCCTACCTTTATCGTTTTTCTTTCTTTCTCTCATTCTTCCTTTCTCTCATTCTCTTTCTTTTCTTTTTCTTTCTTTCTTTCTTCCTTTCTTTCTTCTTTCTTTCTTTCTTTCTCTTTCCTTTCTTCTTGAGAACACTGAGATATACACCCTCATAGCTTTCATATTTACAATTTAATATGTTCTGTCATATTAATATTTCCAATTACTAAATATATGTATTTCTATACTTCTATTATAAGCCTATGAGAGGAATGCTAGTGTAGTTATGGTTAACTCTTCCTTCATTGAGTTTAACTTTGCAAGTCTCAGAGAAAAAGAGAGAGAATTCAAGTATAAAGAAGAATGCTGCTGGAGCTGTCCTCAAGATTAGCCAACCATAGCCCCTGGATGAACCAACTATAGGCCCTGCCATCTGTATCTATAAGTAGTTTTATTAGAAAAAAGTCATGTTCTGTTCTTTGGTTTAGTTATCACTATTGCTGCTTTCTCTCATGACTTAATAACCCAGAAGGTCTAAAATTTTTATTATCTGACTCTTTATAGGAAAGTGTTCTAATACATGAAATATACCACAGATTATTCATAAATGATGATGTGAATAAAAATCCAACTTCCGGGCCCGGAGAGATAGCACAGCGGCGTTTGCCTTGCAAGCAGCTGATCCAGGACCAAAGGTGGTTGGTTCGAATCCCGGTGTCCCATATGGTCCCCTGTGCCTGCCGGGAGCTATTTCTGAGCAGACAGCCAGGAGTAACCCCTGAGCACCACCAGGTGTGGCCCAAAAACCAAAAAAAAAAAAAAAAAAATCCAACTTCCCTAAAGCTAGAAACTAGAACCAAGAAAATGTGTGAGGCCAGTGAAATGATTTTATTTATTTGAAAAAATGTTTTTGTAGATGAAAGAAGAAAGGAGAGGAGAGGTGAGAGATGAGGTAAAGTGAAGAGGGAAGAGAGGAGGAGAAGGCAGAGGATGGGACAAGGAGAAGTGAAAGAGAAGAGGGGAGGGACAAAGAAAGGAGAGGAGGTGATTAGGGGTAGATACTGCTTAACCTAATAAATTATTTAATTTTCAAATGAAAGAGTAGTAGCTAACAGAGATGGTAAAACCTGTACAAAACCATTGTGGCAGGTCACCCAGAACTCAGGGTTGTGAGGGCTTCCTGCTTCAGAGAGTGCTGCTGCATCATATTGCTCCAACGTCCATTTCAGGATTTCCCAAAGAAGTAGATATTTTTCTTACTTAAGAAGCAGAGGACTTAACAGCATGCAAATATGCCCCCTTGATAGAGAATTGTTTGGGTCAGTTGGATACAGGTCCCTTTTACTCTTGCACAATTAGGAGGAGAAGAAGGGAGTTCATTCAGTGATACGGTGCCTGGGGCCAGGATGGCAAGCATGAGCCATGACACATTTGTTCTGCGGTTCCCTCAGCCCCGCATACGTGTCTGAAAAGGCTAATCAGCCTTTCCATACAAGGCTGATGGATCTGAATACAGAATTTTAAGTGTTCTGTAAACCAGCCATCTGAATGCTGTCAAGTGAGAACTATTGGAACTGTATTCAGCACATGCCACTCATCCCTTCTTATCTGCCACTGTCAGCAGCGTGTCAGCAGCTGGAGGTGCTTAATCCACATTCTTAGTCTCTCCCGTTTCCTCTTGGTGGTGGAAGAGTTAGCCTCCCAAATAGCACTGTTTGACTAACATGAGGCTAAGTCGCAAGATACAGAATCTGCTCTCGAAACAATAAGTTATAAGATAGAGGCTGGTGACTAGGTGACTTATCGTTGGCCAGAAGTCTAGTAGCCTAAGTCATGAAGCAGGAGCCTCATGCCTTTGAGTCATAAACTTTCTCCACTATTTTGCTCTTGCTTCCCTCACAGAGGAGTCTTTGGCTCTGAATATTTATCCCATCCCTTAATGGTCACAGATATTCTTGACTTCTCTGATATCAATGTGACCCTTTTATTTTAGGATCCTTTCTCTTTTTTTTGTTTTTTTTTTTGTTTGTTTGTTTGTTTTTGGGCCACACCCAGCGATGCTCATGAGTTACTCCTGGCTGTCTGCTCAGAAATAGCTCCTGGCAGGCACGGGGGACCATATGGGACACCGGGATTCGAACCAACCACCTTTGGTCCTGGATCGGCTGCTTGCAAGGCAAACGCCACTGTGCTATCTCTCCGGGCCCTTTAAGATCCTTTCTATCATGTGTTTTAGTAGGAAGTTTCCCCAGTGTTTTGTCAGAGGCATTAAGAAATTTTATGACCTTAAAAATCACAGTGTGTGCTGACTCTCTTTGAATCTCTGGGTGTATACTTAGTGTCTAGTCTTATCAGAGTCCTCCCTTATGGTGTACCCCCACTTTTAAAATTAAATCTTTTCTTAAAGTCCCACATGTCATTATTACATTAAACTTTTCTTTACCATAATTCCCACCAATGCTTGAAGCATAAGTTGGCCTTATAAAACCTCATGGATAAAACTCATCTTTCTTAGGCTTTATGCTCCATCACCTTGATAAAAAATATGACCAGAGCATATAGTGTGATATGAGACTTCTCTAGACCTCAAATCTATTAGCAGAGATACAGACAGAGCATATCTCCCAGTAAGTCCTTCCATTGCCACACTCTCTTTCTTAGCTCAAACTCCTAGCACTCTTAACCCATCCCTGTTTTTGACAGATGACATATTTTTAATTCTCTGAGAAAAGTAAATAAATCAGAAAAGAAGTTATGCAGATCCCCACCACTGGACCTACCTCCACTAGCATCTCATGCAGGTTTTGCTTCTACATATATTAACTCAAAAGAATATTCAATGCTTTTGTCTTTCCAAAGATTCCTATGTGAGGATTTCTTACCTTTCTCTTTCCTACAGGAATTTAGTCCTGCCTCCATTTCCATAAGAGTTCAACCATATAATCAATTAGTCTAATCTAAAATAAAACGTTAAACACAAAAATAGCAAACAACAAACAAACAAACAAACAAACAAAAACCTTGCCCTTGACTACATTTTCCTCTAGCAGTTACCACTCCATTTCTTTGCAAAAAGTTTCTTGGAGAAGAGAAAATATAAATGCTACCTGTCTTCATTTTTTTTCTCTTCTCATCTTTCCTAAGCCCTACTCATTAAAATGCTTTTCACAATCACAAATGACCTCCATTTGATAACCTATGTCCATCATTTACATTTATAAGTTTAATTCCTTTATCTCCTGGATGCACTTTGTTTGCTAGAATTTCAGGATCCCAGTTTCCTTGATTTCCCTCAATGAACATTTAGTTTTTTCCTTTAAAATTTTTTTTCTATTGATTGAGAGTCTGTGCTTTAATGTGAACAATGCTTTCTCATGCACATAATCCTCAATGGATATTTCCCCTCACTCTTTCTAGATTCATCTTCTCTGCCTTTTAGTGTTGGAACACCTCAGGCTCAGATAACATTTTTTGCCTGATTTTACTTTCTTAATATATTTCAAATCTTTTGGCTTTAAATCCAGACTGAACTACTGAATTTCAAACTAGTATAATACTAGTATAATGCCTATCTGACATTTCTACCTCAAACTTAATGCCCCAGTCTTGACTCTCATCTTTGTCCTTTGAACTTGCTCTACCAGAAGCCCTGGTTTTCTGAATGAACAGACATTTAATTTTTCTAGTTATGCAAACCCAACATCTTAGGGTGACTCATTTCCCTCCCTTTTTCTCATAACCTATATCAAATATTTTAGTAAATCATTCTGGTTCTACTTTCAACGTATGCTCAGAATCTATTTTTTAACATTCCCACAGCTACCATCCTGATGTAAGTCACAATAGTCTCATCTAGATTACTGAATAGTTATCTTATCATTACATGTTTTTGGTTTTTGCATTATCCTTAAACTAAAGGAATCCTTTTAAAAAATATATTAAGTTTGTCTAAAAGACTACATGATCTCTGTGGACGATAGGGGGAAAAGTCTCCCAAAACTAACTATGTCCTAATCTTCAGCATGAAGCTTTATAGAATGAAAAAAAAGAAAAGGCCCCTGTTGATGTAATTAAGATTAGGGATAAAGAGATTTCCTGGATTATCTGAGTTGGCTATAAATGCAATCACATATGTGTTTGAAGGGGGAAACATAAGGAGATTTGACCAACAGGCAGAAGAATACTGAATGACAAAAACTGGAGTAGAGGTTGCAGAATGCCTCAAGAAATGGGAATAAATTTTTCCGTGGAACTTTTATGGAATTCAGTATGCTGACCCTTGGAATTTTGCTCCTGATCCTGGTGCAGGAATTATGAGAGAATAAATTCCTGGTTTTTGGCCAGAAATTTGTGATAGGCTGCTATCACAGGCACAGCAAATAAAGGCATTCCACATCTCAAAGAGAAATGACCCAGTCCCTCATATCTCTCGGACTCCACTCCGACTTCTCTTCCACCTATCACGGGCATAGCTCTTCTACTGTTCTTATCCATGAATAAAATATTCTCAAAACAACTCCCTCCTAATTCCTTTGCTTTAGTAATTCCTTTAACCTACTATTCAAGGCCTTCCTTGCTCTGTAACCTTGCTTAGAATAGCTGTATTCTCAGACCACACTACTAAACAACCCAGCCTTCATACCAATTCATAATTCTTTTCATTCATTATCCTGTTCTCACTCTCTCAACACACATTTTCTTCTAGTTTGGTTGGAATTTGCTTGATTCTGTTTATTATTTATTTTCTTCCATGCCTCAATATACTAATCTCAAAAGCAGGCCACATAATTTGTTCTATACTCTATCCAAAACTCCTTACATTAAACCCCCATTTGCAAATGTTCTATTAATGTGCGTTAAAATCATGAATACATGTCTTCAGAGTTCCTGAGGCAGTGATGCAAATTAAAGACATCCATGTACAATTTCCAAGACCCTTTCTGTATTAGCAAATACAATGAGTCAATTAATAGAATAAACCACAAAGTACTTATTTTTAAATGGTAGAAATTAACTCCTAATTTTGTGTGTGGGGGGAAAGCTTGACTTTGTTTCTCTTCTTTGCTAGCTAACCTGGTGGTATTTCACATGCATCAATATTTAAAACTTGTTACTTAACAGAATTTTGGTATTTGGCCTATAGAATTGTTTATATAGCAGGTCAAATAATTTAAAGCCACAAATCTAAGAGATCCAAAAGACATAATTTAAGGTTATTTTTGCAGTCTTTTATCTTTCTAGTTTTTATTATCACACTGTGACTTATCTAGTTGTTCGTGATACTGTCATTTCAGGCATTAAATTTTCAAACACCAATTCCATCACCGGTGTGACCAACCCCTCACCAGTGGTCCCAGTCACCCACCCACCATCATAGCCTGCATCCATGCAGGCACAAACAAATTTACTTCATATAACTTGTTACAACACAAAAGCAACTGGAATGATCAAATCTTAGATCAACACAGGTCAGTTTGAAATGATTGTTATCTCTCTCTCCATGGTACTACTCAAGTCTAAGGATTTACTGGGCTGTGGTTTGAGGCTCACTGAGGTGAGTAGATTACTCTGTAACTTTACCATCAGATTTTCTGTGATAATACTGGGTTGACACTACAGGATATTGAGATGTCATGTGGCTGCTTGCAAACACTCAGTTCAGGATTTATAAACCTAAAATAAATTAAGTGCTTGGAAGTTTGATAAGGTTAAGTAGTGAAGCCGGACCCTTTCTGTCAGAGGGTGTCAGGGGTGGCATTGAACTTCTACAGTACATGCAGAAAGGCAAATCTGCTCCCCCTCTCCCATTTTAAAAAGGTCACAAACATATCATCCTGGACCTGACTACCTGTAAGGTAACAGCAGCCATTTTTTCCCTCTCTTTTGCAATCTTGGGGGATACTCAGGGAGATACTCCAATGGTACTTAGGGAAATACTCCTGGCTCTGTGCTCCAGCATCACTCCTGGTGGTGCTCAGGCAATCAATCAGCATGCAAAGCAAGTGCCTTCTCTTGTCTTATCTCTCAGATACAGTTTCACAGTCTTTGATCCCATTCTTCAGGAGTCTGCCTGAGTCATCCTGCTAGAATACGCAATCTCACAATTCAAGTTCAAGCATCACTCCAGGATTATTTCTTCCTCAACTTCTCTAAGCATGGGCTTTCTGTCTAGGGTACTAATGAAGTTTGGAACCTTTACATAATTGCCAGAAAAGTGTCTAACAGAGTTGTCATTTCTGAAAATGTTCACCTTCCTTTTTTGGTGCTCAGAGATTCCAATTCATAGGTGATCCATGGAAGGCATCTTCAAATTCCAATTAAGAGACCAGATACAAGTATCACAAGCGAGAACAGGCAGCAGACTGCCTCACCTTGGCATCTCATATCACCAGGAGAATTGAAAAGATTTATGGATCATTGTCGTAAATGAGGCATTAGGGAGGACAATGCTCAACTTGGAGATTCTCTGACTCTAGAGATTTTGTTTTACAAAGGGTAAATTATAGACAAAACTAACAAAGCAAATGAAACTTGATAAGGAATACTCCTTTTTCTGGAGATCTGGTGGGAATCTCATTAAGACTTTCTGTAAGGCATGACATTAGAGTTGAAAAATAAAAATCAGGAAAAAAATCTAGAACAATTAAATTTTCAGTGAAAAGATAAGTGAGAACAAAAAGATCAAGACTTAAAAAGGAGAGTTTGGCCATTTGGTGAAATGGAGGCTGGCATAGCTAGAGTGTAGAGATGGAGAATAAAGTGGGCATGACCAGGTTATAAAGCCAGCAATGGGACGAAGTTGGACTTTTACTATAAATGGCAAGGGATCCTATGAAGTGTCCCTAATCTTTCTCTCCATCTTTCCTGTAATTGTCTTTGGAAAATGTGAATATTATCCTTTCCAGAGAAACCAAAGGAAGCCTGGCATATGTATCCTTTACCTGCAGGATTCCATCTTAACTTAGCAAGAAATAGGGGTAAAGGACACAGAATCTGTATAACATATCGCTTTGTTCTCAAGAAAAATTATAAAGACAGGAAATAGGCAACACAGATTACTTTGTGTCCTATTTAGTGAGCACCCTCTGATTCATCTATCATCTTTAAGCTATTTTACAACTCTGCCAAGGTGTGGAATATTGATAGTATTATAAGTAATTCTGGCCCACAGAAACATACTCTGTCCAATAGAGAGGCAGCAGATTGTGGTTCTGTAGATAGATTTTCACATCTATCTGCATTTATTTCAGCAATCTTGATGGTCTATGCTGTAGTTTTAAATATTCTTTTTAACCTATAACTCTAACTGATTTCCCTTACTAATAGTGTCATGTTTATGCATATTTAAAATCCATTTAAAATTCAACTTCTCTATTCTTTCTCCTCTGACTCCTTTATTTTGTTCTCTTGATCTGAACAATAACACATGTCCTAGAGATGGCACTCTCCTAGTTGGTCATATGAAATGACTTGGCTTGGAGAAGTGAAGACATATCATATCCTTTGTTTGCTGACTTCTGTCCTGAAGCCCTGTGGTATGTGGATGGGAAGTAATACCTTAGGGTTCTTTAGGAAAAGTATTGAAGCATTTGGGGAATGGAGAGAAGTCTAAGTCCCAGAGACCCAATTATCTTCCAGTGCACAAGATAGTGTCCTCAAATTATGGCATACTGCCTTGAATTCTAAGAGTGCCACCCCCCAGAAGAAACTGGGCAAGTGGATCACATTGGTACATATAATGATGCTCAACGATACACATAATGATTCATTAAGGACAACAACCCTCTCATGCCTCCAAAAATCCTACTGAGATTCAGACAAATATTCTATTCACTTAACAAATCATTAACTGGAGTTAATATTAGATTAAGTTTACCTCTTCCAAAAAGAAACTCCAAAATTTTATGACTTTCAACATAGATACCTCTCTATTAAAAAGTGAGTTGGGTACATATTGTTTGAAACTTCAGCATCTTACGGCAAGATTTATACTCTTGTTTTGCTTAATATTCACATTTTAATATGCAATAAAAGCAAGTGAGACTGTCTCATTGCAAAAGGATCCTATTTAGTTAATTATCAGGTCCCATGCGACAAATCATTGCACTGGATTTCTTGTACTCAGAAATTTATGTGACTCTTCACATGAGTCACATAAGCCTAAGAGTTGTAATTATGAACCCAGCTGTTGCTTGAGGTGAGGAAGTGAGGAGAGGAAAACATAAGCGCTTTTCGGAAAAGCTTATATGTGTGCATCAATTCTGGAAGCCATGGATTCAGGAGTTAGATCTTGAACCCCAGCTCCGCTATCTTCCCGCAGTGTGACCATGAACACACTACATAGTTTTTCTACATCTCCTGTTTCCTTCTTCTTTGTATTGGCTATGACGACTCTCTCTTATACTCTGGGCTTCACTATGAAATTAAATCAGGTAATAAATTGAAAGAAGTTGGCATCAAACAAAAAATAGCGATAAATGTTGGATCTTTCCCCAGTAGTGGCTGATAACCTTGAGAAGCAGCCAATATGATATTTACAACACTTGCCAGGGGTCACTAGACCTACACAGATACATGGTCATCTGTGAGATGCTCATCTCATACAGGTGAGCATCTGAGCGGTGAGGAACAAGGTCTCAGGAAATGAGAATAAAAGCATTTTAGAGAATTGATGACAAAAATGTGAAGGACATTAATAGGAATTTTCCTTAACTTGATCAGCTTTAAGGTCACATTTCCAGCCAGAACAAGGAAGGCTTCAGACTATGGGTATTAGATAATGGGATCAAAGACCACTGAAAAAAGGCATACCAGATATGACACCTATCCAGATGTCTTTGACATAAAGCATGGTCTTTTTTATTTGGAGTGGGGCACATCCAGCAGTGCTCAGGGGTTACTCCTTGCTCTGCAGTAAGAAATAGCTTCTGACAGGTTCAGGGGACCATATAGGATGCCAGGACTCGAACCCTGGTCCATCCCAAGTCAGCTGCATGCAAAGCAAATGCCCTACCGCTGTGCTATCTCTCTAACCCCACATGGTCTAGCTTGACAGGATAGTTTCAGCCTTCTCTGCTCATAGTGATGCTAAGTGATATCCTGACCATCCAGAATATCAGCTGTGAAGAATCAATGATTCAAACATCAATTCAGTGGCAGTGGGAAGGGATTGGCTTTTATGCTCTAACAGTGATATAGATTCCCTAAAAACTTTCAGATGATTTTATCTCTGGTGTCACCTTTGAACAATGGGTAGTGACTGCCTCTAGACAGTTGTCCTGAGAAATATTTTGAAAGCCATATTTAGGAAGAATACTGGAATTGGTTGTATATGTCTGCCAAAGCATAGAAATGATGAGTGGAGGTATACTTGATACTTTTTAGCTAGAAGGAATATAGCCAATTCCTCCTAGCTGATATGCAGCTGGAGCCTGCTGTAAGGGACTGGAAGATGAATTTATTCAATCATGTATTCATTTATTCAGCTTTCTCAGAATAGCTTTCATGAGCAGCATTGCCGCAGAGGGTGGAGAAAGTGAGGGTGTGCCGTAGGAAGAAGTTCCAGAGTTGAGTGAAATAAGTCAGAGGGAGAGAGATAGACACAGAATAGTCTCATTCATCTATGGAATTTAAGAAAAATGAAAGATATTATTGTAATAACACCCAGAGACAATAGCGATGAAGGCTGGAAGTACTGGCCATGATATGAAGCTTACCACAAAGAGTGGTGAGTGCAGTTAGAGAAATAATTACACTAATAACTAGCATGGCAATAGAAGTAAGTGAAAGAAATAAAATGACTGTCTCTAATGCAGGTGGGGGTTGGGTGGGGAAGGAGGGAGATGAAAGCATAGTGGTGGAAGGTTGCACTGGTGTGTGTGTGTGTATGTGTGTGTGTGTGTGTGTTGTGTGTGTGTGTATTTTAACTAAAACCCAACCACAAAGGTATTTGTAATCATGGTGCTTAAAAAAGATATTATTTAAAAAAAGACTCATATTTTCTAGAGTCACAAATGCCTTGGCACTTTAAGTTTAACATAAACAAACAATTCCTGGGAAATTGAGATTATTATTATTTTCATTCAATAATTATTATTATCTTCATTCATTTTTCAGGCTAGAAAACTGAGGCTCGTCTCCATTTTGGATATAACCAATGGAATAATTCCCACATGGTAATGGTCACAGTCTCAAATGTGCATCACAGTCTTTAGCATCTTTCACTGGAAGTCCAGAAAAGGATAAAATCATGCATGTACAAAGCCATTTGCCCTCTATGTTACTTAAAAACAGCCTCCCTGACATATTGGTTTGACATAATCCGAGCTCTAAGTGTTACCTAAACTCTAGAAATGACTATGTAGTGAATTGGTTCATATTTTATCTCCCTCCAAAATAGCTATTTAAATATCCCTGAGTATGCGCTTTTTGAATCATTAAGGCCTTAGGATGCATCAATTACACACATTTGGGAAGTGATCAAATTCATGCAGGGCTGTTATTTTTAAGAAAAGACATTTCAGGGTATTGATGGAAAATTGGTGTCCGGAGTGTATAGATTTCCAGTTACCTCCTGTCATGGCAATAGTCCATCAGTTTCCTTTCAGAGATGGAGAACTCATTATGCCTAGTATTAACAAAGATCAATTTCGGTAAAGAAAGACATTGCCACAAGGGAATTGAGCTAGGCTGGGAATAAATGACGTAATGTTTAAAGCGATAAGGGCTAAGTTAGACTTGGACTCCAAGTTCTGGTATAAATGATGATTAAATGGGATTTTTGTCCCTGCCTTTTGCTAAAGGTACTATTTCTTTACTGTAAAGTATAATGGATCTATTTTGGCATTGTCAGTGAGCTATGCAGTTAATAATTGGGCTTCTTAAAGATTTTAGAATTCTTTGGTCTTAACATGCAGGGAGGGCCTTATCTTTACTGCCAACTCATTTTTTCTCTTCAAACCGAAGTGACAGTCTTTTATAAGAATTTGACTTTGGATGTTATCTTTCAAGAAAACGGCATTCCAAACTTCAATACTGTGAATGGAGTTACAAAGGCACCAGGAGGATAATATGGAAGATTCTGGAAATAGAGAAAAGATAAGCTCTCTGCTGAGATGTAAGATGCAATGGGGGAAAATGATGAGGTAAATAAGAACAACACTGGTGTAGGATCTCTATCAGTGTCTTCAAGGGGAAAAAAATTACTAAACCAGATTATTTCTTTTATTTTGTGAGCAAAATAAAAATAGAGGCTCATAAAAATGATTAACCATTTATGTGTGTTCATATTAATGTTTAAACTTGAAAGAGACCTCAGCTATTTCAACAAATAGAAAAATTAAAACCCAGAGAGGTGTGACTTGCCAAGAGCATAGTTTCACATCCTTCTGGTGCTCGGTATTTCTTGGGAGCTGATTTTTAACTTTTAAAAGGAAATTTACATTTTAAAAAGGGATATCATTTCAATTTTTCTCATTTTGTTATTGATGGTGTTTTTGACTTCTGAATATGTGCCCAGAACTAACACTATGATTGGATGCCAGCGGTTCTAAATGGAAACTCAATTGAATTAAACTCAATTGAATGCTAAGCTTCTGATTATGGCATGGCAAGGACACGAGAGCACACCTTCTGTGAGTAACAGTTAGAGGTCAGACAACAACCAGAAAAACAGTTATTTTAGAAAATTAGTTCAGATTTAGATAATAGTTCTTTCTTTCCTAGAACTCCCTGTCATCAGGAAAAGTGGAAGAAGAATTGAACTGCAAGAGCTAAAACATGGACAGCACCTCCTGAACTGATAGTGTCAGTTCAGACACTGATCATGAAGGAGCAAAATATATAACCCAGGATAAAGAGGCCAAAAATCTCACCTCTTTTATAATTTTGGCCCATTTCATCATTTTTCCATAGAATTTTCAGCAACGTGTTTTTAGAAGATACCTAGAACGCAGAGGTTATCTGAACCCCAGTATTTTTAACCCAAGACATCATGCACCCCAGAGTTTACCTGAGTGCAGAGAGGATAAAAGCCAAACACCTAGAATTTGAATATAAGCAAGGCTTTATAGAACGTTATTCTTTATGAGCTATGAGTTAGTCAAAAAAGAAAGTTATTCTTATAATGGAAAACTTACAAACCAATTAAAACCAAACCAAAACAAAATAAAACAAAACCAAGGGCTTGAGAGATAGTACAATGGCTAAGGTATTTGCCTTATACATGGCTAGAGTGGATTGGGGAATAGCATCACATATGGTCCCCCAAGTCCTGCCAAAATGATCTTGTAACTCAGAATTAGAAGTAAGGCCTGAGAAACAACAGTGTGTTCCCCAAACCAAAATCAAAACCAAGCTAATAGAAAACAACATCCAAAAATTAACATAGAAAAATAAAGGTAATCTAGGACCTGGACTCCCAACACAGACCTGAAGTTCATTTGCTCCATGTTCAAACAAGTTCTATTCCCTTTGTTGTTTAGTCCAACTGACTAAAGATTCATAAAGAACAAAACATTTAACAACACAGTCCAGACCCTTCACTCCTTTCTGTTCCTCTCTCTACCCACCTTCTCTGACCATACTCCCTCTCCATTTGTATTATATTAAGAATTTCTCTTTTGCATGTCCCATGACTCCTTCCCATCAGACATCCTATTCTCCATTAAGCTCTCCAGCTACCTGGTTCTGCCAGGTCTCCCATACCATTTCTAAATTTTCTACCTATTTCTTTTCCATTGGTTGTCATTTCAAACACTATTCCTTATACTGTCCTCTGCTTCCTGAACTGTCCCTCCACCAGTAATAGGTTCCTTGAATGACAACTCTGAATCCAGTCACCTACTTTCTCTTATAGCCTTAGCAGTAGCTGGTCTATCCTATATATAGCAGCCTATAGCCTGCTATACAAAGCCTTCCTTATGCACAATCAATGCCAACCTATTTGTTCCTGAAACATTTTTGTCTGGTTCTCTAACGACTATTTTAAACCTTGACCACTCTTCAATAACTCTACGCTATCCCTCTTACAAATTTTCATCTCCTCATTTGTCAGATGGCTTGCCTTTCTATCCTCTGAGAAAGATAACAGTAGAAAACCATCAGAAAGAATCATAGAATCAGAATGAACTAAACTGAAAATTCAGAAGGCAGTTCAGATCTAGATACCAAGAACTAGACAGAAGCTCATTTGAGCCACATAGAGGATAAGAAATCTTCAGGACCAGGGTTTGTGCTGCGGAGGCCACAGGCTTCATAGATCACCTTCTAGGATTTCTTGCTCATCTTGAGTTTCATCTAAAATGTGCTGTCTCTTTTGCCTGAAATGCTTAAATTATATGAACTAAAGTTTCTTTGAAAGACATTTTTGAATATTAATAGAGATATAGTGAAGTTGTACTATACATTTTGAATTAGGCTGAGGTAGATATCCTGTATGAATTTTTTTAAGCTCACATAGAGTGCTGGCCTAATTATTTTGTCTTTTGTTTTCATTGTCTGACTTCTTAGCAGGTATAAAATTTTAACCTGGTGAGACATTTTTGTTCAGTTACCCTTCTCAAGGTTTATATAATGAAGATACTGACATATCAATGTTTGTGAGTTTGAGTAGCCCTTTTCTGTTTAACTTCACTATCTCATCTTTATCTTGTTTTTATTTAATGTGTTTTGGTGATTTATAGAATGTGAAAACAAGTTGAAAAAAAGCAATAACCCAGAGCAAAAAGCTTCTGCTCATTTTACTTCTCTTAGTTATATGATTTTGATATTTTTTGGCTCTTCTTGATACAGGAAAGTAATCATTAGTAAGATACTTCTGAAGTGTAGTTATTAGGAAATGATTCCTCATTATAGAAAAAGCTTAGAGCACAAATAACCCTCAGCATGATGGAACTTTGTTCTGCTTAAAATTTACTAGGGAAAATACTGTTCTTTCTCTAGTGAGTAGCTGGAAAAATGCATAGTAAAAAAATATTGCCAATTAACAAAGGATAATTACAGAGATAAGTTTCCAGTTTCTAACTAATTTTTTAGTTCAGTCAAGAACCCCGAAGCTCCAGTTAGCTCACTGCACCTTATTTCTTAAATGCCAAATAAAAGTTAAGGTAGGGAGCAGACAATGGACAATGGTCAGTAAGCATATAGGTCCATACCTAAAGAGAAGAGCTATTGATCAATGGAAAATTGATGCACTGCTAAAGGAAGGAGCAACTACTGTTCTAGGTGAAAGCTGAGGCTAGAGTTTATATCCCAATAATATTGACACACTGTAGTTACTTTTTTAAAGTCCAAACACTATTTAAATAAGTCCATATTCTAATAATTATTTGTTTAAAACTATTTATTTTTTGTTTGTTTTTAAAAGAAACTCAGACAAAATGCTTTGGAATAAATTTTTGTTTTGCCATTAATGTGCTTTACCTGTTAGAATATTAGTTGATTTTTGTTAGATAGCCTTGGAAAAGTGGGCTTGAGAGAATAACAAAAGGGTGACATTTTCTTTCTTTCTTTTTTTTTTTTAAGGGTGACATTTTCTACTCTCTTGAATATAATTGAGGTAGGGCATCGTTCCTAGTTCCTAGTTCAACAACCCCTCCTCCATGGTGTCAGCCCTCTCCATGTTTAAAAAGAGTATCAAAAGTTTCTGAGTACTTCAACATGCCTTGTTGTTTCTATTCTCCTCCCCATAGCTTTTTAATAAAGACTCTTTGTTTTAGTGCCTTCACTGAAGTCTGTTTCTTATTCAGACTCCAATGTCAGAAAACATACAAATTAATAAACATACTATAAATTTTGTCCTTTTGCAAAACATCATCAAATGATAAAAAATAGCTGAGCTCCAGTTCATGTTTCTCACCTGTTCAACAGAAAGTTTATTAAATTTACACTTGCATGGCATTCCCTAGGGAGATTAGACATGGTCAACCCCACCTTCAAGAAAGAAAATGGAGAAGTTTTTTTAAGATCCATTCCTATTGGAGTTAGAGCAGACAAGAACTCACACTGACTTCTCTTATCAGAAGGCAAAGTAAGCAGACTCTAAGCAATACACTTTTCCGTAGTTTCTTTATTTCTTAGCATAATTTCTTGTCACCCCATCCCCCATCTTCCTGTGTTAACCTTACCTGATGGTAAAACCAGCCCACTTCTAGAAGGGGCCTTTGGTAGGTAACAAAGGGATTGCCTGAGGGGTGTGAGAGGAGATTCAGTGAGAAGCTGCAGGAGAGGTTGGCAACGTGGAGGCATAGAAACAGGTTCAGGGCAGTTTATGGAGCCTGCTTAAAAGGTTAGCATAGGCCACACATAGTGGCTAAGGCCTTATTAATAATAAAACTTCATGTCTCCTGAAACCTGACTGCCTGTGTGGACCATTTCCTTGCCGCCACCCTGAACACGCAGACCCACCGGTTGGAAGGGGTTGCTGGAAATTACTCCATACTCCAGAATGAGGGTGTCTGAATGAAGTTTGGGGTAGCAAAGAGACAAAAACAGAGCATAAGCAAAGGAGACTGGAATTTTGTTTAATTTGGGAACTTGTTTAATTAGGACAAACAGTAAACATGGGAATTTATTTAATTTTTTTTTTTGGAGAGGTGCACATTAGGTGGTACTGACGACTTAATGCTGGGATTACTCTTGGTAACCTTGGGGTACCATATGAGATGCTAGAGATTGAATACAGATCTGCTGCCTACAAGACAAATGCCCTACCCAACTGTATTATTGCATCCATCCCGAAGAACTTAAAGTGCTGGAAGGGAGACCAAAGAAGGAGGAAGGAAAGACAAGTCAGGTCCAACTGACCAATTATGTAAACTAATTAGAATCTATAAAAGTCTCATGTGGGGGTGGGGCTAGTTTTTACCTTTTATGTGGCTGATCATGGTTTGAATTTTCCCTCTTTATGTGAATGTTTCTTTGATATAGATGCCTTGGCATCAGTTTTGGCTCAGGCATTTCCATTATAAAAAGCAAAGACAATTCTGGGAGTCTGAAATACATAATTTCTGCATTAGTACAAATAACCAAGCCTTTAAATTAGTTTCTGTGTCAAAGATCTTTCAGATAGCATGGTTTGTAATTTAGCAAAAGAAAATAATTCTTGTATTATATCAAGTATGCTTTTTTCTGTGTCTTGTTCTCTGCCAGATTTCTCATTCCTAAGTGTCCCTTTCATTTTCCTATGTTCTTCATGCCTTTTCTTTTATAACAAACCTTTTTGAACAGGCTGCACTGTTGAGCACCCAGAATTTTTAACAATGGTGGTTACAAAATAGTAACCTTTGCAATTTCAAGACCTCCTAACAGACTCTTGTCATGGAGGAGCAATGGCTCAGCCCGGGTCCCAATATGGGGCAGCAAGGCAGGATGGGAACAAGGAAGAGATACCCTTTCTTTCTTCTCAACCCTATCTCCCTGGTCGCCTCATTTGTCAAAACTAACTGCAGATGATAGAGGAAGGGAACTTGAATGAAGCAATCTGGGGGGCAGACAGCCTTAAAGGAAAGAAAGCAGAGTAGATCAAAGCAATGGCAGTGTCTTGGGAGTAGTGAACAAATAGGAAATAGAACAAAAACCTATTAACAACAGTGAGATTGATTTGTTGGAAAGACAAAAGTACACTATTTCAGTAGAGTAATCGTCTGTACAAAATTACAATGTTGATTAATTTTCTGATACATATTACAAGGAGCAAGAACCTCATGTCCCTCTATAGACATTTGTGTTTTCTCTGCCCTTTAATCTTGTACTCTTCATTGGAACAATCTATGGATGCATTTCTGTTTAGTGAAGCTAAATTGGCAGTTTGCTTCTTTCTTTCTTCTTCTTTTTTTTTTTTTTTTGTTTTTTTTTTTTTGGGGGGGGGCCACACCCGGCGATGCTCAGGGGTTACTACTGGCTGTCTGCTCACAAATAGCTCCTGGCAGGTACAGGGGACCATATGGGACACCGGGATTCTAACCAACCACCTTTGGTCCTGGATCGGCTGCTTGCAAGGCAAACACCACTGTGCTATCTCTCCGGGCCCTCTCTCTCTTCTGTATTTTTCTTCTTTGCTATATTCTACAGAGGAAATCCAGTTTCCAGGAATAGGCACTGAAATAAGCCCTGCAAAAGTTCTCCTCAGCTGACAATCCATCTTCTTCGGTTCCACAGGCCATTACCTGATAAAGGAGATCTAATAGAAAGTTCCATCCTATCTCATCACATACGTCCTTTATCACAAAGGCCTAGAAATGCACAAATCTTTTTATTTTTTCTTAAAGGAGTTCACAAATTCAGATCTCAACTCAGAGTTCAGATCCCACAAAAACTAGACCTGTCTCTTGTTCTCTGGATTTACTACTTCTATCTATGACTACCGGGGCAGTGTTCACAGACTCCAAAGGAAAGGCAATTAGTCTCTGATAGATCCATTGGCAGACACTCCTCAGACATATGGCCCAGTCAATGGCCCCAAACAAAGGAGCAATTTCTAGGTTCCACCACATCTTTAAATAAAACTGTAGCAGTGACATATAGTCAGAGACATGGATGATCAGTACAGTTTGTTGAGGTCCAGATAGTAACAAACAAATATTAAATGTGCTGCACTTTAATAAACCTGCTGTATTACACCCGGGAGGTTCAGTTGCATCAAATGCTGGCTGGACAAATTGAACACCTGCTTTGGAGAAGGAGAGAACAAGCGGGCCTGCCCTGCTGGTCTTCCCAGAACAGACCCCAGGTCTAGGTCATGGGGAAGCCTGCAGGGGCTCTGCACCTGGGTCTCTCTCTTGTATGCCAACCCTGGAACACAGTGCCCTAGGCTGGGTCATAGAGATCTAGTTGTGGCTCATTAGTTCGAGCCTGAGCTTACCCTGCCAAGCTCTGAGTTATGTTCCAGCCAACCAGGTTTCCTTTCATCTACTGCCACAAAGTACCTGCAATGCCTCATGCCTTTGGCTTCAAGAGAGACTGAATTTAGGATGCAGCTGCGGCCTTAATGCTGATATTTTACTCAGGAAAGAAAAAAAAAAAAAACCCACAAGAGTCAAAACTCCAACCTAGATTGAGAAGCTACTCCATGGCACTAGGGATTAAAGAAAACAAGTTCAATTTTCTATAAATGTATTGAGCATTTTGGTACAGACTAGGCCTAATTTGGAGATGGGGGAAAGAGAAGAGAAGGTAGCGGAGAGAGAAAAGAAGGTTGAAAAAAAATATGTTCCTTATAAGAGAAACAAACAAAAAAATTCTGGAAGGTTTGATCCCAACTTCTTTGATACCACTTCTTTCTTGCGCTTAATTCCTTGGGTCTTAGGATTTGTAGGATAGAAATAAAAATAGTACCAACATACTAGATTGACTATGAGGGTTAAATGTGATTTAAGTAAAACCCATTAAGCTCCTCTAGCACACAGGAAGAGTTAAGAGATTCTGAACTAGCACTACCTATCTGTAATTGTGTGATCTAGGTGAGAATGTTGTCCGTGTTAGATACTAAAGTATGTACACAGAAAAGACAAGAACTTTCAGTTTACCAGCCTTAAGATCTTAATACCTTTGCTTTCCCCCTCACATTTTCTACTTATAAAGTAAGAATACCAATCATCTATGTCAAACCAAACTTGCTCTAAGAAGCAAATGAGATTGGTGTTTTTCCTGACCTTTTACTCTCTGTAAAGTATAATGAAATGGCTGTTGTAAAAAGTCATGGAAGTACTCAGATAGATTAGGGTTGCCTGTCATTTGGCTTCTGTATGATCCCCAGTCAACTCCTTTCTTCTATTTTGAGCTGTGTGCTTGCCTTCATAAATAGCTCAGCACCCCCCAAGAAACCAATCCTACCACCACAGTCTTCCATACTATCAAAGAATTCCATGTTGGAGCAGATTTGTTTCAGAACCACTGCTCCTGCCTGCATGGACCCTGAACTCTGGCTGAGGGAAATGCTTGCCACAATGGCCCACTGGGCCCGAAGCAGAATGTCAGGGAGTGACGTTTATGTGCACAGCCTCAAGGACAGGGACAGACCTACCCTGGAACTTACCCTGCCCACTCTTTGCCAGCTGGCAGCTCTACTTAATGAACTACACTCAGAGTTACAATATCAGGGGCTTTTTGATGGGCAGCATTATTAGCACTTTGTACTAATTATACTGCCTGGCATTTTCCCCATCGCTTTCCTTTCACTTTACCTGACAGCACTGTTAGTGTCACCCAAATATCAACTGGTTATGAGTAAATTGAAGTACTATAAGTAGAGGTGAATAGCAAGCTTGTTGGAAATACAGATGACATTAGTCATCTCTTGTTCAGTTGAGTAGACCTTTCTGGCCGGTGTGTTCGAAGTCCAGGAGGTGCCTCATATCTGACAGAGACTGATATCTACAGGGAATAGACTGTATTTTTCGCTCTATGAGATGCCCTTAGTTTTTAGATTCTCTCCTCCCTACACTCAGGCTTCAGCTCCTGGTGGCATTCACTCCATAAGATGTACTTTTTTTTTGGGGGGGGGGGATGTCTTATGGTATGAAAAATATAGTAATTCCTAACATCTGGTGAAGATCACTCCTTGGGAAAAAATAGGGGAACTTGTCAGGAGCTCTTCAATGTCATTTCAACAATGAGCAGGAGAAGAGAAGGAACAAATGTCTTTATCCCTTCCAGGCAGCTCTGGGCCCAATTGGTAGAGAGGAATTGTGAAGGGTTGAGAAGGAAAATACCTACTTCTGTAGAAATCAAAACATTATTTTTTGAGAATGAAGAGAGAGATAAGAGATTATTTAGGAAAGTTCTGTTCATTCCTAACTCTTCTGACATTTTTCTGAAAAGAATTTTTAAAATGCTTTTTTCTTTTCTTATAGTCTCACAAGATGTTTTCACTCTTGATTCTCAGCGTTTTGAGAACAGTATTTTACTTTCAGCTTCTTTGTTGCCATTGCATAGGTTCAAGTCAGTTCATTGTAGATCTGAGATCTTCGCTGTCTGTTTTTAAGATTTTCTCTTTGTCTTTGACATGAAAATAATATTACAGTAACATGTAAATGTGTAAGTTATATTTTTATATAATCCTGCTCAGAATCTGTTGAAATTTCAAATATGGATATAATCTATCTTTATTCTTCAGATATTGCTTCTTCCCACTTTCTATACTATCTTTCTTGGGAACTCTCTAGATCTCTTTGGCCTCTCTCCTTCATTCCCCCCTTCAGTCTTTCTCTGTGTAAAGAGAACAGGGTAAAGTCAAAATTCCTTCAGAGGGAATTTTCTTGTGTTTTTGTCATCCCTTAAAAATCCTGGAGGTGTCAACTCAAATACTGGCATATCGGAAGTTTTATTTTTATTTGGTGTTTTTAAGAAATCAGTACTTAAGTGGTGAAGCTAAGCCCTTGTTGAAGTAGCAATTGTGGGAGGTGGGTGCAGCTGGCATGACTTCTGCATGGTTAGGATTTGGCTCCCACTCTCCTCTGAGATTGCCATTTTTAGCTGCATAGCTGATGTACCTATGATATTTCCAGGTTAGTATACAACTCTTCTGAGAATAGAGTAAGTATTTAGAGCTAGCCAAATGCAGATAGTGACTGAGTTCAGAGGGAGCAGTTCCAGCTTAGAGTCCTTTTTGTTTAAATATTTTATTCAGAATTTTATTTTTTCATTTGCTTGCTTGTTTAATTTTGGCATGTGGACTATTTTTTTTTTTTACCATAACCCACAGTATACATGAGATTGTGCTCAGGAGTAATCCTTGGTGATGTTCACCCAGCCACATGAGATGTTGGTTATCAGACATGTGTTCACTATATGCGAGGCAAGTTCCTTAATTTGATGGATCTCTTCATCCCTTTACTTATTTCAAAATTTCTGTCCATTATGTTTACAGAAATAAAAATCCATAGATCCATATTAACAAATCTTGTTTCTGAAAAATTTACCGGCAGTTTATTTTTCTGACCTTTTCATTTTGTGCTGTGCATACACATAGTTGAAATATGCCCTCTACTTGGTAGTGAAAATGGATGGATTAGCCTTGGCAATGTCCATCCTCATCACATAAAGGTGGCATGAAAGACAACCTCTTAGATGTGAGTAGAATCTACTGTTAGAACCACTGCATGTTTATCTCATATACTTTTTCTTCTTTTGTGTGTGTTTTATATATTCTCCTGTTAGTATAGGATACATGTTTACTAATAGTGTGTAGATAGATGTACATTTTTTTACAAGTGACATTTTGGATGTGCTGCTATCTTTTAAAACTACTAAATGTCTATGTCTATATCTTATGACTTATTACTGGATAAAAATGATCAGAACCTTGTATACATTGAAATTAACATCTTCATTGGAGACGGAGAGATACCATGGAGTTAGGGCATTTGCTTTGCATGCAGAAGGACAGAGGTAGGACATATGCCTTTCATGCAGAAGGATGGTGGTTCAAATCCCGGCATCCTATATGGTCCCTTGAGCCTGCCAGGAGTTATTTCTGAGTGTAGAGTCAGGAGTAACCCTTGAGCGCTGCCAGTGTGACCCAAAAAACCAAAACCAACCAAACAAACAAACAAATAAAAATCAAAAAATCTTCTTCAGGATGAAGACAAAAGGTCTAGTATGGATTTTAGAAACAGATTCAAGCCCCAGGGTGGTGAGGAAGTCATGTGCAGACTGACTGGGGGTCAGAAGACCAATTAAGGCTCATTCTCTAGACTCATTTTTGCTCCTCTGCTATAAGCCTTATTTTCTCATTTCAGCATTTTCTCTGCTGCATAATATGCTTTTCCTACAGATTTTTACTCACCTAATGGACATAATGAGTTGTTTCTATGTTTAAGAGAAAACATAATGTCAACATTTAAAAGAAATCAACATTTGCAAAAATAACCCATAGCTCTTGGCTCCACATTATCATTTGGAAATCATCTGGGTCCTATCAACTATGTCACCTTGGACTGTTTTCTGGGGACACCTGAAGCCAGAGCTTCTTAACACAAGTATCTCTACTTACCTGTACGTGTTCTCTCTAGAGTTGTGTCTTCATCTCAGAAAACACATTTCAACCTGATGATGGATACAAGTGATCACTGAAGAAGTCACCTAACCAAAGAACTGGGGTCCTAGAAATCTACAAAGAGGAATTAGAGTCCTAGCTTTCTTCTCCATTTTGAACCCAAGTTCTAGTTTTGCAGTACCTTTCTAATGAGGATTTTAAGACCATCGTCCATTTATAATATGACTTCAAATGGGATGCAGGAAAGGGCTCTGTTTGGAGCAATTTATTCTTTATAGTCTTAGAAAATTGTTAACAGAGAAGGCAGAGAGATAGTACAGCAGTTAGAAAGTTTGCTTTGAATGTGGCTAGCTTGGATTCAATCCCAACCATCCCATGTGGTCACCCAAGCACCTCTAGGAGTCATTCCTAAATGCACAACCAAGAATAAGCCCTAGATGTGGCCCCCAAACTACTATTACTGCTACTAATAATATTAATATTAATAATCATATAATACAACTAATAAACAACAGAAGTCTAAGAAGGCTTAGATGTAAGTAGAATACAGGTGTGTGATTGTACATAAAATGGTCTAATCTGTGGAGTTTTCAGATTCAGAGTTGTGTTGTTCTGGTTTACCTCTTTTAAGGAAATGAGATAAAGAAGTCATTGATGCTGTAATGTTACTGTGGCCCATCAGCACCATCACATGGATACATGTCATCGCTGGGTCCCTCCCAAAGTCACTCAAGGCTGAAGCTGGTGCCATTTTTTTTCTCAAAACTTTTGATACCTGCTAGTCTATCAAGACATATTTGGGCTTTTATGTACCACAGGAATTATTACCTTTGGTGTATTGAGTGAAACTAATTAGGTCTCCTAATTGGCCTCTGTGTTCTAAGCTTACATTCCTCTCCTGTTTTTATTTTATCCTTACAGAGAAGATTTCTTAAAAGCCTATATCACAGAATCAATTTTAGAGGCCCTTTAGAATTGGAAGAGAGCTGGAGGTAGTTGAGTTTGTTGAGCTTATTGAAGTGAGTATTAGTGTATCATGTTTCCACATGGTATTCATTAGAGACAGGGGAAACTTGAGACTATTATTGCTCTGAGATAGCTAGTAAAAGAAATAGAAGACATTTTTTATAAGACCTAAAGATATTACCAATAAAATAAGGGCAAGATGCATTCATATATGATATAAAAGAAGAGGAAGTCTTTGAGGAACCAAGAGATCTTTGCTATTTAGTCAAGAATCTTTCAGGTAAGAGTTTGAAATGCTTATTCATTTACATAAAACATAATTTCTACCTTGAGGACCTAGCACATAGTTAAGAAAAGAAGTCGTTGAATATAAAGGATTTTGATGAGTGGCAGGGTAAGCAGAAATTATCCTGTCAGTGAATTTGGGGGTCATGGGAGCATTTCTTATCTCAAAAGGTTATACGTTATTCCAGAAACATAAAGTTGGAGGTACAAAAGCTAAAAATTGAGTGTCCTTGGATGGCAGCACTTTCTGATTTCTACTAATTACAGGGTAGGGATTATCTAGTCCAAAGGCTGTATAAAGTCCATAAAATAATAATGGGACAGACACATATGGTTCTCTTCAACTGCCTGAACCCCATCTGCCAATTTTGTATAACTATGAATGATGCTATAAATATCCAAGTGACTCTTGGCATACAAAAAGTTTCCCTATCCTTAATTTGGAGAAGGAAATATTGAGAGGTAAAACTGGAAAGATAGACACAGCTAATAGAACTAGAAAATGCTCAACAAAAGGACCCAAGAATAGGAAGACAGAAGGAAATAACAAAGCTGAGAGCAGAAATCAACGAAGTGGAAACTCAAAAAACAATCCGAAATATCAACGAAAGCAAAAGTTGGTTCTTTGAAAAAATAAACAAGATTGATAGACCACTGGCAAACCTAACAAAGAAAGAGAGAGAGAGAAACTTGATAACTCGTATCAGGAATGAAAAAGGAGAGATCACTACTGATATGACAGAGATTCAAAGGGTAATCAGAAACTACTTTGAAAAACTCTACGCCACTAAAAATGAGAACCTGGAAGAAATGGATAAATTCTTGGACTCTTATAATCTTCCACGGTTGAAGGAAGAGGATGTAGCATATCTAAACACCCCCATCACCATTGATGAAATTAAAACAGTAATCAAATGTCTGCCGAAAAACAAAAGCCCAGGTCCAGATGGATTCACTAATGAATTCTATCAAACTTTCCAAGAGGAACTACTGCCAATCTTGGCAAGACTCTTTCATGAAATTGAACAAACAGAAACACTCCCAAATAGCTTTTATGAAGCCAACATCACCTTGATACCTAAACCAGACAGAGACGCTACCAAAAAAGAAAATTACAGACCAATATCACTGATGAATGCAGATGCAAAGATCCTCAACAAAATCCTGGCAAATAGGATTCAATGCCTCGTTAAGAAGATCATCCACTACGATCAAGTAGGTTTCATCCCAGGAATGCAAGGCTGGTTTAACATCCGTAAATCTATCAACATAATACACAACATCAATAACAAGAAAAATAAAAACCACATGATCATATCAATAGATGCAGAGAAAGCATTTGATAAGGTCCAACACCCATTCTTGATCAAAACTCTCAGCAAGATGGGAATGGAGGGAACCTTTCTCAATATAGTGAAGGCCATCTACCACAAGCCAGTGGCAAATATTATCCTCAATGGAGAAAAACTGAAAGCCTTCCCTCTAAATTCTGGCACAAGACAAGGCTGTCCTCTCTCACCACTCCTATTCAACATAGCACTGGAAGTACTTGCTATAGCGATTAGGCAAGAAAAGGATATCAAGGGAATCCAGATAGGAAAGGAAGAAGTCAAGCTCTCACTGTTTGCAGATGACATGATACTCTACTTAGAAAACCCTAAAGACTCTATCAAAAAGCTTCTAGAAACAATAGACTCATATAGCAAGGTGGCAGGCTACAAAATTAACACACAAAAATCAATGGCCTTTCTATATACCAATAGTAATAAGGATGAAATGGACATTAAGAAAACAACCCCATTCACAATAGTGCCACACAAACTCAAATATCTTGGAATCAACTTGACTAAATATGTGAAGGACCTATACAAAGAAAACTATAAAACTCTGCTCCAAGAAATAAGAGAGGACACACGGAAATGGAAACGCATACCCTGCTCATGGATTGGCAGGATTAACATCATCAAAATGTCAATACTCCCCAAGGCATTATACAGATTTAATGCCATCCCTCTAAAGATACCCATGACATTCTTCAAAGAAGTGGATCAGACACTTTTGAAATTCATTTGGAACAATAAACACCCTCGAATAGCTAAAGCAATCATTGGGAAAAAGAATATGGGAGGAATTACTTTTCCCAACTTTAAACTGTACTACAAAGCAACAGTTATCAAAACAGCATGGTATTGGAATAAGGATAGGTCCTCAGATCAGTGGAATAGGCTTGAATACTCAGAAAATGTTCCCCAGAGATACAACCATCTAATTTTTGATAAAGGAGCAGGAAATCCTAAATGGAGCAGGGAAAGCCTCTTCAACAAGTGGTGTTGGCACAATTGGATAACCACTTGCAAAAAATTAAACTTAGACCCCCAGCTAACATCATGTACAAAGGTAAAATCCAAATGGATTAAAGACCTCGATATCAGCCCCAAAACCATAAGATATATAGAACAGCACATAGGCAAAACACTCCAGGACATTACAGGCATCTTCAAGGAGGAAACTGCACTCTCCAAGCAAGTGAAAGCAGAGATTAACAGATGGGAATATATTAAGCTGAGAAGCTTCTGCACCTCAAAGGAAATAGTGCCCAGGATACAAGAGCCACCCACTGAATGGGAGAAACTATTCACCCAATACCCATCAGATAAGGGGCTAATCTCCAAAATATACAAGGCACTGACAGAACTCTACAAGAAAAAAACATCTAACCCCATCAAAAAATGGGGAGAAGAAATGAACAGACACTTTGACAAAGAAGAAATACACATGGCCAAAAGACACATGAAAAAATGTTCCACATCACTAATCATCAGGGAGATGCAAATCAAAACAACGATGAGATACCACCTCACACCCCAGAGAATGGCACACATCACAAAGAATGAGAATAAACAGTGTTGGCGGGGATGTGGAGAGAAAGGAACTCTTATCCACTGCTGGTGGGAATGCTGTCTAGTTCAACCTTTATGGAAAGCGATATGGAGATTCCTCCAAAAACTGGAAATCGAGCTCCCATACGATCCAGCTATACCACTCCTAGGAATATACCCTAGGAACACAAAAATACAATACAAAAACCCCTTCCTTACACCTATATTCATTGCAGCTCTATTTACCATAGCAAGACTCTGGAAACAACCAAGATGCCCTTCAACAGACGAATGGCTAAAGAAACTGTGGTACATATACACAATGGAATATTATGCAGCTGTCAGGAGAGATGAAGTCATGAAATTTTCCTATACATGGATGTACATGGAATCTATTATGCTGAGTGAAATAAGTCAGAGAGAGAGAGAAAAACGCAGAATGGTCTCACTCATCTATGGGTTTTAAGAAAAATGAAAGACACCCTTGTAATAATAATTTTCAGACACAAAAGAGAAAAGAGCTGGAAGTTCCAGCTCACCTCAGGAAGCTCACCACAAAGAGTGATGAGTTTAGTTAGAGAAATAAATACATTTTGAACTGTCCTAATATTGAGAATGTACGAGGGAAATGTAGAGCCTGTTTAGGGTACAGGCAGGGGTTGGGTGGGGAGGAGGGAGATTTGGGACTTGGGTGATGGGAATGTTGCACTGGTGATGGGTGGTGTTCCTTTTATGACTGAAACCCAAACACAATCATGTATGTAATCAAGGTGTTTAAATAAAAAAAATATGCATTAAAAAAAAAAACTGGAAAGATAAACAGGGATCCAGGCCACAAAAATGCCTTCTGTGGCTTCTGAAAATGAAAAATAATCAAAAGTTTCTATACTAAGAATGACCATATCAAAGCTCCATTTTGTAAGTAGAGTGTTGTTAGGCTAGAAAATGGCTTTAAACTAGGAAAAGTGAGACTGGGAAGCAAGTCAAAATTTTGGTAAACTATTATCAAGCCAAGGATAAAAGTAGTCTGAACTAAGACAACTGGTATAGAATACATAAAAGCAAACTTACTGGAGATATATTTGGGGAATAGAATTAAAAGAATTTGAGAATGCGTTTAATGTGGAATAAAAAGAAAGAGAAGCTGAAGAAATAATGAGTTTTTAGTTAAGTTACTCATGAGGAAGATAGTACTGAGATATTAAACACAAGAAAAAACAGGAATTTGAAATAATGACAGGGAATTAAATTTTAGATATCTTATGTTTATTTGTGAGATATTCAATAGACTTGAAATTATGTACCTAGAGCTCAGTAGAAGGAACAAGATAGACTTAGAGATTTGGAAAATGTGTGCCCTTTATCATACAGGCAATGTTGGAAATTATGTGCCCTTGGTCATACAGACAATGTCATATGAATCTATCGGCATCAATGCCTTACTCTTAGCAGAGGAAGAGCAGAAATTCTAGAACAGAGCCCAAAGGAGCCAACCAATCTCAAATGGTGAACTAAGGGTGAGAAGCCTCTCAGAGAGCTTGATGGTCAGCAAAGAAGTATGAATCTTTTAAAAGTACAGTGACAAAGACATGAAAGGAGAAGAAGAGAGGGGCCAGAGAGATAGCACAGCAGGTAGGACATTTGCCTTTCATGCAGCCAACCTGGTTTTGATCCTCAGAATCCTATATAATCTCCTAAACCTTCAGGAGTGATTTCTGAGAGCAGGAGTAACCCCTACATGCCACCAGGTGTGCCCCCCAAAAAAAAAACAAAAAGAAGAATGAAGAAGATAAGAAGGTGATGATGATGAAGAAGGAAAGAAGAAGAAAAGGAGAAGAAGAAGAAGAAGAAGAAGAAGAAGAAGAAGAAGAAGAAGAAGAAGAAGAAGAAGAAGAAGAAGAAGAAGAAGAGAGAAAATAAAGGAAGATTATCAGTCTGAGTCACTCACAAGCAAACTATGGCTGCTAGATTCTATGGTGTGATGAGAATGGTTCCCAGGGTGAATGAGAGGTAACAAGTAGAATTTTATGATATGAATGACTCTTCTTCAAGATTCTACCTGTGACAGGGAAGGGAAATAAGATCAGAAATGGAAGAGAGAAGAGGAGAGAAGGTGATAACTATGAGGAAGGTGACACAAAATGAGTAATATTATTCCAATGCTAATGTAAAATCATCAAATGGGGAAAATGATGTTCCCTTGCAGATTAATAAAACAGAAGGCTGAGGGGCTGCTGATAAAGGGAATCCCTAAATCTAAGGAGGGAGGGACTAGTCTTTAATAAGAATATAGGCGGAGGGGCCTGAGCGATGGCACAGTGGTAGGGCATTTGCCTTGCATGTGGCTGACCCATGACAGACTGCAGTTTGATCCCCAGGTGGCCCATATGGTCCCCCAAGCCAGAGCAATTTCTGAGCGCATAGCTAGGAGTAAACCCTGAGCATCACTGAGTGTGGCCCCCAAACCAAAAACAAACAAACAATAAAACAAGAATATAGACTGAATGCCAGTTAACACCTACAAAAAGGTGCATATGTCATTTTTGTCACATGCTACTTGGTGTGGTGAGCTAGGTGGGCAAGGATCCTCATGCCCTTTGCATGTTAAGGGTGGAGCTGCAAGAGAGCAAATTCTAACACTCAAGCCCTTTCGAAGCCTCTGTCTTGTCTTTTACTATCTTTCTGACCAAGGTATGTTTTGTATCTGCCTTCAGCTTCAAGTCACCCTTCCCATGTCATAAAGTGAAATGACAAAGCAGGGTTTCAGGGCAGGAGGAAGAATTTCTTAATAAAGATGAAGAGAAATATAACTTTGACATTATGTCAAACGAAAGAAGAAAAAGAGTTTGCAAATATCTGAGACAGAAAAAAAAAAAAGACAAATTGAAGACCAAACCATTCCCTCCTCTTCCGTTCAGGCCAAGGTACTCTTATATTATTTATGTCTGGAAAGGTTAACACTCGGCTGTGCTTAATGAGCAAAACAGTCTGGAGGAGAACTCCTCGTGATAGGGTCAGCATTACCTTGTAAAACTTAATGACAGCAAAGTCAGGTTTATTGCTCCTTTAGAAAGGGGGGGAAACCCTTCACCATCAGAACAGAAGAGGTTGAATCTGCTCCTAGGCAAAAGAAAATAAATATTTTCTCCGAAGCTTCTTTATGAGAGGTGAGTATTGAACTGTGAAAGAGTCGAAATTGGGACTGAAGGGAGGAGGGGAGTGGTAGGAGGACGTGCCTGCAAAAAGGAGGACAAGCATCAGGCTATGTTCATCTGGCGCTGAGAGGGGCAGGAAATGAGCCCCAGGTCAATGAATCGGGTTTCCGAACCTACCCCAAAAGTATAGTCCAGGGAGCAGGAAAATGAGTCTGTGTTGGGGGGTGCTCTCCTATCTGCTTCCAATGTCACTGAAGAGATTATTCCCCATCCTTGTCCTCCTATTTGGAGACAGAGCCATTCTGCTTGAAAAATAGGAACTAAGCATCCTACGTGAGTCTTTTGAGCAATTGACCACCATCTTGTGGGGCTGAAGCTTATGTAAATTGGGGGTTCTTCCTCCTCTTTTAGTGTAATGGAGTATAATCTATGAGGGGCATTGATGGATTAAATACAACTAACCCTAAGAAAAACTGCACAGAGCAATGAGTTAATTTTGAAAGATGAGAATGTACACATAGCATGAACATGGGTGGTCTATCCTTTAGCCCACCACAAAACAAAAAGCTCCCAGTCAACCTGGCTATAAGGCAAAACAGTGATTTGATTGCTTTGGATAAGCCCAATACAGCTAATGAAAATGACGAGATGATTTAAAAACACATATTTACATCCATTATCATGATCACCCATGAATTGCTCCCAGGTGTGCATTATACCTGAGATTATGCCAAATGTAAGTAGGAAGACACCGGTGATTACTAAGGACCCAAAAACTAAGCATTCAGATCACAGACACAAAGTTTTGAGAGACTTGGTGCTATTCAGGTCATGTGATACCCAATACAGACTCTTTTAAAGTCATACTATATGACAACGAAGAAACCTCTCTAGATTTCTTACTTAGAAGGAACAAAAGACCACGTATCTTCTTCCTTTATTGCATGTAATAAAGTTCTTTATTCTCTGATAAAATGAAACAGCTGTGGAAACAGTGTTTTATTCTGTGATTCAAATGGCTGAAACCTCTGTCGAAAAATATGACTTTTATCAGCAAATAATATTGAACCGTGCATATAAAGCTTTATTGAAGAACAGACATAAAAAGTACAGAACAAACTACACAGAGTGCAAACTTCATTATGGTTGGAGATCATGGATGTTGCCCAAATTAAGAAAATGACTAAGTTCTTTTTCAGTAATGAACTGTGGAAAGCATTGACTTTTGTGAGTTATTCAAGGAAGAAGACAGAAAGGAAGATGTGTTTATCCCCAAGCATGACTTCTTGAAATCTGATTGTTACTTCAAATGGAGCAGATCATTTGATTGGAGAGAAAAAAAGGATTCAGCAGTCAGGCTACATCATTGTCTCGTGTGTGGAATTCATATAATTTGTCTTAAGCTTTTGTTGCAAAGAAGCAAAATTCAGAATTTCATAGGAAAGTAACCCCCAAACCTGGCTACGCATCAGATCCACCTGGGACCTTGTTAAAATGCAGATTCTGACCTGAGCTGAGAGTCCGAATTTCTAACAAGCTCCCAAGTGATTGTGATAGCGTTGGCCCATGAAGCACACTTTGAATAGTGAGACCGTTAAGAAAGAATGGTAGTGTTGGAATTAATTTTATAACAATAAAAAACATTGACCAAGAGTAAAACGGTTAGGTTATTTTAAAGTGACATGAAGTGATTAGGAAAATCTTTTGTGCTACCAATAGATATGCTTATTATTTTGTGGTAAACTTCTCAAGAATTATCATATATGAAAATATCTTAAAGACAGAGAGGGGGATGAGAGGAGATAGGAAATGGGGGACAATGGTGGCAGAAAAGTACACTGCAATGGTGAAGGAGGGTGTGCATTTTATGGCTGAACCCCAATTATGAACATGTTTGTAATCATTGTGCTTAAATAAATTATTAAAAAAAATGAAAGTAACATATAGGGGCTGGAGAGAGAGCACAGCAGCAGGGCATTTCTCTGGTATGCGGTCAGCCTGGGACAAACCCGGGTTAGATCCCCACATCCCATATGCTCCCCTGAACCTGCCAAGAGTGATTTCAGAATGCAGAGCCAGGACTAACCCTTGAGAATCCCAAAATACGAAAATGTGTCACTTGCCATGTCTTTTTTTTTTTATATAAAAATACACCTTTTAAAATTGCTTGACTTCTTTTAAAGTAATTACAAAGAGCTTTAGTATGAAATATACACAATCAATTTATTAGTTTCATTTTAAAACACCCAATTTATTAAAGATCGAAATACACTTAAGCTGGTGCTAAAGATAAAAGTGAAAGTGGAGCATATGTTTTGCATGTAGGACTCCCAACTTCCTGAGTTTGATCCCCAACACTACATGGTCCCTTGAGAACTAACTGAAACCACACCAAGAGTTCAGAACAAGAAGTGGGCCCAAGGTAAACAGACAAACAAAACTATAGCAATTTACTAGTGAGTCATAAAGTAACTGTTCTTCAAAGAAATGTGTGCTGTGGAGAAAACATGTTTAAAACAGGTATTTTTATTATGTGATTTTTTTATCCCGAGAGTAATACTGCACTACTTGTCAAAACATCTACCTCTTCACACGGAGAAACTGAGTTTTCTAGCATTTAGAATTTCCAAGTGACATCTCTAGTATCTCGCTCACAATCAATTTTGACTTTATGAAAGTCACATCTTATAAACTGTAAAACCATAGCTATATTTTCTATCAATGTCACTTCTGATTTATTTGTAAGAAACTTAGGCTAGAATCCAAGGATAATGAAAGCTATTAACTAAATTTCCACAAAAATCTCTGCATAATTGATTTATGTGGAGCTAGTGATATAGTAAGAGATGCCACGGTGCATGCCTTCTTCCACTTGAATCTATGAAGTGCCTATCTTATTTTTCTGAAAACAATTTAAACCAAGTAAAAAAAAAAAAAACAAACCCAGCTTGTAACTAGACCTTTAAGTAATTGCATCACTGTTTCCTAAACATAAGCATTTTTTATTTTTTTATTATAGCTTAGGTAATATGGTTACAATACTGTTAACTTTTATGGTTTTCATTCCAAAAATTAATGCACCTTCACCAATCACCAAAGTGCCCCAGAGCCTCTAAAACTATCTTATCTTATCTTTTATTTTATTTTATTTTTATTTTTATTTTTGGGTTTTGGGCCACACCCAGTGATGCTCAGGTGGTACTCCTGGCTATGTGCTCAGAAATTGTTCCTGGCTTGGGGGAACCATATGGGATGCTGGGGGATTGAACTGTGGTCTGTCCTAGGTCAGCTGCGTGCAAGGCAAATGCCTACCACTGCACCACTTCTCTGGCCCATTGTCTTATCTTTTCTTTTCATACTTGCATTACTGCTACATCATACCCACCACCAGAGTGCCAGCTTCCCTCCATCATAATCCTAAAGTCTCCTTCCAATTCCTTTAGCAATCTAGGTAACTATTCAGTTGACTATATCTCAGGGCTTGCTTCCATTGAAGATTGTATAATCCCCTAATTTGTTTCTTTAGAGTTCATAGATGACTAGAGGAGAGCATCTGGTATTTGGCATTTTAATTTCTGACACACTTCATTTAGCATTACTTCCTCCAATTCCATCCGAATTGCAAGATTTCATCAATTCTTATAGCTGAGTAGTAGTCCATTGTGTATATATGTCACAATTATTTTATCCGCTTATTTGTTGTGCAGTTGGGTTGTTTCCATGTCTAGACTATTATAAATAATATAACAATTAACAGATTACATATCTATAAGGTATATTATATATACTTTTTCAAATTAAGGGTTTTTTTGAATTCTTGAAGTAGATGCTCAGGAACTATAGAGTCATATGGAAGCTCTGCTATTACTATTTGGAGGATCTCCAAACTCAAATTTTCTGATGAAGCTGTGCCAAGCTGCAGTTAACTAGATGAATGAGAGTTCCTTTAAACACACACACACACACACACACACACACACACACATACATCCTGGTCAGTATTTACTGTTTCCAGACATTTTGATATAGATTAATCAAGATGGCGTGGGACAATATCTCATTGACATTTGATTTTCCTGATAATCAGTGTTGATGAACATTCCCTTCATATGTCTATTTTTCATCTAACAGAACTATTTTTTATGTTTGGTTTGGGTGCCAACCTAATGGTGTGGGCTTACTCTTGGTTCTGTGTTTAGGGATCATTCCTGGCAGTGCCTGGGGAACTATATGCAATACTCAAGATTAAACCAGTGTCAGCTGTGTGCAAGGCTGATTGATGCTTTACCCATTGTAATATCTCTCCAGCCCCTACCATAAAGTTATTTGTTTTGGGGACACACCTAATGGTGCTCAGGGCTTATCCTAGATCTGCATTCAGGGATCACTCCCAACAACCTTCTGGAGACCATCAGAGGTTCTGGAGGTTGAACCTGTGTCAGACACATGCAAGGCAAAGACCCTGCTCATTGTACTAATGATCTAGTCTCAACATTTAAAAACACTGGAGAGATAGCACTGTGGAAGGGTATTTCCCTTGCAAGCGTCCAGCCCAGGTTCAAATCCCAGCATCCCATAGGGTCTCCTGTGCCTGGTAGGAGCAATTTCTGAGGAGAGAGTCAGGAGTAACCTCTAAGCACCACTGGGTGTGTCCCAAAAACCAAAAATACAAAACAAAACAAACAAATAAAATAAATACATTCATTCTCAGCAAAAATATCAATAGTGTGTAAGTGGTTTCAATAAATAAAATTTTACCATAAATAAGGAAGATAATTACTAACAGCATGATTAATTTCTCTCTAATTTTTATATATTTCTAAATATATATATTTTATGTATATTTCATGCATATTAACATTGATACAACAATAAATTATGCATGTAAAACATTGACACAATAGCAAGTTATAACTAAATACAAATTTTAGGAGGTTTTTATTTTAATTAATAGTGTATGTAATCCCCAAATATCAGAGGACGTTGGTACAAACTAACATATTTAAAGACTAAAGTTGAATAAGCTAATTACTTTCATTCACTCAATGAATATTCATACATATTAGTATTATCTTAATGAATGTTGACTGCATATATATACATTTATATAGTGAGTATATATATATATATATATATATATGTATATACTGAAGCCTATTCTAAATATGTTTAACCTCAGAGTGGTTCAGATTTAGTTAACAAGACACAAATACATGAATAGGTCATCCCCCAAAAAGAAGCAAAAATTATGTCGGATGATGCAGCTATGCTGGAGAAAACCCTGAGTCTATCATCCCAGTAAAGAATTCGGGAATTAATTATTCAGAAGTGTGAACTTAGAGAGCTTAAATGACTCACAGTCAGATCCCTGCTGCTGACTCAGAAAAGATCCAATCATCTTTGGGACTAGTCCCCTTCAGAGCTGCTGTACATCACACCTTAAATGGCCCCATCGGGCTAAATGTTGCATCATTTTTCTATTTAAGAGTTTTTCTTTCTTTCAAAAAAGACTTTCTGAGGAACTCTTATCAGCAAAACAGTTTGTATAAACTGCCATTTATAGAACCATTGCTTTGGTCTCACTAAAGATAAATTCTATTGTACCTAATCACTGACTTAAAGAGCTCCCAATGAGAAAATGGAATGAAAGGAGATATTTGATTCTTATTTAAGGACAAATAGAAATCACTTTCTTTGTATTTGAAGAATCAGGGGCAAAATCACGTATTCAGAATAAAGGAATAGGGTTTTTCTTCCTCCCTTTATTTTTCTAATTCTGATATAGGGAAGAAAAGTAATAGCTATGAGAAATAGTTAAAACACTTGAGAAACTAAATCATCAGCAGCACTAAATTTGGATAGCATTAGCAGCTGGAAGAAGCTAGCTACAAAGATTTGCCAGATAAATCTAGCCTAGAGGTCCAGCTCCACAGAGCAGCCTAAGGCACAATGATTCTGTGAGATGGAACTGACAACAGGTAAAAATAACATTTTAATCAGATGATAGCTCAGGGAAAAGAGGTTAGATGGAATGATGATTAATAACTAATTTATATACTTTCTGTTTTCTCCAAGAAGAGTGTTTATTCTCTAAAAATACAGTTTTACTTTTCTTATATGTTTCAAGTCAGCAATTCTTTAAAGCATTATAAACAAATTAAAAAGTAGAAAATGAATAAGCATAAATCTGCTCACTTACACTTGGGAAAATACCACCCTTGACTTGGTGGAAGACCATTTGCCTATTAGATTGCAAAAGTTGATTAAGGCACTTACTGTCCCTTGAAACCTGCAGATGCTAATTACAAGAAAAGAGTTTACAGGTTTTCCTTTAGTCCAAGTTTTGAGGGTAGAGATTCACTTTCTTACTACTGTTGTCCTGTCCAAAGTGATATGGATTGTCAAAGCTAAAAAGAAGAAAATTGCCAGGTTAATTGATCCAACAAATTGTTCTTGAACATCTTTTTTGGTATACAGCATTCTTCGAGGCACTGGGGACACAAAACAAACAAGGTGATTCAAACCATTCTGTTACTCCACTTGCCTCACTGACTCATGCCCTCTTCAGGGTTCTAGTCGAAAGAAAAGCTCATATACAAGCAATATGGAAAGTGGGACTTCATTAGCAAGAGGCAGGGTATGAGGGTAGCAGCACCACTGGGAAGAAATAGCTGTTTTTGTCCAAATCTAATGGAGATGACAGTGAAATCTGTCTACTTATCGCTGGTGCTACTTGGTTCCATGAGGTGGATCAATGAGATGATCAGTGAGAGGTTTTTTTCTTGCTGTTGGTAAAGTCTAAAGAGCTGAGTAAGTAGGACACTTGGTTGAGATTGAGAACACTCTCATTTCTTTTGTTGTGTTTATGAGCCACTCCCAGCAATGTTCAGGGGTTATTCCAGACATGTGGGATGCCGGGGGTCAAAGCCAGATTGCTGTGTGCAAGGCAAGTATCTTAAGAACCCACTGTAATATCTCTTCAAGACCCTGCAAAAATTCATCTTATGCTTTTGAGAAAAATCAGTAAAGAAGCTTGTGGTTGCTGTGGAAATAGAGCAAGACTACGTTCCTGAAAAGAGTAAGAATAATTCGCAACACAAAGATAGGTCTGGGGCAAAGCTTTAAGAGTCTCCCCTGGCAGGAAGCATAAGGAAGCCCTGAAGTCAGTATTGGGGCAGAGAATTGGACTGAAATCTACCATTTGAGGCTTTGAGCACTCTGGTGCATTGAGGGATGCTGATTTGGAATTCTTGGGTTTAGAACGGAGTAGACTTTGATCTAGTCACTTGTGAAATATAAACATGTTTGTTGTAGGAAAATATTGAGGAGAACTGAGTGGTGACAAGGGGATTCTGGTCTCTCAATTTAAGCTGTGAATCCTGGGAACAAAGCAGTATTGCTCCATTACACTTTGGATTACTGTATCTTTTTATTGCTAATGAAAAACTGCACTCTGCTTGTAGTAGGACATAACCTTTCCCTAGTTACTATCAAGTGTCTTCAGAATCCTCAGTATTAATGAACAAAACCAGCAGTGCCATATATGCAAGAAGAATCCATAAACTAAGAGTTCTGGTCAAGGCCAGAGTCTCCTATAAGCCAGAGCTCACCAGGAGATTTTCTTAGCAAGCATCTCTGAAAACAGAATAAGGGTTTCAGTTGCAAGCTGACTCATCGCATGAGGAATACATCTAGAGACAGCTGAACTAAAACACTTTCCTTCTTATTAAGAACCTGTTCTCATTTCTAGAAGCTGGGTGAGACGTTTCCATCTCTAACTTCCTGGTGATGGCAGGCAAGCACCCTTTCCTTCACAAATCCCACTTTCGAGTTCACAAGACTGTGGGGCTGGAATATCATTTGCAAAGGCCAAGGAGTCAAGGTAAGTTCGATTTTGTTGTTGTTGTGGGGCCACACCTGGCTAAGCTCAAGGGTGACTCCTGGCTCTGTACTCAAGAATTACTCCTCGTGGGTTCAATGAATCATATGGGATGCCGGCTAACTGAATCTGGTTCAGGGTTAGGACTAGGATTAGGGTTTGAAACTGGGCTAGCTATGTGCAAGGTAAGTACCTTACCTGGTATACTATCGCTCTGACCCTTCTCAGCAAGTATTTTTAAATACATTCTTTAATTGAATCACTATGAAATACACAGTTACAAAGTTTTTCATGATTGTGTTTCAGTCATACAATGTCCAACACCCTTAGCCAGTGTATATTTCCTGCCATCAACGTCCCCAGTTTCCTTTCCACTCTCACACCCCCGCCTACCTCTGTGGCAAACATTCTCTCTCTCTTTCTTTTTTTCTTTACACACTGTTATTTGCAAATCTGTTAGTGAGGGAGTATTGTTCATATTGCTTTATCTCCTTTCAGCACCCAGTTCTTGTCCAGAGTGATCGTGACCAATTTTCACTGTCATTTCGGTCCTTGCTCTAGCTTAACAGCACTCTCCCACTCTTTGTGACCAATTTCCTACCAAGGACTGAGTCAGAGGTAGAAGGATAAGCATAGAATAATTGCAGTCATTTGTGGGATATTAAAAAAAGATAGTATGGTAATAATTCCAAAGAAAATAAAGATAAAGACCAGGAGGATCTCAGCAAGTTTTATAGGAGTGGAAGAACCAGCCACTCAAACCAACCTGACCCAGAAGTACCTCTTGTCAAACTCTGCCAAAACTATGGATTTGCATACATATTTTAAGTATATTCAGATGTATACAAAACTGAATACATATGTGTTCTGTATACATATAATCTTATATAATAGATAAACATATACATAATGTAGATTCCCTCAGGGCTTGAGATGGGGGTGAAGCCAGCAAGTAAGATACTGGGCAGCGAGAGTGAAATC
Source organism: Suncus etruscus (assembly GCF_024139225.1). Classification (NCBI taxonomy): domain Eukaryota; kingdom Metazoa; phylum Chordata; class Mammalia; order Eulipotyphla; family Soricidae; genus Suncus; species Suncus etruscus. The sequence goes on along the minus strand of NC_064850.1, from coordinate 10,483,323 downwards.
TGCATTGAAAGACTTTTCCTCCAATCTCAGGCCTCACTATAGTTGGTTTATACTCTCTCCTCTGTTATTTCAGAATCTGATTCTACTAGAGTGGTTTTCAGCCTCCTCTTGAGCAGCATTGTTTACATTTAAGTTTGACTGAAAATGGGCTAAGAAGTGATGTAGCATCACTGGCCCCCTCCCAGGATGGAGTCAGGGCCATGCTTTGCCTTCCCATCATTTCTTGCAAGCGAGGCCACGTAGGACCCAGAGGAAGGTGTGGTTTTAGCTACCAGGAAGTGAGAGAGTCATGGTGAGAGGTAAAAGGAGTAATTAGCAGCTAAAAGAAAGGGTAGAGGGATTTGGAGAAAAGTAAAGCAGGAAGAGAAGCACAAACCACAAAATCTCCAAAGGGAAGTGAGTATGGGGAATTAATTGTGTGTTTGGTACTTGGATTTCAATATAGACTCCATCATTCAAAGTTAATTGAAAGGCCCACTATATATATATATATATATATATATATATATATATATATATATATATATATATATATATATACCACAGTCCCTGCCATAAGAGCTATGTCCACTAGAGAAAACACATTTAAATATAAGTAATAATGCAGGAAGGAATAGAAGTTGTGTCATTTACTTAGAGCTAGCCTAAGGCATAAAAGGGATGTGGAAATCAGCCCATGAAAATTATTGCTATCATATTAAGGAATTTAAGCTTTAATACTTAGGGAACAAAGAAAAAGTAAACATTTGTAAGCAAAGTCATGTGACTTGGACAGAAGACTGGTATCCACAGAGAAAAGCATCTCCTCTAAATGAAGAGGACTAGGAAACTGAATCTGTACTAGGAAGAATAGATTAGAGACATTCTCTCTGGGAACTTACCAGGATTTCTTATTTAACTGGAGATGTGAGTTTCAAGGAAGGAAGAAAAAATAATAATGTCAAACTTTCAATCCTGGGCATGTGGGCAAATATTCATGCTACTGATACACTCCTGAAATGCCAGAAGATGAGCCATTGTTTGGGGTATTGCAAATTCACTTTTCTCAAAAAAAAATTTTTTTTCAGGAGTCCCAGAGTAATAAAGCACCCCAGTTTTGATGGATGTACATGTCATCGGCAGCACCATTTCTGTCCCATTTTTTTCTGTCAGCCTCCATCCCAATGTGAATGAATATTCCTTTAAATTTAAATAATTCATTAACTTAGCAACTGAAAGATATTTCACAAGCTTTCATATCATCATTAAATCCTTACTACGTAAATATAGGCATTTTCTTTCTCTTCTATGGTAGGCACACTCCTCCTCATAGAAGTTGGAGAGTTTACTAAGGGGAAAAAAGAGAAGTAAATAACTGCCCTCTGTTCACTGGGAGGGGAATGTGCTCCAAGGCCTCTGGTGGATACCTGAATCTGCAAATAGTACCAGAACCACTATTGTTTCTCCTGTGCAAATACACTTATGTTAATTTATAAATATTAAACACAGTAAGAAATGAACCACAATAATCTTAGTGATTAACAAGAAAAATATTAACCTTCCTTTATAATATCAAAATTGTGTAAATATGTGAGCTATGTAATATGGTCTTTCTTCAAGTATAGTCTCAGATGTAATCTTATCAGACTGCAGTTGACTGCAGATAACAGAAACTATTAAAAGTGATACTGTGAATAAAGAGAGACAATCTTACTGCTCAGCTAGCAAAGGTGCCTCTAAAATAGGAAATAAGGTCTCAGAGTTTGTTTCTCTCAAAGTAAATAGCAGGATTGAAGGTGAGCATGAAAAATAAGGAATTCTCCAGATAGGAAAGGAAGAAGTCAAGCTCTCACTGTTTGCAGATGACATGATACTCTACTTAGAAAACTTACTATCTACTTTTATCTACTTAGATAAAAGACCTCGATATCAGACCCAAAACCATAAGATATATAGAACAACATGTAGGTAAAACACTCCAGGACATTGAGACTAAAGGCATCTTCAAAGAGGAAACTGCTCTCTCCAAGCAAGTGAAAGCAGAGATTAACAGATGGGAATATATTAAACTGAGAAGCTTCTGCACCTCAAAAGAAATAGTGCCCAGGATACAAGAGCCCCCCACTGAGTGGGAGAAACTATTCACCCAATACCCATCAGATAAGGGGCTAATCTCCAAAATATACAAGGCACTGTAAGAACTTTACAAGAAAAAAACATCTAATCCCATCAAAAAATGGGGAGAAGAAATGGACAGACACTTTGACAAAGAAAAAATACATATGGCCAAAAGACACATGAAAAAATGCTCCATGTCACTAATCATCAGGGAAATGCAAATCAAAACAACTATGAGGTACCACCTCACACCACAGAGATTGGCACACATCACAAAGAATGAGAACAAGCAGTGTTGGCGGGAATGTGGAGAGAAAGGAACTCTTATCCACTGCTGGTGGGAATGCCGTCTAGTTCAACCTTTATGGAAAGCAATATGGAGATTCCTCCAAAAACTGGAAATCGAGCTCTCATACGATCCAGCTATACCACTCCTAGGAATATACCCTAGGAACACAAAAATACAATACAAAAATCCCTTCCTTATACCTATATTCATTGCAGCACTATTTACCATAGCAAGACTCTGGAAACAGCCAAGATACCCTTCAACAAATGAATGGCTAAAGAAACTGTGGTACATATACACAATAGAATATTATGCAGCTGTCAGGAGAGATGAAGTCATGAAATTTTCCTATACATGGATGTGCATGGAATCTATCATGCTGAGTGAAATAAGTCAGAGGAAGAGAGAAAGACACAGAATGGTCTCACTCATCTATGGGTTTTAAGAAAATGAAAGACATTCTTGCAATAATAATTTTTAGACACAAAAGAGAAAAGAGCTGGAAGTTACAGCTCACCTCATGAGGCTCACCGCAAACAGGAATGAGTTTAGTTAGAGAAATAGCTACGTTTTGAACTATCCTAATAATGAGAATGTATGAGGGAACTAGAAAGCCTGTCTAGAGTACAGGCGGGGGTTTGGTGGGGAAGAGGGAGATTTGGGACATTAGTGATGGGAATGTTGCACTGGTGATGGGTGGTGTTCTTTACATGACTGAAACCCAAACACAATCATGTATGTAATGAAGTTGGTTAAATAAACAAAAAGATATCCATACCTAAAAAATGTCATCCCAAAAAGTGTGAAACAAGAAAAAGTAAATGAAAAAAAAAAAAAAGAAAAATAAGGAATTCTGGGGCTGGAGTGGTAGCACAATGGTAGAGCATTTTGCTTGACCTAGGATGTACACGGTTCAATCCCTGGCATCCCATATGGTCTCGCAAGCCAGGAGTGATTTCTGAGTGCAGAGTCAGAGGTAACCCCTGAGCGCTGCTGGATGTAGCGCCCCCCCCCCCACAAATAAAAACACCAAACAAAAAGAAATAAGGAATTCTCTAAGGCTCTAGGAAATGAGACTTCCAAGATATAATCCTCATTTGTACTCCAATGCTGGGGAAAATAGTCCCTTTACTTCTTTGTTTGTTTGTTTGTTTGTTTTGTTTGGGGAGCCACACCCAGCAGCACTCAGAAATTACTCCTAGCTCTGTGCTCAGAAATCACTCTTGGCTCAGGTGATTATACACGATGCTGGGGATCGAACCCTCATTCATCCTGGGTCAGCCACGTGCAAGGCAAACATCCTACCACTGTACTACCAGTCTGACCCTCATTGTACTTCTTAGAGCTATTATTTCCCCTCTTTGGGGTCTTTGACTTGAAGTGATTCCCTTAGGGTTTTGAATGGGGATGGGGCCAGCCAGTGAGTTGCCTGACAGTAAGACATCTACATTGGAGATTTCTCCAGCTTCAGGCCTCACTATGGCTTGTGCTAACAGCAGGTTGTCCTCCGTTAGACTCAGCTCCTCATTTATACTGATACCAAATAAGTGACCCATGATGATTCCCGGAATCCAAAGGAAGAGCAATTTTAGCTTGATAAGTTGTATCAGTACAGTACTATAGAAATATCAACATGTTGTTTTGTTCCCCTATGGCCTACCTCACAAGAAACTCTTAACTCCCACTAAAATCAGGCTATTCAATGTTCATATTCTTGGGAAAGAGACGATCATAGAGTGCAGACAGGGGGTAAATCAAGGACTCTTTCTGGCTCCTGAAACCACTCTAGTCTCAGTCTATTTTTGTCTGACAGGTCCCTCTCACCCCCATCACCCAGAAAGAAATTGAAGGCTGAAATAAGAGACCCAACATGAGACAAAGGCAGAATTCTCTGTATCTTTTGTGCCCTCTTCTTCCCAGCTCTTCTTACAGTTGGTTACCCATTCTGATTGCAAAGTAATTCTGACTGCTCCTTGCTCACATCACTATCTCCAATTCAGAGTTCAGTAATTCTCACAGGTGTCTTCCTTGGCCCAGGAAATGTCTTTCAGGTAATCTCTCTAAACTGTGTATGTGGGTGCGGGTAGTTGAGATGGGGTCAGCCATAAGCTCATCTTCCTATGTCAATTGGGGTTCTTTGTATTAGAAAGGATTCAATGAGAACCTTAGAGATCCACGTTTTCAGGTGCTGGGTAGATAATATCAAGATGCTTTTTGTAGGGGCCGGAGTGATAGCATAGCAGTAGGGCGCTTGCCTTGCTCGTAGCTGACCCAGGACAGTTCAATCCCCATATGGTCCCCCAAGCCAGGAGCGATTTCTGAGTGCATAGCAAGGAGTAACCCCTAAGTGTCACCTTGTGTGGCCCCAAAATGAAAGAAATAAAAAAGATACTTTTTGTAAATAACTGTACTCTCTACACAGGTGGCCTTGCACCATACTGCCTGATAGTTCTTCAGCTAGCAACATCATTCTCACCATTGCTATGTGAAATACCAAAGATAATAAGGATGCTTGAGAATCAAGATAACTGCAGTGAACTGAGAGCTTACGGAGACCTGATTTTTTTTTCTTGCTTACCTTGAACAAGATCTTTGCTCTTTTTACAAAACAGGTATACCCATGGAAAGTGATTTTTGAACTTTATATATAGCATGTGAGGACTAGGTGGGATCCAGCTGATCCACTTAAGAAATTAAGTCATGAAAAAAAAAAAAGAAATTAAGTCATGAAATGTAAATAAAATAGCTTAGACCTTGATTATAAATTCCCATGCTATTTTTTTTCTTTTTAGCTGTCTAAATCAATTTGACTTCCCAGTCTTCATTTTTATTTCTTTAAACTGGGCAAAATTTATATCAAATTCTAAAGGATGTGATAATGATCCCAAGACATAACATTCCCATTGTGGTTGGCACTATGACATCCTAAATACTGTGAAGAAGTTGCCACTGAAGAAAGATGTTTTCATTCATACACAATCCTCTGACTCCTGGAGAGTCATGTCATTTCTCTGTATTCATCAGTTCTACTGTTTTTCAAAACCAGATGACTGTCCTCCTGATTACCCAACTCATTCCTTTGTGAAATGGTACATTTGAAGAATAGTTAGGAGTTCTCTGCTATCAATATCTGGAGGTATGATATTTTATCTGGATATTTTGTCTCAATAGAACTCAACCCAATCTCTGAAAGGCAAAAAAAAAATGTCCACCATCAGTCAAAGTCTGTGTTCTAAAATCTAATCATCATAGCAACTCATATAGGTTGGGAACAGGATGTTTCTAGTTTTGAAAGCGAGATTTATTTATAACCTACTTCTAATATAAGGACATTAGTAGAAGGTCAGGGGAACATTGGTGGTGGTAAGGTAACTGAAAAAAAACTTTCATTATCAATATTAGTGGAAACATAACCTAAGCTATAATATTAAGTTTCAGTTATGGAAGGGTGTGAGTGTTTTGGTAGGAAAGCAATATAATTATCCATCAGAAACTAAAATCAATAATAATATTATAGGAGCCAGAGTGGTGGCACAAGCAGTAGGGTGTCTGCCTTGCACACACTAACCTAGGATGGACCACGGTTCAATCCCCTGGCATCCCATATGGTCCCCCTAAGCCAGGAACAATTTCTGGGTGCATAGCTAGGAGTAACCCCTGAGCATCACTGGGTGTGGCCCCAAAACCAAAATAATAATAATAATATAACCATGTTACTAAACTATAAATGATAAATAGACAGATACTAGGTCTCCTTGAGAGTAAACCCTACTCCCTTTTAGGAGTTTTATGGCCTTGAAAACATTGTTTAAGTCAGGTTAACTGGATAAGAATTAGTTCATATTCTTGGCACATACTAAGTGGAGTAATATATTTTGTAAGGTCAGGTTCTCCTTAGTCAATGGAATGTGATCAAATACAAGTCACGTGCTACTTTTTAAATTTTGGTTTTGTGCCATATCCAGCAGTATTTAAGGATTACTCCTGGCTCTGTGCTCAGGAGTTATTCCTGATGGGCTTGAGAGACCATATGGAATGTCAGGGATTGAAGCTGAATCAGCCACATACAAGGGAAATACTCTACTGTCTGTGCTACTTTCTAGCAAAAGATTTAAGAGTCATTGCATAGGTCCTTTGTTGTGATCTCCCTATTGCTAGAAGACTCATTCTGGCTTCCTCATTCTGGCTCACATGTTTTGAAAAAAATAAGAAGTCATATATGTGGAAGTGAAAAATGTGAATTAAATGTTAAATATGGATTAATTGTTAATATGCATTAATTGTTAAAAGATGTTGAGGTTGTTGTTAATACAGCATAATACAGCATAGAGACAACAATTGATCTATAAGCAGTGGAGATAAAGCTTTGGAACACCAAGACAATACTACAGCCTGCCATGTAGATTGTGTGTTAGAAAAACAGAGAGAGAAACAGAATGTGAGTGTGACCAGTAGTGAATGTGGCATAGTAAAAGTCTGTTTTAGTGTAGTCATAGAAACAGTAGAGTGAGCAGGACACTTGCTTTGTACGTGATCAACCCAGGTTTGATCTCCAGAACCACATATGGTCCCCATTACTGCCAAAAGTGATCCCTGAGCACACATATCCAGAAGTAAGCCCTGAGTACTGCTGGATGTGGCCCAAACCAAAAAATAAGTCAGTTCTAAAAACCACAGATATAAGTGGAGAATATAGATACCTCCTTTTAGAGAAAAAAAAAAACATCTTTGAAATTAAAAGAGGATATGGAATGTCCAAAAAAATAAAAATAAAAAGCATAGGTGTCATGGGTTTAGAAGCAATTAAATATTAAATTATTTTAATACATAAGGATTTAATTTACACATTTTATTTAAAGCCTAATTTAGAGTTGTAAGGAGGAAGAGGGGATAAAAATGACCAAAGGCTTTTCTGGTTTTCATCGAGAAGGTATCTGAGGTGACTTATAGCAGCCCTCTTTCTGTTCCTCCCTAGGGAGAAACACACAAGTCTGATTGATAGATTTCAGATTCATTATTTGGCATTCCCTAGCTTTGTATCTAGCTCTATTTTCTCTATTATTGTTTGAAAGAGACTAACAAGGTTATGTAACTTTCCAAATATCTCAGGTTCAACCTTGGATCTTAGAACAGCCCCCAGTTGTCATAAAGTGTCACTCCGCATGGCTAACCATTATCTTGGATTAAGATCTCTCGGTGACCTCACTCTGAGGGTATAATAATTCATTTGGGTAGGTGTCAAGGATTCCTATCATGGTGTGTCTGGTTAAATCTCCATCTTTAATAGGATATTAATACAAAATTTGCCTTGCCTCTGACTCCTAAGATCTTCTTTTTCTTGTGCCTGTTATCCTGTGACTATCTCCTGATGCCCACAGAGCTTTCTTCAGACAGAGTCAAATATTAAATATGTGTGTGTTCATGTGCACCAAATGGAGGAATTATTTCCTAACCCTCCCTCTCTGAACCATCATTAGATTTGAAGACAGAAAATTTAACTCAGATACTCTGGGCATAAAAATAGTGAAACTACTAGAAGACATATAAAAGAAAGAGTAAACCCCAGAGAAATAGAAAAGAATACAGGGAAAAAAAAACAAGTATAAGAAAAATAAAGTCTTTAATGAGAAAATCAGCTAGGGACTTAATGACTGTAGCTTCTCCACCCAATTGATCACTTCTTTCACCTTATTTCTTCTTCATTTGGCGAAGCAGCCAGTTTTTGTTTGGTACAATGCTCAGACTAAGGAGAATTTTCCTTTGTGTCACAAGCTAACAGAGAAAAGATTCTTAGAAAAATAATTTTCTTTCCCTTTCTGAATGTATTTATTCTAAAGCTTTAGGCCATCTCTCTACTCTAGAGGGGGAAAAATGTATTTACAAAGGAGGCAGAAAAATGTCTTAACACATATACACAAAAGAGTAGGCCAATTAAAGCCCTCAATAGGAGAGAGTTTTGTGAGCTTGTTTCTGTCAGGAACAAAAAAAGCCTGACCATCAATCAACTCCTTTTAGACAAGAAACCAAATTGAAATCACAAGGATGAGAGATCTGATGAGTGGTTAGGATTTAACACCCACCATTATGAACTCCGCCATCTTTATTCAGGGTTCATCATGAAAATACAAGACAGAGAGGCCCAGAGGAAGCACAGTTCTTCCAGAACAGTAGAGATATTTGATCACCCAGAGCAATTAGAATGAGAGGATATGCCTAATTCTGTCTGTATTTGTAGGGTTATTGATTTTGTCCTATGTGTTTCTATTTCTTTTTATACTTTCCTGTTTTACATGTTTTTAATCCTCAAAAAGTAAAAATTGGACAGACAGTATAGGGGCTGAAGGCACTTATCCTACACATACCTACCCTGATTTAATCCCTGATGTCATAGCCTAGGTCAAATAACTAGCCCAAGTCACTAGCTAAGTAAATGAGGCTAAGTCAGGGAGTAGAACCCGAGCATCCATAAGTGTGGCCCAAACTACCACCCATCCACAAAAATTAAAATTTTCTTCCTTTCTTCTAATCACTGACACCTTATTCTTAACCATAAGAATCTCCTCCAAGTAACTTCTTCTCCAAAGTGAGGTCAGGAGATTGAATGACTTGCTGATGTTGCACTAATTGAACAGGAAGTGTCTAGGAGCAGGCAAGATAGATTTGAATGTAAGAAAATTACAAAGAGACAAAATTTGCTAGGAAGAAGTAAGACACTGGAGTAGAATGTTAAAGGCGCATAACAATCACTTATTAAGAGCTTGGTTTTCTCTTATCATGAAGAGGTGAAGAGGTCATCATTAGAAGAGAGGAATGTGCATTGAGAAGTATGACCCCATTTTTTTGATATTTGACAACTATCTTTCATTCCCTTTTCCCTTATGTCTACAGCAGCTGATAAGAAGACCTGGTAAGCACAGTTTAAATTATTTAATTAGAAAACAATATTTTAATCCAATGCAACATGCATACCATGATCATAACTGGCCCTCACCTTCTTTGCCCTATTAACCTCTGCAGAGTAACCTGAACAACTTCAGTTATATACCGTAAATCTTCTTATAGTTATTTGACAAGAAAGACAGAGCTAGAAGTCAGTAAAGATTTCAGGAAATGGATCTGGAGTGGGACAAAGTCTGTCAAAATATATTTCCTTGAAAAAAATATATTCCTTGTACATTTTCATGAACGAAAAATCAGTTAGCATCCTAATCTCAGTACCTCAGATGGGACAAAATTTGCAAATGTAATTAGTTTAGGTAAGGTCATATGGGTATCTCTTAATACAATATGACTGGGGTTGTATAAGATAATCAATAATCAGCAATCTTTCTCCCATGTAGTCAGAGACAGAGATTGTATTTAGGTTCAGATAAACCAAAGAAAACCTTCAGCTACCAAAAATGAGAAAAAGGCAATAAAGAACACCCCATAGATTTCAGAACGAGCCTTGAATTTGAATTTCCATCTTCCAAACTGTGAGATGACTTTCTGTTTCCCACATTGTGGTACATATGGCAGCTAGGAGACTAAAACTGTATTTTCTTGAATTTTAAACATCAATCATCTTACATCTTTGAACTATTTTATTTGCCACTCCACATCCTCATCCTCTTCTCATCCTCATCTTACTTCTCTATGGCTCTTCTCTTTTCTCCTCTCTGACTCACATGACTAGCTGTCTCATTTTGAAGCATTTATCCTTGCTAGGTGCATTGTAGATCTGCTCCCAAACTTTACTCTGATGGTGCTAAGCCTTCCCTTAGGCTTTAATTATCATACTCCAGACTATACCTCTGTACAACCATACATTTACTGAGCACCTATTCTGTTGAGTGCAGAATTACAGGCTACAGATATGGGAAGAATGAATATTGCCATAGAACCAATGAGATATTTTGCCTGGCTTCCTGTCCTCTACCTTCTTAATACCTTCCTGTCAATCTAGCATCTCAACCCTAATTTACTATCTCCCCAAAGTGTTGCTCCATTTGGTTTACTATTTTGGTTAATTGCTTCATCAGTCTTCAATTCCCCTAGGCTGATAACCTTGGCTCATCTTTGATTATTCTTTTCCCCATAATTATCAATCATCACAACTCCTAGATTCTGCCATTACCTTGTGTCTCCATAGTTTCCCTTGTTTAAGCCCACATTAATCCTCATTTGAAACATTCTGGCAACCTCCTCTCCAGTTTTCCCACTTCCCATTCTCTCCCTTCTGAGTCATCTTAAGAGAATAATTGTTCTTCCACAAGCACAGCTGTGATGAGACGTGGCTTTACCAAACGCTCAATGACTCCCCACTGGCCAACAAATTAAGAATAAATTACTCACCCTTGCATCTAAGGTCTTTTATGACAAAGCCCTGATCTACTTTATCCCCCAAGTCATCCCTATTTATACCTGATACATCAATCTGATTAGATATCTTCTGGCATTTTTCCATTTTTATATTTCTGCCTATGTTAGTCTCTTTACCTAAAAAAAAGTCTTGAAAACTTTTCCCATTCTTCTTGCACAGAGACTTTCCACTAGGTGAAATCCTACCCTCTTTGACTTTTCCTTACCCATTATATGTACCTCTTGAATTTTATGGTTTGTACAAATTGAAACTTTTCAAAGAGGCTGTGCCCTCTTCACCATGACAGATAAAGTTTTCAGATGACTCTAAAATCTTCAGATTATGCCAAATCTGGGACAGTGTAGTTTCTGCGTCAACTTCATTAAATTGGTAATTTTAGAGATGGTAACACTGGGACACATAAAATTCTGTAAAAGCTCTACATTAAAAAAACAGAAGAAAGACTTTACATAAATTTTTAGATGCCAAAGTAACTTATATTTGGGAATTTAATAGAAATTAAGAAAATCAAAATTAAAAAATTTTAATTAAAAAATTTAGAAAGATAGTACAAGGGCTTAAGGTGCTTACATTGCATGTGGCAAAAACCCCTGTTCTATCCCTGAAACCTCATATGGTTCCCTGGAATATCCCTTGAGTTCCACAGGGTGAGAACCTAACTCTCCTTCCCCCAAATTGTAGGTCTCATGAAAGACTGACATCTTCACAGCACAAAATAAGAAAAATAACACCCATTACTTATATATTTCTATGTGCCACACAATATTCTAAATGTTCACTGAGATAAAATTGACTGAATCCTTCCATCAATCTTCTTTCTGATGAGGAAACAAAACAAAGAGGTGATATGTCTTTCCCAAGAAAATAGTTAATAATGATGAAGTTGAGTTCAAGTCAATCAACTTTCCAAACAAGCTCCCAAACAACTGTTGTCTTGTCCTTCACTGTGCTATGGAGACCAGAAGCAAAACTCCACCCTTGGATCTGTGCTGAACCCCTGGACAGGTGTTTAGCTTTTAACTTGCATGATAAATGCACTACACATGAAAACCTGAAGTATGCTGGGAGTCAGACTCCACATTGAGTAGCTATGTATGATGCAGCTGCCTGAATCTCTCCTCACCTGGGAACAATGCCATAGTCCCTTCCCTGACATTAGATGACTTCAGAAATGGTCAGATGGGTAGTGTGTAGGGCATCAAAGCTCTGAAAGCAAAACCTGCCCGATGAGTTGAGGTCCGAGCTATTACTTAGCTGGTTCTTTCTCCTGGCACCATATGTACCTCCCCTTTCTAATCCCTGTTCAGAGGGTATAATGAGTACTGGGAGATAATTGTATGACAAACTTAAATACATGGTTGTCTAGGTCCACATTTATTCTCATTTGTCACTTGCTCTGCTATTTAAAAGATATCAGGCTAGTGATCTGGGGCACCAGTATCATATCTGGTGGTATGGGGTATCATTTGGTGCCAAGGATAGAACCCAGAAAAACATAGAATAAGCAAAAACATGCATTATGTTTCATGCTGAGTACGTTTTAGATAATCTAAATATAACTCCTTAATTTTACAACCTAGCAATCCTTTACCATACTGGCCCTTAAAGTTAATCTTTAAAAGACATATTTACAATAATGGCCACACTTGTGATTGTGGAGTCATGCAATTAGTAATGATAAATGGAACAGAAAACTGATCGATAATAGCTAACTAATAATGGAGCTGAAATTGTGAGGTTACACACCTAGAAATATAATTGAGCTTGAACTCCATTTCACGTTTGCCTCTTACTTCTAATTCTTAACTGAGTCCCTTAGAGGTAATCTCTGCTATGCTAGCTGGAAGATACTTCTAGTGTTTGGTGTTCATATTAATACCTTTTACTAAGGATGTGCCCTGAATGTGAAATCCTTTTTAAACTTTCCATTGTAAGTTGGCTCTCTTCCTAAAGATATTCAAAAAGGAGAGGGGATATTTCTTTTACCTAACTATAAATAGTTTTAATTGGATGTCAAATAATGAACAAAGTATATTTGATTACATTTTTGTACCAAATTGGTCAATTCAATTTTGAGTTTCCTTCCCTCTTTCACTAGCCTTAGACACAGGAAAGTGAGAGTCTGCTTCCTTCTGCCACCAGATGTCCTGGCTGTCTTCCAGAACCTCCTGGTCCCCAGGGATTCGGATGCAGCCAGGAGCTCCTAGAAGATACCAGTGTTTGAACAAGGATGAGACGGACCTCCTTAAGCTGTTTATTATAAGTTGGGGATTATTCATCCTAGTTAATTGATAGTGGAAATAATTACTTTTTAGAATCTTTGAAAACCAAATGTGTAGAGTGAAATTAAAATAGAATTAAATGGATAGTGACAGTTCTGTGTGAGCTGACAAATCTTAAGATACTGCAGTTTATCAAAGGCTATATTATCTCTGTGTCCCTCTGGGCCCAGTGTCCCTCTCCAATGCCTTTTGTCTTTCTTCCCAGTTCTGGGTCTGAGAACTTCATGGCTTTGGCCTACAAGGGGACTGTGGGTATATTGAATATTTGCTCTAATCTTGAAGTCTCAACTAGGTTTTTCATTTAGAGGATCATATTGCAGATGGCAGGACTAGTACTATTTTTTATCTCTGGCAAGGATAGGGGCCAATGCCATCCCAATTAGGATCAATACTGTAAATAATCTCTATTCAATCATTGGTATTTTGCTGGCAATCAATAACCTTTGACCCCCTCAGTCCACTGTGGCAATCCCCTAAGTTCTTGCTTCTTAAACTGTACATTGCTACCACCATGCGGGGGCAGAACTAAATTTAGATTATTAAAAAAAATGGCAATATTAAAAAGTTTCTGAGCATACAATGTCTGAAAATTAATTCAAAAGAAAATGCATAATAAATTTAAGGTGTTCTGGAATGCTCACCCAAGGTGCATTTCTCAAGTGAGAAGTAGTGGTGAGTAGGAGCAAGTTTAAGAAGCCCTGCGCTAGACCCAAAGTACACAATCTGTGCTCTAACAAGATCCTAGAAGTGTTTACAGCAATTTGACCTTGTCATGAAATGTACTGCATTTTATGAATAGGAAAATAAAGTTAGAGGGTTTGAGTTTTAAGAAAAACCCAAAACCAAACAGCAGGACTCAAGAACAATTATCAGTGTCTTCACAGGTCAGTTCTGGCTCTGCTTGAGGGACCATATGGAGCTGGGGATAGAATCCTGGGTTCCTGCATACAAAGCATATGCTCCAACTAGTTAGATATTTCCCCAGCTCATAAAAATGAGTTGTTTTGTGGATTGGAAAAAAAGAAAAGCAGGTCATGACCACACATATTTTGAGAGTTTTGTTCTAGATGATCCTTCCTTCTTTTGGACCTTGTTGCCATCGAATCCAGCTTCTCTATACTCATGACCACAGGCTTCATCATGATGCTCAAATGTAACTTCTGTGGCTTTGTTTAAAACATGATTTTGGCTTCGTCTGGTTCCAAAAGAAGTATCTGAATTTCCAAGAAAAAGCTGAATTTTATTTTTTTAATTATCTTTATTTAAACACCGTGATTACAAATATAATTGTACTTGTATGATTACAGTCATATAAAGAACACCCCCCCTTCACCAGTGCAGGATTCCCACCACCAATTTCCCAGATCTACCTACTCCCCACCCCACCCACACCTGTACTCGAGACAGGCTTTCTTTTTCCCTCATTCATTCACATTGTTATGATAGTTTTCAGTGTAGTTATTTCTCTAACTGCACTTATCATTCTGTGTGGTGAGCTTCATGTCATTAGCTGCACCTACATGAGAGGATGGGGGGAAGTAAGGGTTGGGACTGAGGCAGTAAAATATTATAAATGAGCTTTGTAGGGCAGTATAAGGTCTCAATACAAGATGAATATTATGGATATATAGAATGTATGCACACAATAATATCAATATGAAAAAAAGAGAAAAAAATTCCACTGACTGTCCCAATATAAACCAGTGCTAGAACAGCCTGCCCTCCTCCCAGAGTGCATTCCCATTAGTGTAGGGAGAGATAGGGGGAAAGCCTGTTGACCCCTATAGAGTTCACCTAGACCAGTGTCCAGGGAAAGACTGAAGTCCAGGGGAGAAAAACCCTATACCTGGCAAGGGCTGGTCTCCAGAATCAAGGACGAAATCGGAAGCCAGATGTCTACCCGCCCTCCTCCCCATGCACCTCCCCCCTGGAGTACAGAGGGAGGGGGGAACCTGAGGACCACTAAGAGTCCACCTGAACCCACTTCTGGTCATCTGAGCTGGCACCCAGGGAAGGCCTGGAGTCAGGGGAAAAAGATAAGGATGGCTGGGGGCCTGCCAAGCCTCCCAGCACTCTCCAGGCTAGGGAGAAAGGTTCTGGTATGGGGCATCCCCAAACCCCATACCTGGCAAGAGCTGGTCTCCAGAATCAAAGAGGAAACTGGAAGCCAGATGTCTGCCTGCCCCCCTCCCGATTCACCTCCCCCCTGGAGTACGGAGGGAGGGGGGAACCTGAGGACCACTAAGAGTCCACCTGAACCCCGAATTTTCACCTCTTGTGGAGAATAAAAAGGACAGGGAGATCACTGCAAATGTTCGCAAGAAGAGAAGCTCCTTGGGAAGGTATGAAGTGACAAGATCACAGAGATGAGACCCAGAAGAGGTATGTCCTTGCTTCTCTCAAGGCTGCTGACTCCTTCAACAATACTTTCTCCAGCTGCCTCTTCTGTGTATTCTTGGTTTCTGCTTCTCTGCTCTGCACTAACAATTCTAAACCAACCTTTTCCCAACCTCATTACTCCAGTATCACTGACCAAACAACACAGGGGTTACCCTCTCAAGTCCACTGGATTGCCCACACCTGAGAAAGAATCAAATGGTTTCTTTGAGGCTACTTATCTCTCCTTTTGTTTTGTTTTTGGTGCCTTCTGCAGAGAGCAGTTTTTCCCCTTGAGCTTCAGTCTGAAAAGATGCTGAGCTTGAACCAAAGCCCTTTTTCTCCAGAGAACAGACTACTTCATAAAATACAGAAGCAGCAGGTTCTAGGAAAGGAATCGTTTCTTTTGAAGGTATCCTAGACTCATTCTGTCCAAAACACTATGGACAATAATGATAGGTGTATTATTCAAACGGGGTGATATTAGACTGTCTGACTCCAGACTCACACTATCCTCCTGATAAGGGGCCCTAATGGTGTAGAACAAACAGGGATTCAAATATCAGGTATTGTAGGCCTTTGAAATGCATGTTTATGACCATGTTTTATTCTGGAGCTATTCCTACCTTAATGCTAATGGAAAAAGAGGGTGTCTCGCTAAGTCTTTTGCAACCTTAAGTGTGGAAGATGGCTCCATAGGAATTCATCGGTTTGGCACTTATTCATTCTAAGGGCCCAACAGTTATGACTCCCTGTACACCACCTTATTTTCTTCTGGGTCTTTTTTATTTTCTCTCTCCTTTTCAAAATGAGCATTTGCATCAGCTTGTCAGTGCCCCTTATAATAATATTATAGCTTTCATGCCATTTTTAGGAGTCAGTGTCACAGAGATTGCCTCTGGAGAAAGCTAGTGCACTGAGCTTTGTCAGGGCTCAAGGGCATCATTTAGCAGGATAGCTGAGTGGAGAAAACATTCTGCCTTTAAGGCAATATACCTCCTTACCAGTGTGGAAACTTTTCTCCACATAGTCAGGCAGTAGGATCTCAGACTTTAGTAGGAGTTTAAGTCTTGTCTCTTGTCCTAAGACAGAATGGAATACTGCCAGGAGCTCCACAGTGTTAAGGCCTCTAGTGGACTCCATCAAGGGCTACTACCTTTCCAGAGGAGAATATTCCTGCGCTTGTTCTTTGAGATAAGAAGTGAAAATAAATAAATAACAAAGAAATAAAACATAAAAGAAAAATAAATAGCAGAAATGAATCTTAGCATTACAATAATTATATATAATGTTTAAAATAATTCTTAAAAAGTGGGGTTTTGGGGGGTTTGATTTTTTTGTATTATTTTTATGTTTTTCTTTCTTTTCTTAAACTTATTTTTATAGTCTCTAGAAGGACTCTTCCCATTTTTTGCTTATTGGAATTTTTACCCCTCCCTTTTTTTCTTTTTATTTCTTTTATTTTTTCTTTCCTTCAAACAGAACCACATAACTTGTTCTGCCTCACAAATAGAGGGGGAAATAATGGAGGGCACCAAGATCAAACAGGCATATGAACATTGAGTAGAAATAAAAAATGATCAGACTTAAACACCAAATCCAACTACAACAGAATCGATACCCAATCTACAATAAGCTAGACACAGAAGGGACCACTTATACTAGCAGCCCAGGGGGCCAAGGGGGGTGGGGCAATATGGGATGCATGCTGGGAACAGGAGTGAAGGGATGACAACATTGGTGGTGGGAATGCCCCTGATTCAATGTCACTATGTACCTAAAATACTACTGTGAATGATTTGTAATCCACTTGGGTCAAAATAAAAATTATAAAAAAAAAAGTGGATGATCACGATAGACTTGGAGTATAGAGACAAAGTGAAATAAAGACTTCATGTACTTTGTTTTGTCTAGGCTACTGAGACTTGCAAAAACCTCTGACTCCCAGTCAAATTGCTGTGACCTTCTCCCTCACTTTACTTCTGGCATAGATACAGAATTACTCTATTAGGGACCTTTGAGAGAAGTGTCTTCCATCCTCTTGGCATATTTTCACAATATGAAGTTAGTAACCACCTCTTGTTTTAATATCCTTCTCCTCCTGATTCAAACCAAGTAAAAAACTAGAAAATATTTGTCATCTCTTGAGCCTGTATCTTCCATTCCTTACCTCTAAAAGTCCTGGGACAATCTTTCTAAATGTTCCCCTTATGCAAAGCAGTAGATGATTTTCAAATAATAGTTTGCCTGTTCTGTGATTGTCTTTTCATAGCTGTGAAATGGTGACCCAAAAGAAGACAAAAGAGAATGCTTGTTCTGCAAATTACCAAGCTCCAGTGATGCCTTCTGGGTAGTGTCTCTTAAATGTTGAGGCAAAGAGAGGTGTGATGGCCTAAGGATCCAGGCAGTGCAATCATTAAGACATTTTATCATAGTATCAAGTGATTGCTGTCTGCCTTGTCACCTGGGAGGCATCTTAGAGGCCTCAAACACATTTTCCAGGTTGGTGTCAAGAGTTAGTGGCTGGAAGTTTACTTGGCTCTGCAGTCCTATTTCCTCACCCAGGCACCTGCTATTTATTTAACACTGATAGGCACAACACTATAGGAGAGCCATCCCAAGGACAGGAGCTAGTCAAGGACACAAGAGCCAGGTAATCTGTTATCTTGGGCAGCCCATAACAGTGACTAATCACCCCTAGGGTTATGATGCATTTTAAAATCTGATATTAACTTCTAATAAATTATTTATGACCCTAAATATAAATAATTCAGTGAGTCCACATTTAGCAGTTTCTTCTTAACAAAACCAGCTCTGCTCTATTGACTTGGGAAGGACTAGAAGAGAAGCAACTAGGGGAAGAAGGGCATTACCACCATGACCTCACCCTGACTGTGGGATGTTCATTTAGTACCTCAGCTACCCACATCCAGTGTACTCATCCATGTAATTATGATAGTTGGACTCAATGGCTCTCTCTGACTTTGAGGTGCTAAGAAGGAGAAATAAAAAAATCAAATGAAAAGAAGAGATGCCAAATTCATGGTCCCAAATGTTGCACTTGACTGCCCCACTCCTGAAATAAGTTAAGGTCAGGGAGCTGGTTGTATGTCTTATCAGTGATCTGGAACTCAAAGCTGGATCTGCACTATGTCTGAGGTTCCTAGGTGTCCACACGCTTGCTTTGCATGACTCCATGCCTCTCTTTGATGTACAACTCTTATGCTCAGAGATATATTTATCTTTATCTAGTATAGCACAGAGCACAATTCCTAGAACATAGTAGATCCTTTTACCCAGACAGTACAAGAAAGAATTCATGGGGCAAAGGTAGGGCAGATGCGATTACTATTTTACTATTCTTTTTTTTTTTTGGGGGGGGGCCACACCTGGCAGTGCTCAGGGGCTACTCCTGGCTGTCTGCTCAGAAATAGCTCCTGGCAGGCTCGGGGGACCATATGGGACACCGGGATTCGAACCAACCACCTTTGGTCCTGCATCAGCTGCTTACAAGGCAAATGCCGCTGTGCTATCTCTCCGGGCCCACGATTATTATTCTTTTGCCAGTTCAATCCATATCCATAAAGAAGAAGGAAAAATTTGCCACTGTGACTTTCCCAAAACTTCAGATCTGTCTTTTAGGCCATGAGGGTCTATCTGTTCCTCTTAGATATTTAAGCCTAGGGAAAATATAAAACATCCTGCAACTGTGAAAAGTGCTCCATATCACTAATTATCAGGGAGATGCAAATGAAAACAACATTGAGATGTCATCTCATGCCACAGAGACTGGCACACATCACAAAGAACAAGAACAACCACTGCTGGTGTGAATGTGGAGAGAAAGGAACTCAAATTCCTTGCTGGTGGGAATGTCATCTAGTCCAGATTTTATGAAAAACAATATGGAGATTCATCAGAGAACCGAAAATTGAACTCCCATATGATCCGGCTATACCACTCCTAGAGAAATAACCTAGAAACACAAAAACACAATACAAAAATTCCCTCTGCATGCCTAGATTCATTGCAGCACAATTTACAATAGCCAGAATCTGGAAGCAAACCAGATGCACGACAACAGATAAATTGCTAAAGAAACTGTGGCACATCTACACAATGAAATACTATGCAGCTGTTAGAAAAATGAAGTCATGAAATTTGCTTATACATGGATGAATATAGACTATTAAGTTGAATGAAATAAGCCAAAGGGAGAGAAATAAACACAGAATAGCCTCAATCATCTGTGGGATTTAAGAAAAATAAAAGACAGTATAATAATAATAATAATAATAATAATAATAATACCCAGAGACAATAGAGATGAAGACTAGAAGTATCAGACCATGATATAGAACATATCCCCAAAAGTGGTGAATTCAGTTAGAGAAATAACTGCACTAACAACTACCATGACAATGATAGAGAAAGAAATACAGTACCTGTCTCGAAGACAGGCAAAATGATAGGGGAGGAGGAAAAAGGGGGACAATGGTGGGAAAGTTGCTTTGATGAAGGAATGTGCACTTTTATGGCTGAAACACAATTTTAAACATGTTTGTAACCATAGAAATAAAAAAATTATATTGGGACCGGAGCACTGGTGCAAGTGGTAAGCCTTTCACACACTAACCTCAGACGGACCACGGTTCATACCCCCTGTGTCCCATATGGTCCCCCAAGACAGGAGTAATTTCTGAGTGCATAGCCAGGAGTAACCTCTGAGTATCACCAGGTATGGCCCAAAATCAAACAAACAAAACAATAAATTATTTTTATTAAAAAAATAAAGAAAACATTTGCCAGTACTCTTCATTTTTCCTAAGAGCTGACCTCCCTTCCATTCCTGTTATTAAAAGAAGAATAGAAAGACCTGGACACTAATATAAACTTACCAGAGGTGTGACCTTATCCAGTTCAATTAATTTTCTGAACCTGTTTGTTTATCTGAAAAGAAATGTAAGGGTCCTTCTCAGATTTATAAGGCCATTTTCAACCAAAATTCTTTATGAAAAGTGGAAAGTTGGCCTTCCCTGAATATAAATGTCCCTATGGTTTAAATATAGGGAAAGTGATGTCAGGAGCTACAGACTCTATGAGTCTATTGCTCAAGCCAAAGGCTAGAGGGGTGACCATAAACCTCATGGACTTGATCATCTGTAAGTCTAGCAGGTTACTTCTCAGCAACATCTGTTTCTTCAAAGATAGCACTTATTCCTGCGCAAAGAAAGAATGGAGGCCAAAAGTGTAATTTGTAAGGTAATATGTAAGATGTAGGCAAGAGCACACTTCGGAGTGGTGGAGGTTAAAGCTAGAAGGCTCATGATTCTGCCAACATTCCTCTTCTTAGAGCAAGTCAGAAAAGCAGACATAGCTCTATGTTCAAGGATAAGAGACAATGAAAACTCAATCATGGTTTTTGAGAACTTGTTCTGTAGTGACATCATAGGCTCATAGGCACAATATTCTTCTAATCAAAATATCTCTTGATGGGAACCATCTCTACTTTAGTCTTTGGGGTTGATGGCCAGACACAGGCCATTGTTAAAACCAGCTTTTTAAGGAAGTTTCTCCTTTCTCCAGGAGAATAAAAGGCCTGGAAACTTTAGGGTCAAAAACATTCCCTATTTTTTCATGTCTCTTTTTAACTACCATCTTCAATCGTTGCCATTTCATTTCCAGATACAGTAATAATATTCTCCAATGGCTGCATTTTGGTTATTTTGTTCCTCCCACCAATTTAATGTTTTTTAATCAATTCCAATGTATAACTTAATTCAGCTTCTGATTTTGTTTGTTTGTTTGTTTTTCTGTGCGCCTCAGATGACTTTCTCCTCAGAAATGCCTGTTTTTATTGTCAGGGTGCTCAAACTCATTTCATATAATGGCATATAATGACACTAAGAAATTGTTGACAGTAAAGATTAGATGATTGAGATAATTATAATGACAGCAAAGGAGAAATGATGATAACTTGTCTCGTGACTGTGAGGGGCACTCTTGGGATGCACTATCGATTCTTGGAATGCCAGCAACCGTATCCCCTTGGTGAGAGTGTCTAATAACAGGGCCCTCTAGACAATCTTAGGCAATTGCCCACTTTCAGCATTGTCCTATAACAACTTGTCTGGTCACAATGATCTTTAATCACCCATGGCATGAATGCTTATAGTTAACCACAGACATAAAGATATTCTAGCTGCTGTCAGCTGCAAAGAGAAAAGAAAGAGAAGACAAAAGTGAGTGAAAACCTCACTGAGATATTAAAGAGGCTCTGCAGTAAGACACCTCCAAAAGGACTTCCAATGATAATGGTTGTCTTTAATACAGAGTGGATGGCCACTATGTTCCTGAAGTAACTTAGAAAAGCCTCACCAAAGACAGCCTTCCTTCCCAAGCGCCTCTCTTGTTCCCACTTCATTCCTCCATCATGGAACAAGAGCATCTCTATTCCAAGTTTTTCCCCATGGCTGTTCAGGATTGATGACCTTATTAAAGTTATTGCTGATGCATTTTGGAACCTCTTTCCATTAATTCAGTAAGTGGTTATTGACCACCTGCCAGACAGGCACTTTGCTAGGTGGGGGCTGGGGGATTGGCAGAATCCATGGGAAAAGTTCTTGCTCCAAAGCACTGATAAAACTTGGGGATAGAGAAAGTGGAAAAAAAGAGTGCAGAGTAATACAAGGAAGGAATCACAGCTCATGCTGTGATTTAAGAAAGCAGCTGTGAGTTCACCAAGGAGAAAACGATCACCTTTGATTTAAGGGAGGTGACATGTGAATTGTACCTTAAAGAATTTCCTTTCTTTTTATAGATGTTTTCAAACATGTACCAAACATAGAGAGCAGTATCATGAATTCCCATAAGCACATCACCCATCCTTAGATCTAAACTCTGATTCCACCTAAAATCCCACCCAACCCTCTTCTAACACCCTCCCATCAATTCCACACAAATGAAGATACTATACCATTGGAGTAGATTCTTGAATATAATTTATTTCAGCCCAAGGAGATAATTCAATGTTGGTGTGCATGCTTTGTATGTCAGAGATCTGGATTCAATGCCCAGGATCCTCCTAGAACTCCTGGAAGAAACCTTTGAGCACTGAATCGGTGGTAGATCCTAAACACTGCTGTTGGTCCAATCCCTTCTCCATAAGACTGCTTCAATTAAGCTCAATACCATCAATAGATTTAACACAATTTCCTTTATATCATCAATGAATATCACCTGTCACTATCAACCACTACCCAATTATCACTTTTTGATTGATTTAAACAAGGTTACAAACCAGGTTGATACTCGCTTGAGTAGTTTCCTTTTGTGTGTTTATACACATATATGTGTGCATTTATGCATATATAAACATTTGTGTGTTTGCAATTTGTTGTCATTGAAGAAACTATACTATTTGTCCTACAGTTTTCCTAAGTGTATTTTTTTAATTTATGTTTAGGACATTCAATGTTTATCTGTCCCTCCATATTTTGTATAAACTGGAAGTTCAACATAGCACTTTGTCATATCTAAGTTTCATGGTTTTGACAAGATGCTTATGAGGTTGGGTTCCTCCATCCAGAGGACCACAAAACTTTGATCATCCTTTCTTGCAATATTATCAGATGCTAAAACTACCAACTAGACATGATACTTTATTGTTTGGCAGGGTGACATGATATTTCAGTTGCCATTATTTGCTTTTTGAATTTCTAGTGTGTGTATTATATGACATTTTAGAAAATACAAAATATGGTCCTGTTATATAGGGAGTAAGAAAGCACTCCTTGGGACAAAGCAGAGTAGTTTCTGAAACCAGAGGCCCAGTAGGCAACAGTTTAAATTGAGGTCCACCCATCATCCTCCCCTTTGGGAACTTACTGTTGAGAGTAGATTGTGCCTTTGCTTCCCACCAGTGTCATGTCAGGGTGCCAAGCAGCTCTAGCCTTTTTGTTAAAAATCAGCTTTGGTAGTCAGGAAAGCCATTAATAATACCCTTGCCTGCCGGTGTTCAGAATAAAAAGATGTTATTTATTATGGTAAATGTTTTCGGAAGTTAATGAGGTGTGAGTCAACCTCAACCAGGGAAGTTTGCCTATTTTGAACAATTAATACATAGCTCTGGGAGACTCCCATATTGGAGAGAGGAAATAGCAGTCTTGTGGAGTCAACTATGGATAGTCACAGTGGGGTTACATTTAGATAAATCTGTCATAAGTGAAAAGTGCATTTAATACACTTAAGCTACGAAATATTATAGCTCAGTCTTACCTACATTTACCAAGGCCAGAACACTTACATTTGCCTCGACTGAGCAAAAGCATCTGACAAAAAGCATATTTTAAAAAAAGCATATTAATAATAAAGTATTGAATAGGTAATGTGATTGATTGAATACTATACTGGAAGTGAAAAACAGAATGGTCATATGGTTTTTCACCATTAACCTACACAGCTGAAAGCACACGGAGCCTGAAGAATGTGGGAAGCATTGAACGAAAATGGCTCTCTTGATGATGAATATTCTACGGAGACAAGGATATCAATCTCACTTCTGATGAGACTTGAGAATGACTGGTGGAAGGTTGTTTACTCTCCTGATCACAAGGCTAACTGCTGCCCAGCAGTTACAGCTCCTGCTCCTGCACAGTATCCTGGGAGGCATCAATTGCATTATCATTAGCCTGGGGAAAGATCAAAGCTTCACATTCAGAGTATGGTCTATGCTCCATGTTTACTGCTTTCACACCATTGCAAAGCCAAGAAATTGTAAATCAACCATTGTTGTTTAAAGGTTGGATAACTTTAAATCTCAGAATCACCACTCACCAGCTGAGACATGGTAGGTATATTGCTTAACCTTTACAAGTCTTGGTTTCCTTCACTAACAGAGCTATTAAATAATACAACCTATCTCCTATGCTTACATACCAGCAGATAAGTAGGAAAGAGTAAACGAATTCAGCTGTTACTATTTCACAAAACGTATTTCCCTTGACATTTGCCCTCAGTCTCAAAATAACCAGTCTTGAAAAATATTAATTGTTGAAGATCATATTTTAGAATATATTTTTTTAGATCTCTGAATGGAACTGTGACACCAGTGTGGGTCAGTGGTTGCTTTCTTTATTTTTATTTTCTTTCATGTCTTTAGTAAGAAGAATTTTGTACACTCAAGAAATGGTAAATGTTCTCAGATTGAACAGGAAATGAATGAAAATAGTTATAGTTATGGTTATGGTTATGGTTATAGTCACAGCAAGTGTGCTTTGTGGGTCACCAACGATAGCCCTGTGGGAATTGTTAGGGCATTTGGAACATAGAGGTTACATGTAATAAGTAGAATGAACATCCAAAGCATCCAAGGAGACAAGATCTCAAACTTTGTGATCTGCAAATTACCAAGAGGCTAAAATCACTGTAGAAAAAGGTGAAATAGCAAAAGCACTTATCCTTTATTTGGTAAAATGAAAGTCTTGCTTGGAACTCACTGGTGGACAGGGGGATTCAAGGGATGGATTGTATTCATAAAGTTAGATATTCCTTTAAGTTTAAATGTGATTTTCAAGTGAGACATCTTCTTGAGCTCTATTAATGTTGCTCTGTATTCAGTGTTCCATGCTACAAGTATGTTTCCAGCACTTAGAATATCAATAATAAGTACTAAAAGCCAGCAACAAGACACATAAATGCCTGACCTGAGAGATCTTATATTCCTATGCAAAAAACTAAAAAAAATGAGTAATTATTGCAAGGAAAGGTGATATAAGAAAACCCAGTCAAGGGAACAAAATCCATGTGTTACTAGTCAAGAATTTAAATGAAGTAAGCCAGAATAAGAATAAATACAGAATACTATCACATATATGTGGTGTTCAGAATAACTCCATGAAGAACAATGGTCTAAATGAGAGCTGTTGTGAACACCCTTGGCTCCACATGATAGTGTGAAGAAGGAAAGAAACTGTGTAGAGGAGGAGAAACACAAATATGAAAGAATAGCAGCCAGGGGCCAAGTGATCTCAGGTCTATTGCTGGAGATTAAAAGAGAGAGAGAGAGAGAGAGAGAGAACTAAATATCCAAGCCAAAGTCAACAACAATGGAATCAAAATACCCAAACACTAACCATCTAAACTGTAAATAAACCTGTTATATTGGCAGGCTGGTGGGAAAGGGTGGTGGTATGGGATACACTCTGGGAATATGGTAGAGGAAAATCGACATGTGGAGGGATTGGCCCTGATTCATTGTATGTCTCAAACCCAACTATAAAGAACCTTATAAATCTCCATGGTTTCAATAAAATAAAAATTAAAAAAATAGTTTAATAAGATCTAAGAACCAACACAATTTTATTCCTACTGTCTCTGCCCAGCCTACCCTAGTTCCTCAAGGAAACTTCCAGCTATGCACCAATAGTAGATTCCTCTCGCAAGAAGACCATTACTTTTTTGAGTTAACAAACATGTTCATGATTTCTTAAAAAGATCTAACATTACTAATGTCGTTATCTCAAATAGTATTTAAGTCATAGGAAATTTACCTGGTGGTGCTCAGGGGTTAATCCTGGCTCTGCACTCAAAAGATACTCCTGCAAACTTGGGGCTATTTGGTATGCCGGGAATCAAACCTGGGCCAGCCAAATGCAAGGCAAACACCCTACCCACCCCACTCCAGTCCCACATAGTAAATATTTTAGAGGAACTAAAATATCAAATGTTGCTTAATTTGAAATCATGTCATCTTGGAACTAATAGGCCTTAATGTTCATCTATTCTAAGTCAAGAGCAACACAAGACCAATTTTCATCATGTTAGATCCCTGCCCAAAAACCTTTTCATATTTTCTACACTGCAAATAGTTAATGGAAATTTTTGTGGGAGCAGGAGTGGTTTAGGGTATACCTGGTTCTGCTTAAGACTTTTTCTTAAAACTGTGTTTGGTTGGGGATTACTCCTGGGGATGACCAAGAAATAAATCTGGGTTCCCTTATGCAAGACAAGAACTTTACCACTGTAGTATCCCTCCAGTCCCTGGTTTGGAATTTTTTAGATGAAATTGGATCTGAGAACTGAGGCATAGACTCTCAAGTAGGTGGAAAGATGGCAATGGTATGGAGGGAGGAGTTAGTGGTGGTGGTGGTAGCAGAGCAGAAAGGGGCTGCATATAATCGATACCATAAGAGTCTGTGACCTTTCTGATTCATTCTCACCTTAGTGAGTTCTTGGCATCTTCTGAGTTTGCTCACCTTACTGCCCCAGAGAGCCTGCAGGAAACTGGACTGAGCCATATATCCTGGCACTGGAAATATCTTGTAGTTTGATTCTCCTCCCTGTGAGATCTTAGATCAGAATAATATCAAAATTACAGATACTTATTTAATGGTGTCCCCAGTTAATGATTGGCTCCTAATTGGCTCACCAGGGAGTAACATGATCACAAATCCTAAAAGGCAAAAAGAAATAAATGCTCATCAGAATATGTTTAATTTCTCCTAAACAGGAAATGTGCAGTGCTAATGACTTTTTTCCTCTTTTATATGAAATTTAACTCTCCAAACTTAAATATCAACTGTTAAAAGCCTTATTACATTGCATTTTAATTACAAATCCTTGCTATCCATCTCTGGTTTAGTCACACTCTGGAGTCTTCTCCAGGAACCATTTTTCATTCATCTATAAACAAAACACCTGACATAAACCTGAGCCCCAGATAGGCACTTGTGGGATTACGGGATTTGTCTGTCTCTCTGTCAATCAAAATCCTTATTGTTTCTCATTGGATGGTATTCTCTGAATGCAGGATCTCTTGGTAGTGAAGCCAGATGGCCCCACCTTCTAGGTGTGACATTTACAAACGTCTACAAAAAAAACACCTGACATAAAACCTGGACCCCAGGTAGGCACTCAGTAAATGATAAGTGGATAGTCTCTTGTAGGCTTGTAAAACCAGTTCTCAGACTTTAGTTAGGTGATGGCAGTTTGTTCTTTGACAGTGGTATTTCTTATTTGTGCATTTTTAATTTGATTACATTTAAATAAGTTTCAAAAGTTCTTTGTTATGTTCCTGTTCAAACGGGGAAATGTTTTAATAGTAGTCGTTACCTAAGTTGTCTTAGTTTGTAAATCCTGTATTTTTAAACCATCATATTAACTCTGCAAACAGTGATGTTTGCAATTGTATTGGAATAGGCTTTAGAAACAGACCAATAAAGTGCTGTTTGAGGAAACTTCACATTCAAGAGAGCAGGTTAATAATAATAGCATTGTCTGCAGGCGCATGGTTCTTGCTATGGTTGTGGACACACAACCTGCATTAGGAAAGTGGATAGAGCCAGAGGATTAAGTGAAAAAGCAATAGGGGTTTGGGGCCCTGTTGGAACGTGAGAGACAGAGAGAGGCCTGCAGAGAGGCCTATGAATTGAGAAATTTGGAAGGACTGAAAATCATAGGGAGCCTAAATCACAGGCTCACTAAAAGACTTGAATTGATGTAGGCAATGAGAGTTAG
Organism: Suncus etruscus; assembly: GCF_024139225.1. Classification (NCBI taxonomy): domain Eukaryota; kingdom Metazoa; phylum Chordata; class Mammalia; order Eulipotyphla; family Soricidae; genus Suncus; species Suncus etruscus. The sequence continues at coordinate 10,455,401 of NC_064850.1, read as the reverse complement.
GAGGAATGGGTTTGGAGCATAGAAATGAGGTGATGACTTTTATGCAGTTGCAGACAGAAGCATGGTACAGGGCTATAGCAGCTAGACTTTAGGGTTGGTAGAGCCCAGAAAAGCTGGTGAGAAACAGTGCAATGGGTACCAAGGTTTTTGATTCCCTTTTCTGCCTGATCATTGTCCTTTCCCCCTACCTATGTGCTCACATATCTTCCAAAAGAATGGAGAGTGGATCCTGGGATTGAGTAATGCCAGATCTGCCTGTGTGGTGTAGAGACTCTTAGAGACATGCATATCTTGTCTTTAGTATCAGAAATCACTTCTGGGTGCCTCCCACTGATGCTCCAGGAGCCACTTGAGGGTGCATGATAGTTCTTACACATTTCTCTCCTATACACAGTCCTTCAATCATGTCTTGCTAAGTAGGGCTGATTAATTCTTATGTTTTGCCAATAATATAAAAAATTTTATTGGGGAGAATATCAACGTCAGGTGAACATTTTGTTCAGTGCTGAAATATTGTACAAATACAGACACAAATTAAAACAACAAAGTATCAGTCATTCGAGTCTAAAGATGATATGACGTGAAAGTGTGGCACAGTCCATAGCTAGAAAGGGACACTGACTTCAGCATGACCTGCTTCAACTTCAATCCTGCTGCCTAGCGTGCAGTTAATCATTTTCTTCAAAATTCAGACAAGATGGCTCTTCTACACCCAAACAACAATACCTGTAAACCTTAAGGGTTAGAAGCCAGTCACAGTTGAGTGCATTTATAGCTGTGGAAAATGACCCCCCATGGTGGGTACCCTTCAACCCATTTTCATTAATTCAATCAGGAAAAAATTCCTTATAGGTTATATAGCATTCATATTTGCTATGGAATTCTAAGGTGGCAAATAAATTGAAAATCACTGACTGAAAATTTAGAAACATTTCTGGACCCGCTACACTCCAGGGCCCTTTATTAAGAAGCCTGTTTTCAGTGTTCTATGGATGAATATGCAAACTTTCTCCCCCTCCTTCACAAACAAAAAAAGAAGCCTTCAGTAAAGAGCCCTGGGATGGTGTGTTTGCAGTCATTGCACAGAACAACTGAAAACTGTGAGTCTTGCTTTTATTTATTTAACTACAATGGTTAACTATTCCTACAGAGGACTAGCATAAGGGCTTTGTGCTCTTGTCTTGCAAGTAACAAGTTCAAATCCCTGGTTTCCTACCTACACAGAGCACAATCTTGGTAGCTCTGTTTCTGAGTCTGTGGATGTTCTGCTGTCTGTGATCTATGGTGCTATAAATAATTCCCAGGTGTATCACAACTAGGTATATGACCACCAGAGAAAGGACGTGTCCCTTGCCAAGCACCACAAGGAAAAGACTTTTTGATCAGGAAGTACATATTTTGGCCAGTATGTGTGTGCGCACTCTTGCAATTCCTGGCAAGCACAAGATCATAATTCGAGTCCTTAACTAAGAGTGGGATCTCTGGAAAGCACAGGTTCAAGCCTCAGTGAGTACCACAGCCGAGCGTATAAGCATCACAACCTGATGTGTGGCCACAGCAAACACCACAGGCAGGCCTATGTGTCACCCTGGGTCATCACAACCATAACAATAAAAGGAGTGAAGAGGAAAGGAATCGCTCAATTTAGTTTTTTTTCTTTAAAGCTTTCAGGTGTTTTGTTTTGTTTGTTTGAGCCACACCCGGTGACACTCAGGGGTTACTCCTGGTTATGCTTTCAGAAATCGCTCCTGATTTGGGGAACCATAGGGGGGATGGGAATTGAACCTCGGTCCATCCTAGGTTAGCCATGGAGGGCAACTACCTACCACTTGTGCCACTACTCCAGCCCCTCATTAAAGCTTTCTTTCATGAGCATAAAGGCACAAACCAAACAAATGGAAATAGTCAAATAGCCCTGGGTTTCCCTGGACCAGGAACAAATTGCTTAATCTGTTGAGTCTCTGCTACTTATTATAAGATGGGGACATGCTCCACTGTGGTTTGTGATCAGGATTAAGGAATAATGTTGAATGTTGAGAGATAACCTAGTAGTAGAGCATTTTCCTTGCATGTGTGAGACCCTGGGTTCAAGTTCCAGGCCCATCAAAACAAACAAACAAAAAATGAGCTTTTAGACAGGAGAGAGATAATACAGCAAATACAGCAGGTAGAGATTTAGTCTTGCACGCAGATGACCCAGCTTCAATTTCTGGCACCTTTAATATGTTCCTGAGCCCCACCAAGAGTGATTCCCTAAGCAGAAATCCAGAAGTAAACCCTGAGCACAACCAGGACAAAGAAAAAGAAGTAAAAGAAGGCATATTGTATTAACACACCTGCATGTACTTAGCTCATGACTCTCCTAAAATGATTTATCTCCTCTTTCTGTTGTAATCCTAAAACCCACGCATAGATACAAACACCAAATAAATAGACAATTACTTAAAAGCAAAGCTTAATGTTATGTTAATTTATGGCAAACTTTTCAACACCAAGCAAGGAAACCTCCAGTTATCTGGAGAACTGCTCATGAAAATTTTTCAAAAAATCCATTCCAAATAAGTGTTAACACAAACTCATCTTTAGCTGAGCTTTAGCTTTGTGGCACTTAAAAAATTCATAATATGAAAAGTAAATTAAAGACTGCATATAAGTAGGCATCGAAGGTGTTTAGGGAGCAATTTCACAGTTGACGAATCAAGCCTTCCTGTCTGATAAAAATTCACTTTTCCCCAGGGGTACAGGAGCAGAGTTCCAGGAACTGGGGATAAGACAAGGACTCGGGCAACATGACCTGATTTAGAAGGTGAGAACAGGGCCCAGGGCTCAAATATGCACCAACCACTGTGTGAAGACAGATGCCATTTTCTAAGCTTTTATTTGACCAAGTAAACACTATTGCTTTACAGAATTGGTGTCAGGAAAGGTAGGTTTTCCTTCTACATTTGTAAGACCACAGGTGCCTCAGATTTATCTGAAGCTGCAGGTAGTTTGAGGCTCCCTAAAAACCTGGGGAATCTCATTCCTTGTGTGCATTATGTTGTAATTTCCTTTGACACCCAATTCATTCCTAGCAGTACTCCCAGGGTGTCTTTCCATAGTATTATCAAATGTGTGAGATGTGTTCTGGGATAGACCTAGTGAAGGGCTCCTCCATGGCTGAGAAAAATATGGTATTACCACCCCAAACTGCAGGGAGGATTTCAAGCAGAGCTTACCACATGCTCCTGTCTCTCCATACATGGATGGAACTTGGCAGAGCACAGGGCACTTCTGGGTTCACAGTGGGATTCTGGACATTGTACTTGGTCCTCATCCAAGGGACAGAGTTGAACTGGACTGTGTATGAACCTGAAGCCAAAAGGCAGGGACAGAGCAGATCAGAAATGAGAAGAGTCCAGTGTGGAGTGAGGTGAAGCGAGAATATGTGGGTTGTCATTAGTAAATAGAAGGGGGTCACACCACAAAGATGATTGGGGAATGGAACAGCTTTGAAACATCTCACAAACTACTAGCAATGCAGCTGCAAAGATGTTTCTTCAGGTGGCTTATGAAAGGCCAACAGGGGGCACTAGATTAAAATGGACTATGTCCTGTGATCCAGAGCAATCTAAAAAACAAATTTATCAGTCTTCCAGGATTACCAAAGAATTTTATATACATTAAGTATCCCAGTTTAATGAAAATCCATTATCAACTCCCACTTTAAAGCTGGGAGTAAATGGAAAGGAAAGACTTGTCCTAAGCCATTTTGTCTTTTTCAGTTGCAGTACCTGTTCTTAAACCTCCTCCTTGCAAGATATCCCATCTTGAATTTATGATATCAGCTTATTCACCTTATGTTCCATTCAGTTTCATGAAAATCTGGAACCATTTATTACTTTTGATTTGCAGACTGAATGCCAGTCCTGCTAGGGATGAACTAAAACTCATCCATTGCCTTATTTCTGATCTCACCTGCTCTGCCCGTTTCCAAGAGCCCCCAGTGTCCCTAAAGAAGTGAAGCACTTTCATCCCTCCACTGGTGGTTTGAATCTCAACAATCTCTTTGTACATCTAAGCAAATATATGTATACGCAAACCTAATTTTATTGACTCCATCGTATTGTTCTTTAGCATAACTGTTGATTTCCTCTGTAATATCACTTGGCTCCCCGAGGAATCGTGGCCCAAGTTTTTACAGCAGTCCCATTATTAGGTAATCACCTGTATAAAAACTCAACAATTATAGGTAGCAATCAATCTACAGTTAATTAATATAAAACAGCCAGTCCCATTAAATTCAAATGTTGCCACGGACACGGTTGGTTGACTAAGTATCAGTGCCAGTTATAAGAACATCCTTCTTGGGATTGTCCTGGACTTGAAAATATTTTTCATTAACTAGCTAGTATTGAACAGAAATTAATTGTTTGCTATGCATCATCAATTTCATGCCCTAGAAGTAAGACCTCGAGCTGCCTCCGAGTAGCTGTAAGCATTGAGGCACTTTCTGGGTAGTTCTCTAAGACACACAAGGTTCTTTCCCCCTTATTCCCAGAGTCTCACTTCTCTTTGACATCCTTCTGCCTTTCACTTTAATGAGCTTCTCCTAATCAGGCTATAATTGTGCAAGCTGTTCTTTGATTTCTGTTTTTGGAGTTGGCTCGTATTCCAAAAATTTTATTTACTAATGACCAACTGGATGTGAGTATTGATTTACATAGTGAAAGTATTAAATTTATGAACAAAATGCAAGAGTTAAAGGCTGATAAAGCTTTGAGTAAGCCCCTTCTAAATATGTCAAGCCCTTTATTTATGGAAATATGATTAAACAAACTTTTGCCATCAGCCTGTCTCACATGTATTAGTCAGGATTTCTTTAACAGACTGACAACCCACTCAAAAAATTTGCCTAGATTAAATGGCATTCTTTCTCTTATATCTGTGATTTCAAGATTATTCAGGCATGGCTGGATCTAGAGATTAGAAATAAAACTGATATCATTTGGATTAGGTAGATAGATAGAAAGATAGATATAGATAGATGATAGATAGATAGATAGATAGATAGATAGATAGATAGATAGATAGATAATTAGATAAATGGAGAGAGGAGCATAGATAAAAGTATAACTTGTAGGCATTTACCCAGCATTTTTTGGCTTAAACATAGAAATTTTTGCACAAAGGTGTGAATTCACTTAATGCCATTTAAAAATTATTAAAATGGTAAGTTTGGTGTTATGAAAATTGTATCACTGTTAAAAACAAATAAGTTTATTTTCTTAATTCTTGAGGCCTCAAAATCTAGGTGTCCTTACCAGTGCTCTCTGATGGCTCCTGGATCAATCCTTCCTTGATCCCTCCCAGCTTTGTGTGGTGGCCAGCAGTCCTTGACTGCCTTGCCTCAAAGATGCATCATTCTAATTTCTCTTTAAAACATTGCACACTTGTCTTATGTGTATTCATGTCTGCACGGTATCTTCTTCCCCTTCTTTTAAGATTACTAGTCAGTTGGGCCCATGATAACCCAATATGAAGTCATCTAATAATTACATCTACAGTGACTCTATTTCCAAAATCAGCTTACATTCTGAGGTTCCATGAGGACATAAATATTTGGACATCATTAATCAATGATTGCAGTCTCTTTGCTCCATTTTCCTCATTTGCATTTAAGCAACCAAGAGGCAGTAGTGCAAGTGGAAGAAATGTTAGTAATCCCAGAAAAAGTAAAAGCTCCATCCCTCAGTTCCCAAGCATCCATAGTTGGATTCTAATGGTCTTTTCTCAAATCAGCAAGTGCTCAGCCGTGGAAAGTCTCTGTGTGAAAAGATGAGAGGTATTGACCCTTTTTTGAGTAAGAAGTCTTACAGATTCTTAAAGTTATACAGAAAGCACAAGTCCCCTACATGTCTTCTCCTTTTATGTAATTTTCCATGGCACTCACCATGCTTCCATTACTCAAGAAAAGACCTCACTATTAAAAGCTATTCCCACTGGGGGCTGGAGAGATAGCGTGTAGGTAAGGCGTTTGCCTTGCATACAGAAGATCATTAGTTCAAATCCCGGCATCCCATATGGTCCCCCTACTAGCCAGGAGCAATTTCTGAGGATGGAGTTAGGAGTAACCCCTGAGCACTGCCGGGTGTGACCCAAGAACCAAAAAAAAAAACAAAAAAAACAAAAAAAAAAAACATTTTCACATTCAATAATTTAATCATTTGAACAGGACAGAGTTGATTCTGTGGCATTAAATTTGGAGTTGTTTGAGAGCAAAGAATTCTTTTCATATGCATATACTTGGAAAAGCCATGGCTTTTCCATTTTCATTAAGGGATTATAGAGAAGTGTCACCTTCAACAGGGACTGCTAGACAAATCACAGTCAGCAGTAGATTTTTCTCAGCATCTTTGCAACATACCTCAACTCACCCTCTCCTTCGTGTTTATAACATGTCCAAAGGTAGATTATCATCTTTCTTTTACCTGAGGTCAATGATATTGCAGAATAAGTTCTGTCATCCAGAGTGGGAAAAGTAAAATCAATTTCCTCTTCTACAGGTATGATACATGGACCAAAGGGTAGCAATGTTCTCTGACAATTCACACCTTGAAAGACTTTTCTAAATGTTATCTCTAAGAAAAGAATGATTGAGGCTTAGTCACATTGATTGGCTCAGTCAGAAAATGGACAGCACAGACCCACTGGTTGATCTAACATATCCTGAACATTCTCTTGCCAGACTCATACCTATTGCATCAATTCACCACTTGCTGTTTCCACGACCCTGAGGCAGGTGACAGTTCAGGCTGATGCACCACAAAAGCACTTAGATCCCTAGTCTTTCCCTGTGCCTCACTTCAGGTAATATGATTACAGTTATGAGATTGCCTTTTCTTGCTATATCTGGACAAACAGTGAAGTTAATTGTTCCCAAGCTAATTTCAGGGCAAGCTCCTCAGCAGTAGCAAAATACCCAACAGATATATTTTATTATTCACCATTGTCTATCCCAAAGAATGCCTAACAGTGGAAGCTGAGATACCAGGCAGTCCCATGGGCAGAAACAAAGATCTGATAGTCAAGAGAAGAGAAAACTGCAAGATTAGAGAATTTTCGCTCATTGGAATTGCCAAGACAGGTAATGGGGTGACCAACCTATTCCAGATTGCTGGGGAATGTCCCAATTTTAAAACTTTTCTGGAAGATTTCACATCCTGGGAACACCCTCATTTCTAGACAAACTACATTAGATGCCCAAGGTCAGTATACATAACATGGGCTCAGTTATACAGAGCAGAGTGGGAAAGAGGCTGAAATGCTTTTTGGCACCACACGAGGGTAAACTATATTTAAAACTTGAGAAATGTTACTTTGAATTCTGTGGTTGTGGTATTGGGACCAGATCCCACAGGTACCACAGATGTGGCCCAGAAGGCTCAACTTCTGAAGGATGGCACTTTATGTGCCTCTTTAGCTACTTCTCTGAAAACCCAATAAAATGCTATGAATCTTTTGTTCTCAGTATACTGTTTGCAGACATTTTATGTATATATTGGGTGGCTACGGCTTACAGAATTGACTAGAGCATTATTTCTAGATTTTTCATCCTTAGATTTCATTCTTTGTTATATTTTGTTTTGGGGAGAGCACATCTTGTGATGCCCTCGACTTACTCCTGATTCTGTGCTTAGGGATCATTTCTGGTGGACTTCTGGGATCGTATGGGTGCTGGGGATCAAACCCACATATGCTGTGAAAAAGGCAAGTACTATCTGCTGTACTATCTACACAATCCCCATGCTTAGGTGTCTTTAACAACCTAAGTGGCAAACGTGTGTAACTAATGAGAGAGGCCATGATACCAAAATTATAACAAGAAAAGCTAATTCTAATGAGTTAAAAATCAGAACTCATCCCTACAATCACCCAGAGATAGAAATGTTGCAATCAAGAGACTGGCCTTGAAGGGCTTCTCACTCACAGGCAACCACACTCCTGTATAGTAGCTCTGTACTTCCCTTAACCTTGGTCTTGTTTCTATACTTTCTAATTTATCACTCAAGTTAACGCTTTGAAGCTCAGACTGCCATGTTAATGGGCTTGCTCAGATTTCTTGGTGGGCCATCTCTAGTTGCCTTCTACCCTCCAATTCTTTTCCTATCACAAGACCATGTCCACCCTCCTTACCCACTGGTTTCTTGATTATGGCTACCTACCTGATCAACGTTGACAGTGTACCTTAACCACAACAGCACATTTCAGAGTGCGCAGATGATATGTTTTGCCAATACAAAATTCTTCTGTACTTCCTCCATGACTGCTTTTTATGCAAAAGTGGAATTGACTACACAATAGTACTCTCCTTCAGTAGTTTAAAACAGAAAGAACTGAAAGGTCTAGAGTGATAGTACAGCAAATGAGGCATTTGTCTTGCTTGCAGCTGACCTGTTTTCAATTGCCGGTATTCCATATCATCCCCTGAGCCCACCAGGATTGATCTCAAATTGCAGAGCCAGAAGTAAGCCATGCACACTGCTTAGTTTTCAAAATCAAAACAAAACAAACGGGCCCGGAGAGATAACACAGCGGCGTTTGCCTAGCAAGCAGCCGATCCAGGACCAAAGGTGGTTGGTTCGAATCCCGGTGTCCCATATGGTCCCCCGTGCCTGCCAGGAGCTATTTCTGAGCAGACAGCCAGGAGTAACCCCTGAGCACTGCCGGGTGTGACCCAAAAACCAAAAACAAACAAACAAACAAACAAAAAGAATCAGAAAGACATTTTATGTTTATAGCTGAAAAGAATACACATTATCAAAAATAACTTCTTAAAAATGTTTCAATGCAATCCCATTTAACATACCAGAAATATTTTTTCACAGAAATATTTATTTTAAAATAAAAATGTTAAATATTTAGGGAATGACAAAAAATTCTGACGATCCAAAACAATCCTAAGAGGTAGGGGATGGAGGACAAAAACTGAGGTAATCGGTTCCCTAACTTGAAACTATACTTTGAAACTAATACAATCAAAACAGCATAAAATAAATTTAATCAATGGAATAAAATCAAGTGACCTACACACATACAAATACCTAAGAAATTATAAATAAGTCAACAGCATACAATAGATAAAAGAAGTGTCTTCAATGGATGAGGAAATATAACAGTCACATGGCAAAGAATAAAAGTAAACCATTCTCTTATACCATATACTAACATAATTCAAAAGACCCAAATAAAATATGTGAAATCATGAAATACATAGAAAACAGAGATAAAAAATTTCTTTGACACTAGCCTTAATGATATCTGTAAAGATTTCGCTCCAGCAGTAAAACAAACAAAAGAAAATTACAAACAAATGGAATTACATCAAACTATAAAGCTTTTGCACAACAACAACAAAAAATGATCATTAAAATGAAAAGCTGCCCTATTGAATGGGAAATGACATATGCAAATTATAAGTCAGATATTAACATCCAAAATATGTAAGCAATCCATACACATCAACAACAACAACGAAAAGGAAACACACTGATTTAAAATGGATAGAAAATTGAAATAGTCATCTTGCCAGAAAAGATATGCAGATGGCCAACAGATGCCTGGAAAAAATGTTCCATACCTCTTATCACTTGGAAAGTGCAAATTAAAACTATACTATCAGTCAGAATGGCTGTTATCAAAAATTTAAGAAACAGGGCTGGAGAGATAATACAGAGGTAAGCTGTTTGCCTTGCATGCGGACAATCCATTTATTTCTATTTCTAATATCACATATGGTCCCCTGAACAATTCCAGAAGTATTACCAGAGCAGCCCCCGACTTCTGGGTATGCCATCCTCCCACCAATAGAATAAAAATTTCAAAAAATAATAAATGTTGGTAAAGATGTGAAGAATAAAGAACACACTTTAATCTTTTTAAAGATGGAAATTGGTTCTTCCTTTATGGAAAAGAGTATAAAGGTGCCTTAAAAAGGGGCTGAAGTGGTGGCACAAATGGTAAGGTGTCTGCCTTGCCTGTTCTAGCCTAGGACGGACCACGGTTCGATCCCCCAACATCTCATATAGACCCCCAAACCAGGAGCGATTTCTGAGCACATAGCCAGGAGTAACCCCTGAGTGTCACTGGGTGTGATCCAAATAAAACAAAACAAGAAAAAAAGTGCCTTAAAAATTAAACATATAACTATCATATGATCCAGCAATTCTATTCCTTGCTATTTATCCCAAGAATATAAAGGCACTAATTAAAAAAGATATATGCAGCCCTGCAAATTGCTGCATTGCTTACAATAACCAAAATCTGAAAACAGTTCAGTATCCAAGGACAGATAGCAGATAAAAAAAAGATGGATATATACACAAAGGAATATGACTGGGCCATAAACTAGATAAAATCTTGCCATTTGCCACAGCATGAATGAGCATTGATGGGTTTATGCTAAGGGAAATAAGTTAGAAGGATATAGATAAACACCATATGATTTCACTCATTTTTTAGAAAATAAACCAAACAAAAAATAATAAAAACAAGCCCTTAGACTATGACAATAGAATAGTGGTTGTCAGCAGGATGGATTTTATATATGGAGCAGATAAAATAATTAAAATGTTTGGTGCTATACAGTGACTGGAATGTAGTCGTGGACACAATATGACAAGTTTTCAATAATTAAAACAGTTGAGAAACTGTATATCTGAAATCTATTCTGTGTTACATATAAATAAATTTACTTTATTTTAAAAAATAAACTGACATCTTGCACCTTGAAAGACCTTTCTGAAACATTCAGGGATAGAAGGCAAGACATAGGTATTAGTTTTCCTATAATGTCCAGTTTTCTGAATGCCACATTGATTTACATGCAATTTATTTTTAGAATATATTCATTAAGAAATTAGCACTTATCAGATCTTAAAGTAGGATTTTGGAATATAACAGAGAACATAAATAAAAAGTGTTTTGCTCACAGTGTTTTGCTCTGGAGACAGGGATAAAGCTAGTAAGTGAGAATGGGATAGATGGTCAGAAAGATAGTCTAAAAGATATCTAAAGTCTTGTAGGTCAGACCCTGGTTTAATCCCCAGCAATAAATATGGTCCCCCAAGAACTGTTATGGTCACTCAGCATAGGGCTGGAATAGCACCTGCGCCTGACTAGGTGTTCGCTCACCCCACTAGATACAAAAATGAAACGGATTGTGTACAAGTGACTAAAGGACAATGGTAGATATTTTTGGCATGGTGGTGGTGAAGGTGCAATAACTTTGTATACCAAAGGCATACAGAGGGGCCAGAGTGATAGCATATCGGTAGGGTGTTTGCCTTGCACGCGGCTGACGAAGGACAGACTTGGGTTCAATCCCCAGCATCCCATATGGTCCCAAAGCTAGCAGCAATTTCTGAGTTCATAGCCAGGAGTAACCCCTGAACATCACCAGATGTGCTCCTAAAAAAAGAAATCCAAAATCATAAATAGTAACATGATTGTAATAGAAAAACAGTTATTTAAAAAATAAAAAGAGGGAATGAGGCAAATATATAAACAAAGGAGCAATAAGATGTCTGAAAGTAGTAAGCTCTGATGATAAAAATAAGGGGTATAAACTTGGCTCTTTTATTTCCTTTTTTTTTTTTTTCAACATGGCTCCTTTTATTTTTAAAAGCCTTCCAACCCAAAGCCTATCTTCTCACTCCTCAGAAATCCTGCCTACTGACAGCTGGAAACAAGGCATGCTGGCCTCCCAGGATTGATCTGTTGTTGTTGTTGTTATTGTTGTTGTTGTTGTTGTTTCGAAGTCCTTGTTCTGTTTCTGTTTTGCCTTTATAACCTCCTCCCTTGTCACTGCTGATAGCAATTAGGAAACATGTTGCTCTTGATGAAGTCCTTGTGATTTTTTTTGTTTTGTTTTGTTTTGTTTTGGGGCCACACCTGGCGGTGCTCAGGGGTTACTCCTGGCTGTCTGCTCAGAAATAGCTCCTGGCGGGCACGGGGGACCATATGGGACAAAGGGATTCGAACCAACCACCTTTGGTCCTGGATCGGCTGCTTGCAAGGCAAACGCTGCTGTGCTATCTCTCCGGGCCCTCTTGTGATATTTTTGAGTTGTGTTACAACAGGTTTCTGGGGACCCTGTAGTCCATATTTTGAACAGGCCTTGATGTCATCCAGCCTGAGTTCCCTGCCTTTTCTCCCGTCTGTCTAGTCAACCGTGCAGGTCCTAAAATCACAGCTCAAATCCCTCCCCTGGAAAACCTTTCCTGCCCCTCCTACAGTGTGAGTTCCAGGCAGCAGGAGCAACGAAAGCCGCATGGGCATAGTTAAGTCTATTAATGTGATACTGAGCAGAGTGTCTAAGACACAGATATGAGTCCATACCATTTATGGATGCATTCATGAATAAATGAATGAATCTGGAACTCCGCAGGTAAGCCTGGATCAGATCAGCTTAGTTCCTCAGCTCATCACATAACCCAGAGGTCTACGATAAAAGGCCAAGAAAACTTATTTTTCTTCAAATCATATCATGCACAATCAAAAATTTGGGAAAATGTCTCTTGGGTGGTTCCTATTGACTCTCTCCAAGGAGAGAAGCACAACTATTTTCATCAAAGCCACACAAACACACCCTCGGTGGACTGCTTTGAAGCATCTATTGATCTTTAAGAAAAGTATAATTTAACAAAAGTGCTGCTTTCAGCTCCTTGAATTCCCTCTATGTATTTCCAGCTGTGTTTTGAAATTCAACTGTGTGTGTGTGTGTGTGTGTGTGTGTGTGTGTGTGTGTGTGTGTGTGTGTGTATGCAGCCCACAAGATGGATGAGTTTACTGCAGGATGATGGGGAAAGCCTGTTTTCTCTGCTGTCTTTGGATCAGGAGAAATTCTCTGGCAGAATAGAATGAAAACTTTGCCTACTGGGGTGGAGGTAGTGGTGAAGGTTAACTTTATAAATCCCTACTCAAGGTCAAAGGCTTGCAGTGTACATTATCTTCTGTCTATAGAAAAGGTGTTTATCAGAGTTGCTTGAGAAGCCATGGAAATACCAGAGAGCTGAATCTTGCTCAATGCTCTTGGTCATGAATAATAGAATATCATCACACATCTCTGGTATTTAAGAATTACAGTATGCTTTCAGAACTTACTTCCTTTCCTGGATCTATACCAGAAAATAGTTGCCAAAGTTGCAGTTTCTAAAAAATCTGATGGCTCTAGAAGCTCTCAACTTTTATTGAACAGGCTGAGCAAGTCCTTGACACTATCTCCACTTTCAATGAAAGAGCAATGAGGTCGTGAGGTTCAGGCATGAATCTGTGGGTATAAACATGCTTTGCAACCTGTAAAGTACTATGCAAATTGGAGGCATTATGGCTACCTATAAATTACTAATTTTGAAGAAATTTGTGTAGAATATAAGTCATAATATCTTGGTATCTCTAAAAGCACTTTAAGACATTCCAAGAGTTGTATGCTATACTTTTGAATTTTATTCGTTCTAATCATAGACAGAGTTCCTAAGTCTGTGAATGTAGGGGACAAAATATTAAGGGGCCTGGGACTTCTGAAAGCAGTCATGAAAGATCTCACCACAAGATGGCACTATTGATGACATTTCTTGGCCTTGTTTTGAACAGTGTTGGCATATGGGAGCGCAGGGTCAAGATTAAGAAGGACGGTCCATGTGATTCATTATTTAAAAGCCAAATAGATTTCATGGGCAAATAAATAAAATTTTCCTTATATTGACAGGCTTTTCTTCTTAATGAAATGGAAAGACAGATGCAAATTTTGAGAAGTCTATTTACAGAAAGACAGGTTTAAACCACAGACCATCATTTGCAAATACCAAATAGAGATTGGAATTAGAGTCTAGGGAGCTAGAGGAAAACTGAGGACAGTTTTGGAGGGAAAGGGACATTGGTAGAGGGAGTGGTGTTGGAAAATTGTACTCCTGGAACATAAGGATGATGACTTTATAACTCTTACTTCACATTAATTTTATTTTATTTTAAAAATAATAATAATATATATTTTGATAAATTAAAGTTAATTAAAATAATTTAATTAAAATCATTTATTTTATTAAAATATTGCCTTTTTAAAAAAGTAAATGGAATTAGAGTAATGCAGCATATCTAGTAAACTTGAACTCCAGAATCACAGTAAGTTTTTAGTGAAAGTATGTCCCAAATATTGCATACACTAGAGAAATCAGTGCTTGTTTCAGTGCACTATAAATCTGACCATAGATTTGTCATTTGTGTCTGTGCACAAATGAAACAAACTCAGTGTTTCTCACTAGCTACTCCCATATCAACGCTCAGGGGTTGCTCCTAGAAATACTCAGAGGACAATGTGGTGCTACATATTAAAACCTAAGGCTTCTACAGACTCAACAACACTGAAAATATGAGATCTAAGCTGAAATCACAACGCTTTAATATGTCTCCCAAGGTGCAGGCAGGGGAAGAAGGTAGGGAAGGTTGTTTGGAGGGGTGGTGGAGATGATGGAGTATGGGAGCACTGATGTGGGAGTTGACACTGATGGTGGACTTGGTGTTGAAATAATATATGCTCAATTCAACTACCAGTAGATTTTTTTAAACCATGGTTCTTTTAATAAAAATGAAAGAAAAATAATAAAACTAAGGTTTCTAAACCTTTTCTAAACCATGTGCTCTAGCCCCTTGAGTTATGTCTCAAGTCCTAACTGTGGATCATTTCTATTCACTAAATAGGACCACTCAAACTAGAGTAGGGGCTCTACGTAGGACTATCTCACTGCCTGTGAATGTATTATCTCCTAGAAGTTCTAGAAGCAGAGGAAAACCAGACGGAGCCCCTAAAGAACAAGAAGGAACATAACTCAACGCTCAGATTGCTTTGTTTTGAGGCTCACACCTCACATTGCTCAGGAGTTACTCTTGACTCTGTGTTCAGGGCTCACTCCTGGTGGAAGTTGGGGACCTTATATGATACAGGATCAAACCAGGGTCAGCTGCATACAAATGTAGCATCCTTCCCACTGTATTGTCACTCTAACCTAATTCTTAAGCACTCACAAATATTGCTTCTTCGCACAAAGAGGAGTAGGGAAAGAGGAAGGCAGGTGAATAGGAAGACTTGGTGTGGAGATCACTGCAGAGGTCCTGGTAAAGGATGAGTGATCAAACAGTTGTATACAGGGCCAAGATACTGGGTGGGTGCCATGGAAGGAGGTGGAGGAGAATCAGGGATTAGAGACAGGCAAGACCAATCTGGTCCTTGGGCTTTTGTCTTTTCCCAACTGAAGAAAAGTGGAGAAGATGTGGATGCATAAAAAAGGTCGACAACTCAATGGTAGCATCAAATCTAGGGTGCTTTGATGCTTTCCTTGGGCATGCTAGTCAAGCTGGAAGTCCAGCATCAGCTCAGAGAAAAATAACAGGTTGCCAAAGGGAGATGGGTCCCATGTAAAGCATTTGTGGCATAAGAATAACTGGAGCCTCTTGGTGAAAGGAAAAGGAGACTAGGACATTCCTGAATCCCTTTGTATGCTTCAAGGATATAGAGACAGTCTAAAAGGAAAATAAAGCATGGTAGCCCATCAACACCTCTGGAAAATGATTTTCTAAAAACATTTCTAAAAATCTGATCATCCCTGAAAACATTCTTTTCCCTTTAGAACTGGCAGGGCTCCCCTCCTTATCTCGGTCTCCCCAACTTTATCTTACATCCCTATTACATTTAGAAGTAGACAAAGAAAAGATAAGGCACATACATAACAACTAGTTGTCTATATTCATTCCTGCAAGTCCTGGCACAATTGCCTCTCTCCTAAAAGGAACAATATGAAGGGGTGTGTTAGGAGTATGTAATAAATGGAGGAATATCTTCATTCCTTCCCTAATGTTAGTAAATAGATTCTGAAGTGTACAGAATTTCTGTAATTGAATGGCAGCTAGTGGAAGGAAATGTCATGGTCAAGCATAAGTCAAACCAGAGCTGGCATTTCTCAGCCCAATTCAGTCCTCCCATGGGACTTTTTATCAATAGGCCTGAGGAGGGGCTGACCCACCAGGATGATGGGCACTCGGTGTTGTTTCCTGGATTTTGGGGGGTAGCAGGGTGGGCAGGGGGGTGTATTTAGTGACATTTCTCATTCCTAGTAAATAACCTTGTGTTCTGACCTGTGATAATATGAAATGCTAACAAAGCTGTGAGGAAATTAAAAACCTGTGATGTGGCTTGGAGACTGCCTTTGTGGGTCCTGTTCAGGTGACAAAGGTCCGTGAGATCCTGAGAAGAAACCAAGGCAGAGAAAGATCACAGAGGAAGCAGCCATGTGGTGAAATGCCAGAGCACAAGAGTTTATCAAGGCTAGAGAGATAGCCTTTCCAGAAAGACATCTAAGCCAAGGGTCAAGAATGGGTCTGAGCACCCACCTACAAAAGCAAATGATTCAAAGAAGACCTGGGTCTCTGGGATCTTTATAGTGACAAGATCTACAGCAGCAAGTTAGTTACATAATAATTTAAGTGGTTTTTTTTTTCATAATACATCTAATTTTAATTTAAAGAAAACCTGGCAAGAAGTGTCAGAGAGTTAGTATAGCAGGCAAGATCTTGCCTTATACATAAGACCCAGATTCAACTCCTGAAATCACATCTGGTCTCCTAAACACTACTGGGAATTATCCCTAAGCAATGGCCCAAGAGTAAACTATGAGCAGTGCCAAATGTGTCCCCCCCCCAAATAATAATAAGGTAAGTATGGCAGGGACTAAAGCTCCCATTTAGCAAAGAAACAGTGAGAGAAAGACTTGCTAAAGCTCATACAGGAATCTGGCCAGATAGCATTCAAAATTCAGGTGTGCCACGCCTGGTTATGGATTACAGTTGCCCACTATCTTTCAGAATAATATCAGGTTACAAAATGATATCAGTACAAAGCTTAATTCTACAAGGAATTCTTTGCCCAGAAGAGCAGGCTTCTGAGTTTATAAATCTACATGAGGCCAGCCATGTTAAGAATTAATACAAAGATGAATCATTGATAAGGCATGGCAATTGAATTTCAAAAGTAGGTGTCATATTGGAAGCTCACATTTGTGAAACCAAACAAAATACTGGCTGTTACTGGAAGACTTGGACTCAGGCTTCATCAATATCCATTTGTTACCACTTATAGTTGTGGTCTGTTCCTAGGACAGGAAAGTGGCAACCAGCCTACAATGCATACAACTCTCAGCAGATCTAGGAAGTTGGATAGAGTCAATAACACCGCATCTTCCTCAAGTGAATTCACTTGATTCACTCACTTGGTTTCTTTTATAGGAAGCTGCAAAAGACTTAACCCTCAAACTTCCAGCAATTCAACCTGCTGGACCAGGCCATGCCTTCTATAAATAGGACGGAAGTGAGAATAGGAAATGATCTAGCTAAGAAGTTTACCCAGAGAAGGACCTTAATGTCTAGATTCCAAAGTTCTAGGGACAAAGGATTCAAGTTAAAGGTTAAAGAGTGAGTTGTAGGTCATTCATCTTTGTATCCTGATGCACTTCACATAGTCCTGTCAATTGCACTTAACTGGAGCTTACTCAGTGAGATAGAGGGGCAAAATAGAACAGGTAATTATCCAAAGAAAGTTCCTCCTAAAAATTGATGGGAAAAAAGACAACTCATTAAAAAAAAAAGGGCAAGCAAAATACTTACATAAGAACTTCATAAAAGCAGTATTCAGAGAACTGATAATAGATGGATTGGTTGCCAAACATGTTAGTTTCAGAGAAATGCTCTTTTAAGCCATCTGATATGCTGCCATGTACCTTTATAATGACTACAATTAAGGAAACTGACCACAGAGAGGATGTGGATACCCCTGAAATATCACACTCTACAGTGATTCAATTCAAAGCCATTTAACAGAACCCACTAAGGCCTGACGTGTCCATTTCCTGCAGTCCAGCAATGTTTCTCGCTACTTACCATCCATGTTTTCATATATTCACCAAAGATGTGGACTTGAATACTCATAATAGCATTTTTATAATAGTCACAGACTGGAAATTACATACCCAAATGTCTAAAAAAAATAGACTAAAGAATTGCACAGCCACACATTTGACTATTAAGCAGTAAGGAGAATAGGCATGGTTAAATATTACCAATGTCATTCAAAAGCAGATGGAACAAAGGCTTATAGTTACACCAAGATTCCTGATAGTCAAAACTATTTTAAGATGTGAGAAATCAATATGGTACCCTTGCAGAGTAGTGATAAGGATGAGGGTGCTGATTGTATTTTGTCTCTTCATCTGGGTTCTTCTTACTACAAGTGTATTCAATTTCAAACTTTCTTTAAGCTATACACTTATGATTTATGCATGCATCTGAATGTGTTTTAGAATTTCATTAAGATTTTGTTTAGCACCCTCACCTCAAGAAGGGACGCGTTTCACCAGCATTTTTTAGTCATGCTGTTTCTGTTGATTGAACTTAGCATACTTGGGCAGGAGAAAAGGCAAAGAAAATAATTGTTTCGTTTCATCATCACTTATTGCACATCTTTCATTAGCAGAGTTTCCTTTTCGTTCATTTTCTTTATTTCCTTATTGACTAAGAACTGAACTCTTATCAGAACAAACTCTGATCAGAGGGAGGTTTTAGACTGATGTCATGTTAGAAATATGGAAGGGTACATTGGTAGCATGATCCTTTTTTGGTAACAGGTTGAAATTGTGAGGGCAAGAGACAGCGTTATATCCTGGAGATTGAATGAAACAGCATTGCCAGAATCAGGTAGGGTCACATTTTATTTGAGACATATCTGAAGCAACAGTTGTGTGGAGGATAAATGGGAGAAAATTGGAGCAAGGAGCTTGGAAATTAGGGGATGATTCTAATGGTTCGAGCAAAAATTGATCTATCTTAAAAATGGGGCTTCATCGTTTCTTCCCATTGTTTCTGCAATAACCACAGCTAGTGATACTGCTGTGGCAGAGGTAATGCCGAAAAACACTGGGAATGAGGATGAAAGCAAGTTCTGAGGTCAGAGGGGAAGCAAGAATGCTGGCACTGGCCATTAATCATGGCTGAGGGAAGCTGGGATTTCACCAGTCATGATAACATCATGTGTCCTGAGAAGAGCTTCCAGAATTCTAGCTCCTTCTGTGATGACAAAAGTCAGCTGTGTACATTTTTAAAAAATCACATTTTGTATTTTCAGAGAAATCGGGGTTTTATTCCTTAAACAAACATTGATTTATTTTCTCTTTTCTGGGCAGACTCCTGGCTAAACGGCTCTGTTGGTACTTCAAGTCTCAATAACCTGCTTGTTGTCAGAAGTATCTTCTCTCCTGCAGCTGCAAAGACAGGCACCTTCTGGCACACACACACACACACACACACACACACACACACACAATACCAGCAATGTCTGCATCCAGGCTGAGAGCTGGAACTCAATATATAGTGAAGAAAAGAGTGTCATACATAGGAAAATCATTTGACTGGACAGCTTGCAGAAGACCAGTTCTAACTCAACCCAGGCAATAAGTCTTATCAAGGTCAAACAAACTTGACTTAAGGATATGGCCAAGTCAAGTAGCTTTTTTTATTTTCAACCATTGTTAGCTGAAGTCCAATGGGTGAATACTTTGAGAGTACCAGTTTAAGAAATGTCTGTGAAGGAAGGAGAGCAGATCTTAGGGCTCAAGTGCCCTCAGCAGAATCTAGATGAGTGTGGCCAGCATCTCTGTTTTCTGTGAGTAGACACTGGGAGTATGAAAATAATTCTAGAGAGCCCCAAGTGGCCCAACAGATGGTGGTTACTCCATCTTGCACTGCTTTTCTTGTATTATATGGGATGTTCCCATCTTGGGCATTGACTTTGGGCCCCTGACAGAAAAGGTGAGTTCAATTAGAAACAAAGGGAACCCTAATCGCTGTGTCATGAGTGCATTCTTTCAGCAGTGAAAGCAACAGTGAGACCCCTAATTCCAACCTCTTCCTACTGGGACCACAAGGATCCCCAGTGGTTTCCCCATTTGAGTTCCTCCTCTGTTACT
The DNA here is from genome assembly GCF_024139225.1 of Suncus etruscus. Lineage (NCBI taxonomy): Eukaryota > Metazoa > Chordata > Mammalia > Eulipotyphla > Soricidae > Suncus > Suncus etruscus. The sequence goes on along the minus strand of NC_064850.1, from coordinate 10,435,356 downwards.
CACTGAAACATACTCTATGGTACAATGCTCATAATCCTCTCTACTTGGGGCTCACAAAACAGGACAGGCAGCAGAAGTTTTAACAGAATTGGAAAAGCACTAAAGGGAAGGTGCTAGAAGCATTTAAAAGCACAAATGAAGGCAGAGTTAATTCTCCTAGGCAGGTGACATAGAGTACCACTCACAAACTTGGTTCAATTATTACAGGGTCTGCTTCTAGAGGAAGAGGTATCTGAGCTGGGCCCAGTGCTCAAACCTAGTGGCTCAGGTATGTTCTATTACTGAGTCACAGCCACAGCTCCTTCAGTTGAAAGAACTTTAAGTAGAAGGAGTTCTTCATCTCACAAAGATAATGTTACTCCAAGCAGAGAGAAAACCTGAGCAAAAAAAAACACCCAATCAAACCTCTAAGCCAGACAGATAGAGCAGCAGTAGGGCATTTGCCTTGCTTGAGGCTGACCCAAGATGGACCTGGATTCTGTCCTCAGTGTTCCATATATATGGTCCCCCAAGCTAGGAGCAATTTCTGAGCGCATAGTCAGGAGTAACCCCTGAGCATCACTGGTGTGGCCCAAAATCAAAACAAACAAAAAAACCCACCCAATCAAAGTATAAGATGATCCCTCCAAAGTTGGATCTCTATATAAGAGGGAATACATTACTGTCACACAACCTCAAAGTCATGGAATCAGTGTGGTACATTTTGAAAGGATGTTCCTTTTCTTTTTCTAGATTTTGGGGTCACATAAGGAGTTGTTTAAGGGAACTACTCTTGACTCTGTGCTTGGGGATTACTCCTGGTGGTACTCAGAGAACTGTGTAGTGCTAGGGACTGAACCTGAGCCTCCTGCATCCAAACCATATACTCCTCCCATGGCAGATGTCCACATACATTTTTATTAATTAAAATAAACAGGAATATTACATAATAAAAGTGGTATGACTTTTTAATATTCACCATTAGCCCTCATAAAATCATGTATGGAGAGATTTTTTTCTCCTAAAGACATGAATTTGGGGATCATAATCTCTCTGATTTGTCATTCAGAGACACTGGAGTGGAGGAAAAGAAGAGGAACACTTGTGGGACTTAGAGGATGCTGGGAGGCCGATTGGAGCAGGTGGAGGAGAAAAGCAGAGGTCCATGGTGGTGAGCTTTGTAGATCATGTGAGGAAGCTTGGATCATGCTACTAGTGAGAGAGAAGCCAGTAGAAATGGTCCCACATATAGAGATTATGAAGGTGCCTGTGGGCACCATGTTTTCCACAGCACAACCAGCACACATGCCACTATCCTCATCCCATGTTTATTAACCTTTGATGACTCCTTATGGCCAAGTGAAAATATATAATAACTGGGGAGAAGAAACTGCAAGATCACAAGGCTAGGAACATTGGGTGAGAGTCCTCAGAAGATGTCAGAAGTTGAACTAAGGAGGCGGCACTACATGTAGATGTAGATGGCATTTAGGACTTTCTTCCCTAACCTGCCATTTGCAGCTTCTATCATCCATCACAGATGTGTCAACATTTCAGTGAAGCCAAATGAGTCACACCCCAACTCATGCTCAACACAGCTATTTTTGATGTGTTCAATCCCTTCCTCTTGATATGTCCTCCCCTGACCTCGTCTCCTGCTGCTGGCCAGGCATCTGCCCCCTCAGGATCCATCTCTACTAGTCCTGGAGGTCTTATACCAAGCATCTGCTCTATGCCTGGCATTTTGCCTACTGGGTGCTCTGCCAGAATCTCCACCAGATGATTAAGTAGCCCCTTAATTTTGTGAACATCACAAATGATCAGACTCTAAGCTAAGGAGACAGTAATGTACACTGAAAACTGCCCTCCCTTAGGGCTGGTCTGAACCTCACTGCTACTCTTAAAATTCATAGCTCTTCTGCTAGGCCTTTCCCTTCTACTGAAGACCAAGCCCATGAATTCCACTTTTTTCTTGTCTTCCTTCTCTCTCTGATACAGGGAGGGGTGTCTGTGTTCTCCTGCTTTCTCACTGCCCTTAAACCCATTGTCTGCCTTGCAGCCTGAGTGATAAAAAACAGAGCACTTCGGATTGCATCCCTGCTTTAAATTTGTCATCACTCATCACTATTCAACCACCAAAAATGTGCTCAGAGCCAGGCACTGATCTGGTGGTTTAGGACCCAGGGCAGAAACAAAAGCAAACATGTCCTTCAGGAACTTGAAGCATTGCTGATGCCGCTCACTAGCACTGAGCCCAGATTTCTCGCTATGCGCCATTCACCACCTGGCATTTTCCACTGGGGTCAGTAGCACTGGTGGGTGGTCTCACAGACCAGCAGGCTCTCTCTCACCTCTGGATATGTGCCTCTGCTGATGTCCTACCCTAGAAAAGAAATAGCCTTCCTCACCCAAGCAACACAGCTCACTACTTACTCAGGTCCTTCCTCCCAGTTCTGTTCAGGTTTCCTCACGAAAGCCATTCATAAACATTCAAAGCAAAGCCTCCTACCTGTGTCTATACCACCTGTGTTTCCTTACTCTGCAAAGGCTGAGACCTTGCTTCGTTTAGTTCCTAGCTTCCTGTCTGCTATAGGCACATTTTCAAGCTGTATTTTCTAGGCTGTGTGACAGTCTTGTGTGAATAGTGCCGTGTGTCTAGCTTCTTAAACCGGTGTGTGGGTCACCACTTCATTTGAAGTCACATCTCTGAATGTGAGAATCATAGAAATTTTGACAATACTAAAACATTTCTGAATGCACCAAGATCAAAAATTAATTCAAAATGAACTGCATAATGAATCTGAGGTGTCTCTAGCAGTGTGTGCCCGAGTTGCATTTCTTGGGTAAGAGGGGTTAGCAAGCTCAAAAAGTTTTAGCATCTCTGGGCTAGAGGAAGCTGCCAGTTGTGTCTCCAACATTATGTTCAGAGTGGCCTGGACAAACACTTTGGGCAGCCTCTTAAGAGCTACAAAAGCAAAAAAAATTAAAAAACAAAACAAAACAAAACAGAAGAAAGGGACCAGGAGATAGCATGGTGTTTGTAGAATCAAATAATTAACCATGGGGCTGGATGGAAGTGGATGCCATCCCAGGCCATGTGGCTCCACAACCCCCATCAAACCGGCGGGTCCCAGGCCCAGGTGAATGGCGGAATCAGACTCATCCCAAGACAGGCATCAGGAAACATCAGCTTTATTCATGCCCTATCTACCACATGTGTGGCCAATATCATAACCAATTAAGCATTCAGCCATTCTAGGCTACCCTGCATCTTAATTCCTTTCAGCCATCTTCCTTTGACCTCCATCCTGGTCAAAGACCAAAAGAGGCAAAGAACCTAAAGCCAGCGAGCGCAGCAGGGCAGAGACCCTAATCCCCTGGCTTCAGGGTTTATCTACCTATTCCAAGACCCCTCCCAGGAATGGGCGGGGTCTTGCAGGTAAGGTCATACCTAATATCTGGTTCCCAAGACCCCTCCCAGAAATGGGTGGGTCTTAGGTAGCTACACCCAAATCCAGGGTCTCAGATAGATACACCAACAGGTGTTAAGGCATATGCCATGCATGACTTCGATCCGGATCTAATTCAGTTACCACATAGTCCCTGAGTTTTACTGGGTATGCTTCTGAGGCTCCTGAACACTGCCAACAATAACCTTGGAGGAATGCAAGGCAGGGTATTGCTCTGATGGACCCTGGCTCCACAGAACCTTAGCAACATTTTATCCTGAGGTCCTCACACTGATTTATACATACCAGTTGGCTGAGAATTACCAAAAGTAACCCCTGAACACCACTTAGGTGCGTCCCACCAAAAAGAATGTGAATGAGAAGGAGGAACCTTCAGCAATAGATGTTGGAAGGGTGGTTGTCTCTTTCCCTCTGCTCTCCTCCCCCTGATGTCTCCATCCTGCAATGCGGATCACTGAGCAGACCCACTCTGATTCTACCCTACCTGCTCTCTGCCTCTGGACAGAAAAAAAGGAATTTTTTCCCCTTACCAGATCTCCTTAAGACTCATAATCCCTGTGAACATTCCATGGAGTTTCACAGGAATGGGGGCCATGAGAGGATGTCTGCTATAGCTGGATGGGCAGATGGGGATGGGGGCGGGGTGCATTCTAGGACAGGGAGGTTAAGGGCAATCAGGAAAGTATGTCCTTCAATCTTCATTTTGGTACATATCTTTCAGATTTGTTGATTTGGGCACTTGTCAGCAGGTTATTTGACAGCACATAGAATTGGAGCCAATGGAGCTGGACTAGGATGGTTAACTGGGCAGGAAAGCTGGCTGGCTGGACAAGTGAGAAGGACATGCTGTTAATCAGGAAACCACAGGCTTCCTGAATGGAGACTGGATGCTCATAATCAAAAGATACAAAGACAGAATATTTCAAAGATATGACTCTATTCTGGACATCTGGTTTCAGGAAGGGCAATCGGAACGGCCAAGGAATGGACAGGGGTTCACAAGCCTGGGTATGGTAGGAAGATGTCCCTAAGGCTTCTGTTTGAGAACAGAGATTCACATTTTGGGGGCTGAGCGGGTGGTCAGATAACCAGAGAAACAGAAGGCAAGAAATTACAGGGAGCCAAGCCAAGATCTGGACCTGCCTAGTGCTTCTGGACTGCAACAGCTCCATGAGGGCCAGGACACAGCCCACACACCCCCTCTGAGATCAGCAAAGCTCAGCACCAGCTCCAAGTAATATCATTTTCCATGGATGGGATCCAGAGCCCTTTCCAGGGACCCTGCAAGCTCAGGAGGTCAGTTCTTGCAGGGAGCTCTCACTGATCTACCACAGTGATGCAAACCCAGGTTCTGAAATTCAAGACCTGGTTCTGTGGTAGCAAATCTATGCTCTATAGGCACAAATCCCATAGCCCCTTTGGAACCAGCTTCCTGCCTTTCCAAACCTGTTTAGCTTGCCAATGACAGAAATGAGAGGACAGAGCCCTCATTCTAGGGACATCCATCTGTCTCCTGTCTTCTCATTCAGTTGTGAGCTGCTGATAAGCCAGCCTGGAGCAGAAGAGTACTGCTTCAAGGCGCTGCATTTCTTGGAAAACTCCCTAGGGGGTGTGGGTGTGGGTGAAAAATGGCAAGGACAGCAAGGATCAAGGACAAGAAGGATCCTGTTCAAACATAGCTCTGAGATACAACTGGCAACGTGCTAAGAAGAGGGTATTGGTAGGATTCAAATTTCCCTGTTTTCATGAAGTCACTAAATTTAGGGGCTAACCTAACAGTCTGGATGCTATGATGTTCCCAATTTTGGGGACCCAGCCTTTTATCCATTGTGACTGCATCATTCCTAAGCTATTTTACTCACCTTCTCTTCCAAAATCTAGATGAGATTCTGCATTTGCCTGAACCTCAGCTAACAGAGAGACTGTGGAGGTGCAGAGATGCACCTTCATGGTGCCAGATCTCTTCATCCAGGACCTCATCATGGAACCCTTCAAGAAAGTCTGAAAAACGCTGTTTTAACAATGATGACAGGGTGCTCAGAACAAATCAGAGGCCCGTTGAAGGAGAAAACAGGTGTAAACAATTGATGGTCTCTGTTTTAATGACAATGTGACAGGTGAAAGCACAGATCCATCTTCCTCTCAAAGAGCAGGTGCTAGGGACCCAGGGACTGAGCAGACAAAGAGTGCTCCCTTCTCCTTTACTCATCCCTCAGTCATGAAAAGGAAATTACTTAAAATGCTGTGTGCTACAAAGGAAACATTCACTTGTTCATGAGCACACACTTACTGTGCTCTTGCTACATATGGAATGGGCAAGGTATCAGTTCTAAGGATACCCTCTTGGGAAGCCTTGTCCTCTAGATGCTGAGCCCTTCCATGGGAAAACAGACACAAAATTAATAATAATAGAGTGGAAAGCCACCCTGACATAGTTGGGAGGGATCAAGTAGAATTAGTAAGTCTTTCCAATACCTTGGCATCAGGTGAGACCAACCCAGAATCTCAGACTATCCTGGAAGAACAGTCTCTCATATATTAGAAATGGAATTGATTATATGCCCAGCTGGGATCAGAGTTGGATTTAAATAATTTTTAAGAATAAGGAAACAAGCTATTTCTTGAAATCTAGGCATACATTAAGATTTGCTTTCACCGGGTTGGAAAACTGAAAACAGTGAGTTCTAGAGTTCAGAAATGAATGATAACTTGGAAGTATTTTCAAAGGCAGATGGAAGATCCTGATAATAAATAGTAAATCCTTCTCAGGGACCCCAGAACTCATATATCATTACCAGCAGTCAACATTTTGATGATCATTGGGTACTGATGATACAAAGCCACGTGCTTTATATTATCAGAGGTTCTTTTCAGCCTCTCTCCATAGTGAAGTCAGTCCCATTACATTTATTCTGAGTTAATATGATCTCAATGGCCAAAATTATGTTTTGTCCAAGAAAAATCGCTATTAAATGAGTTTATATCTATTTTCTCTTATTTGAAATTTGAAATGATAGGACAGCAATGATGAATCATCCTAACTCTTAATAAAGTGCTTTCTAACTATAAAAATCATACAGAATTAAAGTGGTTTTATTTTCATCATATGTTAGATCATATTGCATATTATGTGAAAACTAAATTTTACTAATAAAATAGCCTATTAAAAACTGTGCTAATAACTTTTTGTGTATCTCCTTTCAATCTACTATGATTCCACTAAGGATGAATTATTTAACTCATTTTTCAGATGGGCAACCAAAGTTCAGAGAAGTGAAGTAACTTGCCTCTGTACACACAGCTAGTTCATGCTTAGAACCAGACATAGAGCCCAAATCTATGTTAAATTTTCATTCTTTCATAATTCAGTCATTTGCAGATATTTCTTCCCTAAGTTAATCAACTTTGGTTCATTTAACTTTTTCTAATGGAACTTTGCCTTAAGGAGTACATCTGATAATTTTTGAAAAATATATGTTACTCATTCTTGATGGCATATATAATCTCTAAGGAGAGTTTATGCAAATATACTACTATCACTACTACTACTGCTGCTGCTATATCCACTACTATAAGAAAATTATAACAATTTATGCCTGAGAGATTGTAAAATGATATTCAGCTATTAGTCCAAAACAAAGGCATTCCCCCATCTTCCTCTTTCCCATAAATCTCTCCTTTGATATGCAAAAGCCCATCTGGATCTAACTCCACTCTGCCCCGTCTGATTGGTATTGGTTTATTTTTTTAAAAAAGGCAATTATGGCTTTTGGGGTGCTGAGAGAGGACCATGAGGTGAAAAGCAGACTGGCTTCATGGTTCTCTCCTGACTGGCTTAATTTATTAATTCTTCACCACTACCCTGCTTCATCAGACCCATCTATCTGGGACTAGAAATATGGTGTGTAGTGATCTCACCATTTGTGGATTTTTAGCAGGGGATCACATGTGAAGCAATGAAAACCAGAACTTTAATAGGATGTTTAGCATGTCTTGATGAAAAGTGGTTGGCTGTTCTTTGAAACTGTTTACTTGATAACACAAAGATACATGAGGATATAAGGTTGACAATAGCAGAGAAGAAAATCATCTACCATCACTCTATTCAAATATTAGATTATCCACTATATTGCCGACTGAAATTAGGTACTTAGGAAGATATAAAGTGTGTATGCAGTATGTTTGAGGAATGGAAGATGATTATATACTTGCATTATATATAGCTAATATTTTGTCCTCACCTTTACTAGGCCACTGCATCCTGCTCTTTTCGTCTAGTGACATCTAATCATGAGAAAAAAAATCAAAATGCAATAAAGGAACATCCTATGCTGGACCTGACCAGCACGCCTCAAAACTGTCAAGATCAACAAAAAACAATGGCTGAGAAATTGTCACAGCTGAGAGGAACCTGAGAAACATGACAGCCGAGATAATGTGTTATTCTGAAGAGAATCCATAGCAGAAAAAGGACATCAGGTAAAAAAAAAAAATTGACAAAGTCTAAGTAAAATATGAATTTAAATGAATAACAATATTTTTAAAAAATCACTCACCAATTTCAGTTAAAAAATGCTGCTATTCCTCAATAAGGATAAGGAGTCTATGGGTTAAGATAAAAAAGATAAAGGTCACATTATGGAAGAAAGTGTGCAAAAACCCAAACAGATTTTCAGGCCTGTCTGGCCTCTAGATTTATCGTATCTCAAGGAGTGACCATGCACTATGAACCTACTGGCCAGCAAAAGTCTTGAGTTCTTGACCAGTCAAAAGTCTCTCACAAAACCCAAGTCTTCCCAAATCAAATCAGGGAGTCTTTCATCTTTTGTTTGCCTTATTTCAAATGGACACATAGTTTACTTGGCAAGACTTTTTTTTAAATAATTTTTATTTTGACCAAAGTGTATTACAAATCATTCACAGTAATATTTTAGGTACATAGTGACATTGAATCAGGGGTATTCCCACCACCAATTAAAAACAATCCCCTCCACCCTGTACACTCTCCCCTTGATTAGCCAAGGGAGAGATGCTGTTATTGGAAGCAGCCGATCTGCAACACCACTTCCCTCTGTTTGACAAATTTAAAAGCATTTGGAGGAAACTCTTCTATGGGCTGGATCAATAGCATAAGCCCTAATTATTCAGCACTTCTTGCAATTTTGGCCTCTGACAGCTGTCTGGGTGTGCTGATCTGTAATTGTTTCATATGCTTATGCACTCATCTCTTCCCACGGCTGGGGGTATGCAGCAAATAGATCAATGGCATCATTGGGAAAACTGGAGGATAGACTTGCCTGCATCTAAACCCTTTCAGATCTCCCCATGTCTCTAGGGGAGATGTTATCCGCAGTCTGGTGGTGCTCTTTATTTTCCTGCTTATACCCTCCTAATGCAGAGCTTAGCAGTGCTTTGGGGGAGAACAAAACAACACCCACTTTGTAGGATAATTGCATAATATCAGGCTTAAGACTGTAAATAATAGTTATATGCCAAGACACAGTAAACAGTCAAATCTTATTAGCTTAGATTTCACTAATTTCAGAATTGCACATCATTTGGATGGGGGCTATAGATTATTTCTCAAACAGATCTTTCTGTGAAGGAGGGGCCATTTGAACAGTGTAAACAGAACTTCAGGCTAAGTGCTGAAGATGTTTCAGAGGATTCCTTTTTTCAACTTGTCAGTCTTTTAGAAGTAATCAGTAACTCACAAACAACTTATTATTTCTCTTCAAATCTTTCTAGAGATTGATAGTTAAGAGACCAAACTCCAACACTGTGTCTGCTTTTCTCTAAGCAGATTATTTCTCTTTTTTCTTATTTGGTTTTTGTTTTCCTGTAAATCAGAAGGTGGTCTGTCAATCTCATGGGAGTTCTGTATGACTAAAAGAAACAAGGGATATGATAGAGTGACATCTAAATGTAAATAGTCTACCATTTAATTATTTCACACATTAGCAAGAGTGTTTTAAACACCTGTAATTATTTCCTTATACTTCTCATGGTCAGTTCTACTCCACATGCCTATCATGCATATGGTTCTAGAAATGACAAGATTCCCAGACCCCTACATTGGCAAAAATGCTGATCCTGACCTTCACCAATGGTTGAATATACACTTAAACCTGTTGGTCAAAGAGGCTTATCTGTGCTAGACATCTTGATCTCAGGTAGTTTGACATTATCCTGTTTCCTCAGAAATCGCACCATCTCTGAAAAAGGTTTGTTTTTTTTTTGTTTAAAAAAAAACACTTTATAATAAACCCTAGAGATATTCCAGGGGCTATGCAAGAAGACCAATTCCAAGTCTGCAGAGATGGCTCCTAGTCATTGTTATTCTGTTTTCATTTTCTCACATTCAACCTCCATCCAACATCACCCATTCATCACATATTTTAAAAAATTCAATGTGAACAATGCTGCATAGATTCTGAGTCACTCTCTCCTTATGTCACATCAGAAATTAAAGCAAACCAGTCAAAAATCTCTGGAAACATAGAGTGGGTTGGAAATAACTGTCTCTTTAAATGAAAGAGAACATGCAAACGGATGATTTCGATCTGAGCATGAGCCTTGCTTTATCTTGGAAGAATTATTAAGAAAAAAAGGGACATATATTTCTGTTGACACTGTATATTAAGTGAACTTTCTAAGACCTATTTGTCTGTATTAAATAAATATACTCAGAGTTTCCTACCATGTCCTGTATCATCTGGTTTTAAATCATTGGGATTAAGACTCCTAATTAAGACACTGGAGGAAGGCCCGATCAGTTTTGCCAGTGCAAATTAGTTCAGAGGCCCAGAGCCGTTCCTTTCAGTTTGCTGGTATGGGTGGTTTGTTTGATTTAACGTGATTGAGGAAATGAAATATCCCTTAGACAAAGAACCAATATTGCACTTCTGGAGAGTGGCTGAAGGGAAATTGGAAACTAATGCACATTACAGGTGCATCCAAAACACAACCAGAAGGAGAAATGTTATTTAGAAGGAAAATGATGTGTCTAGAATAATCTTTTGAACTAGTTTACACCAGCTTCTTTTTTTTTTTCTAATCGGACATAAATGGAACAGAATCTCAATATCCTAATAAGGTCCCATGAGCTTGGAACATGATTTTTCCTTCCTTCACTATTTGCAGTTTTAATAGGCACCATCCTGTTATTATTCACATTTTTACAAAATAGTTATTATTATTATTTTGCTACAGAAAGAAATTTCAGTCTCCGATGGCTGATACTGACCTGAAACCAAATACTCTGTAAACTTCTGGTTATTGTGTCAGATTTTATCAACCTTGAGAAATTTATTCTTGGTGAAGAAAAATGTACTCTTGTTTAGTTTGGATGTTACATTTGATTGAATTGGGATGGGCCCCTATATCAAAGATCTGGTTGGGTTAGCCTAATTCTTCAACAGCTATAAAAAGAAGAGGCAAAGCTACTCAGGTATCATCAACTGAAGTTAAATAACCAATATAAGCCTAACAAGTTTTTGTCGTCCCCCCCACCCCACCCCCACACACACACACTTGGGTTTATCTTCTCTGTCAGAGCTTACTCTCCTCTCCTTCTCCCTTGGTGGTGCAGAATAATTCACTTTTTCCAGTTTTGCACAACAGTTGTGCTCAACAAATCCAGTAGCTTGATTTTTTATTTACTTTAACTGTTCATCAAAAATAAAAATTCTTAATATCTGAGGAACAGAAATGAGTTCTGTTTGGGTGAATGTAGCATGTTTGTAGTAACCAGTAACTGCTATTCTCTAATCCTTCAAGGTCTATTCAGCTTTAAGTCTGAGATAACCAGTCAGACAAAACAAAAGAGAAGAAAGTCAATTCAGACATTGTAATGTATAGTATTCCAAATCACCCAAATCAACCACTTCCTACTTTCTGAAATCTGCATGACTGATGAACAAAAAATATAATCAATATAGCTGATGAAACACTGGGACCAGGTTCCCAGAGTAAGTCATAATGAGGTGGTGGCTAGGTATAGGCAAAGTGTCTTTGGAAAACCAGTCATGCTTGTGATATTCAGGGATTCTGAATCTTTGCTCCTTCTCTTTAGTTACTTCACCTAAGTGCTAGTTTCTTTGATTGCCTTATATATTCTGTCAATGAATCAGATCAGTCTTTGGATATGAATTTTTTGTTATTTTTGTTGTTGTTTGTTTGTTTATGTGTACAGGAGCTTACCCAGCAATGCTCAGGGTTTACTACTGGGTCTGTGCTCAGAGATCATTCCTGGCAGGTTCAGGGATCATATGCAGTATCAGATCAAACCCTAGTGCTTAAAGGATCACACAGGCCAGGAATCAAACCAGGGATTCCTAGATTTAAAGCATGTGCTCCAGGCTTTTGCACTTTCCCTGACCCCAATACAGGCATTTTAGTAGATATTTTTCTAAATGCATTTACCAGGATTGATTTGCACAATAGAAATAAATAAAATAAAATCAATAAAAACTCTAGTAAAGAAATAGAGTGTTTTGATTTTTTTGCTAAGGTAATTTGACAGTATTCTTATAGTCAAATCTTTGTACAAATAAGTTATTAGTATAAATTTCTTAGTATAAATTTTTAGAATTATTTACTATAGCTGTATGCAAAATCTTCAGGTTTTGATCTGTGCAAAATGCCAATGCCTAATTTGTGTATCATCAGTAGCCAAACTCTATGCCTTGTTGAGTCGCACTTTTTAATTCCACTTCAAACTTCAGAGTGAGGACATGGCTGGCTAACTCAGTTCATTAGTGAACAGAAATAATTTAGCCAGGACTGTGGGTTTGCTCTCTGCCTGATAAGCCTTGAGTATTCCTTTCCGGCCAATTTACAAATGTCCATCACTAAGTACAAGTCAACCAAAGGAGAGAAAGTGGCCATATTGGCACATTTCTTTCAGATTTTACTCAAATAGTGCTTTCTGAGGCAGGCTTTCTCTGACCACAGGCTAAGACATGCCAATGGGTCTTTATGAACTTCAACTGTAATCCAGAACTCTCTGATGACCTCTTGTGTCCTCAGTACCAGAAAAGTACATGTGCTCCGAGTGACTAAATAAAAAATATTGGTATGGAAGGAGACAAAAAAAAAGCCTTGAGTAATGTTGGGTAGAGCAAACCAGGATAACATAGCTATTACTGGTGACAAGAATAGTGACACAAAAAGACCAAACTTGGGGCAGAAGTGATAGCACAGCGGTAGGCATTTGACTTGCATGCTGCCAACACAGGACGAACCCCAATTCAGATCCCAGCATTTAATATGGTCCCCCGAGCCTACCAGAAAAGACTTCTGAGCACAGAGCCAGTAGTAACCCCTGAGGGCCACCAGGTATGACCAAAAAAACAAACAAACAAAAAAGACCAAACTTATCTGCCCAAGAAAAGGGAAGATATACTTGAGTATTTCTCACAGATTTGATATGCATATTTCCCACAACACAGTAATATTTAAAGAATAGGTCTTATTTTTCCATTTTAGAGACACTGAGAGCCAGAAAATTGTTTTTCTTGTCCTAATATCTCACACCTATAATAAAGAAGAGGGGCATTCATCCAGCTGTGTCTGAATGCACAACAATTCCTTTCACTACCCAATTTTAATCATTCATTAGAGAATGCTGAGAACCAAATATCTATATGGAAAGCCTGAGCCTTTTACTCTGACTTGAGGCATTGTTGATATGGACTCTAAATAATATTACATCTCATTATTTCACATACAGATGCCAAAGAGATGTCCTGAGGGGTCTTGAGGGTCCTTCTCTTGGAGATTTGTTGAAGGGCACTTATTAAGGACACAAGTCATGGTGTCTTCCAAGTGCTGATGGCATAAGTAATGTTCAGACTTTGTAGCTTCCTCACCAGCAGTCAGGAAAGCAATAAATCTGCCAGCAGAGTCTAAAAGCTGGTTCCCCTTCTTGTAGATTTGTGACTCTCTTGGGCACAGTAGGCACATTTCAACAATGAAAGGAGATTAACCACTCAGCAAAAGAGACATTTTTAATGTCACCATCATAGCACTGACTTTTTTCCACTTCAAACATTCTGCAGGCATCATTTTTGATGCAGGGCCTCCATGTGCACCTAAATGTTTTCCTCACTTTATCAGAATCTTCCAGTGGAAAATCCTTTCAGGAGCTTTACAGATCCTAACTGCAAAGTCATTGAGTGTGTGTGATCCTGAGCAGACCAAGCCAGCTGGCCTACTTAGAAACCCAGTAGGACATTTTTCACCCCTTTAATGGAGAAGAAATGGTTTCTGCCTAACCACAGAGCTAAGAATAAGCTTGACTAAGGTGTGGTCAAGTTCAAGATGAAGTGTCCCCACCCCAAGAGGATTATGAGGCTTTGTTGACTCTTTGATTTCCACAATGTCAGATTCACACACTTAATTATTTAAAATATGGGGGCATGCTTGCTATTTGGTGTCAGGTTTTCAAGAGGGTGAATTTCTGGGGTGAGAAATAGGGATTGATGAGACTCACCTCTTTGGATTTAGCCAGGCTCTTTAGAGTATAAAGTGTCGTGAGACTGGAGAGATAACAGAACAGTAGGGTGTTTGCCTTGCATGCAGCCAACCCAGGACTAATGGTGGTTCAAATCCCAGCATCCCATATAGTCCCCCTCAAGCCTGCCAGGCAGGAGCTATTTCTGAGTGCAGTGCCAGGAGTAACCCCTGAGCACCACCGGGTGTGACCCAAAAACCAAAAAAAAAAAAAGGTAGAGTGTAAAGTAGCATAAGATTCTATTCTAACTTGAGACCAAAAATGGGACCAAGTTGCAGAAATATGCCTAAATATTCTTCTAATAGATGAGAATTTTGGAACTTCAGAATTATAAAATGTTGTACCCTTTCTTTACAAGCAGAAAGAAAAATCAGGGGATGGAGAAGGGGGCAAATTAAGAAGTTTAAGAAAAGCATGTTTTTTAAAGGATTGATTTCCTATTGCTGCAAGTACATTCAATAGAATACATTTCTAAAAGCCATTACTCTCAAGCACTTATAGATAACAATTGTAATAATGACAACATAAATCTCCCTGATATAGACAAGAAGTATTTCCCCAGACATTTTTAGTAATTGGGGGACAGAGTAGGGGACAAATGATGAACTCTTTATGACACTTGTAATTACGAAAAAGATATTATTATTATTTGTCAGTAAAATTTAGACACAGAGAACTAACTTCAAGGCTTATTGTTTTCCTAACTTTTTGATCATTTATCCCAGTTGTAAAAAATGCTTAAACTTGCAACCCCAATATGTTATACATTATGTGGATGTCCTACTACAATGTTTATTTAATACATTCGTCTCTTTGTTTGGAAGCCATACCTGGCAATGCTCAGAGGATACTCCTGACTCTGCACTCAGGAATTACTCCTGGCAATTCTGGCAATTCTGGAAGAACATATAGGATGCCAGGACCATGTGGAACACCACTGCTAAAAATTTTATGGCACTCATATTTGTTTGCTAGGGCTATTAACTTAAGGTATCCCTTACTGGTTGACTTGAATGATAAAACTTTTTTCTTGCAGTTTTCAACAGGCTAAAAGTATAAAAACAAGCTGTCAGAAGGTGGTTTGCAGTGACACTGGCTTTTTAACATTCAGATGGATTCATCCTTGCAGACTCTTTACATACAAGCCCTGTATCACATTCTCTACCTCCAACACACACACACACACACACACACACACACACACACACAGTCTATGGATGACAGGCTTTTCTTTCCTGTCAAGACAACCGGAAGATAGGATTAGGTCCTCTCTAACAGCCTCATTTTAACTGAATAGTCACTTCCTTTAAAAGACCTGGTTTCTCTTATTCACTGCTGGTGGGAATGCCGTCTAGTTCAACCTTTATGGAAAGCGATATGGAGATTCCTCCAAAAACTGGAAATTGAGCTCCCATACGATTCAGCTATACCACTCCTAGGAGGAACACCCGAGGAACACAAAAATACAATACAAAAATTCCTTTCTTACACCTATATTCATTGCAGCGCTATTTACAATAGCCAGACTCTGGAAACAACCAAGATGCCCTTCAACAGATGAATGGCTAAAGAAGCTGTGGTACTTATACACAATCTCTCCATCAGGAGAGATGAAGTCATGAAATTTTCCTATACATGGATTTACATGGAATCTATTATGCTGAGTGAAAAAAGTCAGAGGGAGAGAGAAAGATGTAGAATGGTCTCACTCATCTATAGGTTTTAAGAAAAATGAAAAGACATTCTTGCAATAATTTTCAGAGACAAAAGAGAGGAAGTCTGGAAGTTCCAGCTCACTTCATGAAGCTCATCACAAAGAGTGATGAGTTTAGTTAGAGAAATAACTACATTGAGAACTATCCTAACAATGAGAATGTATGAGGGAAATAGAAAGCCTGGCTAGAGTACAGGCAGGGGTGGGGTGGGGAGGAGGGAGATTTGGGACATAGGTGGTGGGAATGTTGCACTGGTGATGGGTGGTGTTCTTTACATGACAGAAACCCAACCACAACCATGTTTGTAATCAATGTGTTTAAATAAAATATTGTTAAAAAAATCCTAAAAAACAATAAATAAATAAATAAATAAATAACCTGGTTCCAAATATTATGTTCTGAGGAGTTGAGGGTTAGGAATTGAATATATCAATTGGAGCTGGGAAGCAGTATACACCTCAGCCCAGAAGAGCTCAATGTTCTCCACAGAACAAAAGTAATGCTTATTGTCTGAACTGGAGTTAAGGAGAGATGACCTCAAGACTTTGGAGTCATTATGAGTTTTGTGAACTCTGGTCTGTGGCAAGCAATGCTGCCTACCCCCTGATAGCTCCAGGACCTCATTTCTCACAAACAAGGCTAATTCTTCTAACATCAAAAATGCCAACTCAAAGTTGGATTCTCACAGGTCACTTTCTCCAACCTTATGAAAAAAGAAATGCAAGAGAAATTTAAAAGATGCCAGAAGAATGAAAGTCCTTCTTCATCTAACACAGCCTTGGAAGCAGTCAGATCTCCACAATAGAATCTCCCTCTCCTGAACAGGAGATCTAGTGATGAGGCACACCAAAGTCCTTCCAACATGCTGACAAGACAGAAGCCACGTGTACAGCTGGTTCTTGGCAACACATTTATTCCAGAATGTCTTTTGAGAAAGACCTCCACGAAGTGCCAGTAGATTTGGGGGTCACTCCTGGCAATAGTCAGCCAAGCATGTGTCCCCACACCTCACCTCACAAATGCAACAGCCTCTATAAAAAGAAACTAAAAGGGCTAATGTTCTAATATTTGCTCTGTGGGACAGCTCTTGTCCCTGTTCCCAAAAGAAAATATTAGAAAATATCAGTGGATATTAAGAAATATCAGTGAAATATTATAAAATATTAGAAAATATCAGTAAAATATAAGGGTCTGGTTTCAGATATATCAAGCTAATAAGCAAGTTACTTCCTTGGATTGAACAGAGGACTGGCTAAGGAAAGGCAGGTCTTTTTTCATGTAGTGGGAGAATTGGGTGGGGTGGCCCTGGAATTCTACTACCTAAATGTAATGCCTGAATACTTCCAAAGAAGATGTTTACTCACTACATTTCAGTTTCCACATTTTAAAATGAAAATAACATTAGTGCTTGTATTCCAGCACTAATAGGTAGAGGACACAAAACTGGTCAAGTGCTTAGCACAGTGACGACTACCCACTACTCTTTGCTGCTGTCATCAATAAGGGTTTGTCAGAAGACCTCCATCAGGCAAGTTCCTGGCAAGCCAACTCTATCCTCAAAAGACCTAGAGACCCATGAGAAGAAAGAGGATGCTTTTCCCACTGGAAAATACAAATCTGTGAGTTGGGCCTTTTGAAACATATAGCACAGGTAGTAGTCAATATGGAAATGAGATGTAAGAGGCACATCTTTAAATTCCTGGCAATAGTGTATAGAGATAGGTGAACTCTTGGATGAACCAATCTTACTGAGAGGCAGATTGGCCTGGAAAAATTTAGCCTTCAAATCACAGCCCAAACCATATGTCTTGAGTATTGGGTAATCATGAACATTGCAGAGAATCTGGGAACCATACTAGCCCTTTTCAGAAAAATTCCTCTGACACATAAAACCCACACAGAATTCTAAAGTGACCCTGGGTCCCCAAATCCTGCCAAGGATTCTGAAATAATATGAACCCAGACTTGAACTCTCTGTGGAACAAGAAAAGCCTGTAGACGTTTGGCCCTGCATATCAGGAGATATCTGAAAGCAAATGCTTCATGCTCAAGAGCTAAGCCAGGCCAAGGCAGTTTTTGGTATCATTGTCCCACCCTTGCCATATAGAATTTGTATCCAAAAGTGGTCATAGTCACGTGAGCACCTGTCTATGTCTGTCTCTGAAGCACAGGTACAGTGGGTGGAAGTGGAAGGATGAAGTAGGCACTATTGAGAAACCTTAATTGTGATGTGAGAAACAGAGGACCCCTGCCACAAGCCCTGCCACTGACTGCTCAGCAGTAAATAGGCACCCCAGAATCGCCCTGAAACCATCCTTCTATTCCCATCCTACTTCCTTTCAAATTGAAGTCATCTTTCAAATCCTCTAGGCCTCTTCTCCCAAAACCTCACTCTGCCAGGTCTCCAACTCTGCTTCTGTTTTTCCTCTGGGGAGACTGGATTGTGCCTTCGGCATAGTCTGCCACGCTTGGATATACCATGACTACCTTGTCTCTTCCACCTTCAGCCTCTTTGGGTTTCACTAGGATTTAATCTCTCCTCCCCATTTTCTGCCAGGCCAGCTTCCCTTATATCAGTTCTCTGGGGCATGTTACATGTTAACTCCTTCAGGCAGTCTCTCGTCTACCATCAACATCTCTTACTATGACCCAAACTCTAGGCAATGGAGCTGTTGTCATTGCTATCTCTTAAAGGCAGACCTCCATCCCCAGTACACACCCCAGTTACAAGTACCACAGTCCACCCCTGCCTCAGAATTGCTGCTGATGGAGCCAGAAATCCTCCTCCTAAAAGCCTTATCTGGTTTCTAGTGACATCATTGTAAGTTTCTGCCTCATGTTCTTCCCCAGGGGCAGTGGACAGTCTCGATTGTGCTGAACTACTGCAGAGAGGAATGAGTTAATAGATGTGCTGCCCTTTGGACAGAGTCTGAAAAAGCACAAACGCAATGCTTCTTCATCACTGTTGGGAGATGTTATCATCATCCGTATTATCATATCATTAACAGCCCCAGTTCCAGTGCCTGACACAGTCACATTGAATAAATCCTTATTTTAAAAAATGAATGGATGATAAAATTCTCTAAGAGTTGCCAACATCATTGTGCTTTTATTTTTGCTTAAATCCTTTTTAAAAAAAAAAAAAATTTCCCTGCACTTCAAAATACTAGGAATGAGAATTCTGGATCTGACAGTACCAGAAACAGAGACTGAAAAGCTTGGTGACAAGGCATAGAGACCCCTTCAGCACTAATTTCAGGAGAGTTTTTGGGGTGCTGGAGGGATTGGGGTACACAATGGTTGGGGTGGGGGTAGCATCTTCCATTTCTGACTGCTTTCTCCAGCCTAGCTGTAGTGTAGAGAGCTTGGGAAGTGGTAGAACACATACAATTCGATTGAGATTTCATTAACTTGCATTCATTTGTGTCACTTAATTATTGCGGTCTCGGGCCTTCTCTAATAAATGTGTTTTCCTAACCCACAGCCTCTGGACTATCATTCTAACCATATCTATTATGACTGAATGGCTTCTTGGGAACACAACGACCTTCTTTGAATTGCAAGCTAAGTAAGGCATACTAACGAACTTCCTGCTCTGAGCAGAGGGAGTGAGTAGTCTAGACCACTGTGTTCAGACAACCAGGCCCTACAACTTCACTGTAGCTCCCTTAACCCCACAAGGGGCCTGGTGTGCTTGTACAATAGAGTATATGTGTATATACACCCACTGCAGCCCTTGAGCAACCCACAATTTTTGGAAAAGAACAGGGCCTGCTTGGGGCTTTAAATACTCAGCCAACTGGAAAAAAACCTTCCATTTTGTTCTTTTGTCAAAATAACATTTTTTTTCATTTTGTTCTTTAGTCTTCTCTTGGGAGATGTCAAGGTACTGAGATAATATTGAGATAAAGCAAAGCCATTAGATGGGGCAATTTATTTCCTAGGTCTTAGGCATCAACATTCCTATTCAAAGAAAATTTGGGGCCTATACCTAGTTTTATTTCCCTCTGTTTATGCTCTAAGTTAAAAGATTTCCTTTTCCTCTTCTCCTTCTAGAGAACTCACCCTGAGCAGCAGAAGCTGGCTATTGAATCACAACCTCTGTAAACAAATGAGCAGCTGTCTCCTCATTCTTGTCTTTTGTCTTTACAGACACATAAAAATGCAATGAACAGAGACTTGGATACTTTGGGGAAAAAACAGATTTACCTTCCTAGTTATGTTTTAAACTTGCTCTGGGTTAAAATTAGCTTGGCTTGCCTAAATTGATAATGAGAGGAGAGAGATGGTGAGCATTGATGGGGTAGAAGGGTTATGGATGGATGGAAAGGGATGGTGCTGCTCAGATTACAGAAGGAAGAGGGATTCTTTGAGAGTTTGTCTCAAGAGCTCACTGAATTCCCACTTTCTTATTCATACAAAAGGTCCTTTTAGGACAAATAATAAAAAACATCCTTTATCCACTTCCAGGGGAATTCCAGTGGCTCTCTGATAACACGTCTCTCTTCTAACTCAGTGGAGTAGCTCGCAGAACTAAGAGAAGCATTTTCCAACCAGATTACTAGTTCACTTGAAAAAAGATAAAAATTAGGAACACTCAGTCAAAATTAGATGTAGAAGTGAAGGTTTGGGATGAGATCATGGAGTTTCAAACTCTTTCCAAGAAGCCCATTTTCGTAGCCCAAATGTCACAAACACAGCTCTACACGTGCTGTTTTTTCTGGTTATTGTTGAGTTTTCACTTCATTTTGAAGATCGATGAAATTATTGGCATGAATGATCAATTCAACCTCTCCTTCACTTCTACCTCAGAAGGGCAGGAGGGTGAAATTTCCAATTCTCTAATAACATGGTTGGTTCTCCTGGCAACTAGCCTCTATCCTTAGGTGCTTTCCAGAAGTCAACCCATTAACAAAGCAAGATGCTTGAAATTCTTGTGACCATAAATTCCCCTCTGAGCCAGAAATGGGGATGAAGAGCAAATATACATTTATTATTTTAAATAACAAGATCATGATTACCTTACATAGTCTGATTTGTATGGTTAAGGAAGATCTAGATTTTTTTTCAGCCATTTTCAGCCTACTCACTAAGGCTTGTACAATAATGTCAATGTTTTATAATGCTGAGGTAACCTTGAATCATGTGTGGTTAGCGAATACTTGAAATGACACTTGTACAAGAAATAAAATTTTTAATTTTTCTTATGCTATCTCTCTGGCCCCTAATTTTTCTTAATTTTGATTAGTTTAAAATTAAATATGTGATTCATGGCTACCTAACTAGGTGGCTGAAAGATTGCTAAATGTACCAAGAGATAACTATGCACTCTACATTTCTTCAGAAAAAAGGTCAAGAAAAAAAAGATTATCAATGCTACTTAAAAATGTTCTTGGTAAAATTCATCTAAAATACACTATTGAGGGACTGGAGCAGTGGCTCAAGCAGTAAGGCATCTGCCTTGCCCGTGCTAGCCTAGGACAGACTGCAGTTCGATCCCCCAGTGTCTCACATGGTCCCCCAAGCCAGGAGCGATTTCTAAGCGCATAGCCAGGAGTAACCCCTGAGTGTCACTGGGTGTGGCCAAAAACAAACAAACAAACAAACAAGCAAAAATAACAAAAACAAAAACAAAATAAAACACTATTGAAAAATAAAAGTTCTAGACTTAGAACTGGGGGCCGGGCGGTGGCGCTGGAGGTAAGGTGCCTGCCTTGCCTGTGCTAGCCTAGGACGGACCGCGGTTCGATCCCCCGGCGTCCCATATGGTCCCCCAAGAAGCCAGGAGCAACTTCTGAGCGCATAGCCAGGAGTAACTCCTGAGCGTCACAGGGTGTGGCCCAAAAAAACAAAAAAACAAAAAAAAAAAACAAAAAAAAAAACAAAAAAAACAAACAAAAAAAAAAGAATTTACAGGGAAATTCTATAGACAATTCTTGAGTCCTGTTGTGTTTCAGTCTCATTTGCTTCATCTTTATTGTTAAAAAGCAATAGGTCTGAAAAATTCTTCATAGCCGAAAACCCTACATGCTAGTTTAGGGATATGCATGTATTTAAATCTTTACCAACAACCCTATGAGATAATAAATATCTTCATTTTTCAAAGAAGCAAACTAAGGGTCGTAGAGTAGGACATTTTCCTCCAGACCCATTTGATTCCTTTATATTCTTATTCAAATGCATAATCATTTTTTCTATAATTCTAGACACATATGTACTTCTCCAGTTTTTTACACACAAAATATCTGCCCCCTTGATTGTTTCCTTTTCCCTTTATAACTGATTTAATGCCAAGTAAAGAAGTATGTGACACTATGAAATATTAATTTCTAACATTTTCTAGTTTATAAAGCATCCTGACAGTATTTCACTCCATCTACCCTTCAAAAACAATGCAAAATTATTATAATTTCCTTTTTACTGGGAAAATAGACACTCAGAAAAGAAATGTGATCTACAACTAAACAAATATTAACCCAGAGTTCAAGCTTCAGACAGAATCTGGCAGGTGCTCTTAATTTTCACAGAACAATATTGACCCCTTCACAGAATATTGTTTAGAAATAACTCAAAATCAATGGCATAGGGTTTCAATGAAAACCAATTATACTGGAACATAGAAAGTATTTTTAATCAAATATGAAACCTAATGTTATACATATGCTTCTTTATTAACTCAACCAGTTCTAGCAGCTG
This sequence comes from Suncus etruscus, assembly GCF_024139225.1. NCBI lineage: Eukaryota > Metazoa > Chordata > Mammalia > Eulipotyphla > Soricidae > Suncus > Suncus etruscus. The sequence goes on along the minus strand of NC_064850.1, from coordinate 10,412,980 downwards.
GTCTAATAGCTTTTGCAATTTCAAAGCATGATCAGTACAAATTATAGTTTAAGGTATTCATGGCAATAATAATATGAAAATATCTTTAATTTTTAATACTAGTTTTTGAACTAAAACTCTAAGGAGCCCTCAAGAGAGGTCTGGGCCAAGTCTTAATCGGCAGGGCAGCCACAACCACACTCCACACAATATCATGTAAATAGCACAATCTTACTGATGGTGGGAGCCGTCTCCCACCTCCATGCAATACAGAAAGCCCCAGCAGACATACCAACATCTGCTGCATGTAAACAATGTCCTAGTTTCATGGCTTCACAACTAATCGTGGAAGAGATGCCAAGTCAATGCAACTCACAGGTAAACTGGTCTTAAGGCTGAAAACTTTCTGGCATCCTTGGGAGAGGGGGCGGGCTGAGAATTATCTCAGATATGCAGATCCTGGAGCTCCTAGAGCACACAACTACATAAAAAGCCATGCAACACCTCCAAATTCCACAATACTGACAGCCCAGGAGGAGCTCAGCAAATTAGATGGGGAAGTAGCACAGAAGTCAACTAAGCTCAATAAACAAACAAAAACCAACTCAAAAGTTTTAACTAGACAATAACTCTGACTATTCCATTATGTGAATAATTTTCACAACTTTTCTTTTACTGAAATATTTTAGCCCACCTCCCTAAAACAATTTTTTACAATTCCATTTGCCATTTTGTTGCAACAAGAAATACAAAATAAATTTTTTGGCCCTGCCAAGGGGGCAGGCTTGGAGGAGGGTGGAAACTGGAGATAATGGTGGAGGGAATGTTAAACTAGTGACAAAATCAGTGCTGAATATTGGATGCCTGAAACAACTATATTATAAGCAACTTTGTATACCAAGGTGTTAAATAAAGTTTATAAAAATAGAAATATCTTTAATTTCTGAATGACAAATGTACAGATATTATCAATACTATTATAATTTAATCTCCACACTTACAAATGAAGAAACGACTTCATTTTCATTAAAATTAGTAAAAATTAAAAAGTAACTTCGTTTTCTCAAAGTTCATAGTCCATTGAATACTATCTATAGAATTCTCTAGGATCATCCACTTATAATTTCAATTGCCCATTTGAGGCTGGCAAATTCTCAAACTATGGCCTCCTTTTTTATATAGGTCAATTAAGAATACATCTAATCTTCCTTCTGGTGCTCTTCTTCAATGCCCAGGAGAAAATTTGAGATAATCACAATGCCTTTTTTATGGTAAAGGGATGAAACCTCCTCTGGTGCAGCTATCAACTTCACAACACCTTAATCCATGTTGCTATATGCATAGGCTAGCCACTAACAGCAACTTAATTTTAGCAAAATTTAAATTTTTCTACTTTGTTGTACTAGTCTTATTTCACCTTTCAGTAGGTACTGTGATTACTGAACTGCCATAGAACTAAAGAATATTGCCAAGTCTACTGGATGAAGCAACAAATAGAGTCATTCTGATTACCAGGACTAAGAGCATGCAAACTCAATCTCTAATGTGATCTCATGAAATGCTTAGAATCCCTAAATCTCATGTGTATCCTGAGATTGGTACGCATTGTGGTGAGTATCCATATATCCTTCTCCTATCTATATGGCATCTTTCTGGCCAGAGGTCAGGAAGTGTACCTAAAGAAATCCTCCTACATTCAGAGACTCATGGTTTCTTGTTTTAAGTTTAGTTTTTTATTCCCTCTCCCACTCGTACTTTCATTAAGTGTCATTGATGTTGTTATAATGACCAGGGCTTTCACATATGCCTGGTTGTGTCCCTCATTAAGGGCCACACATCAGATTCCAGTGTCTGCATACTTGGAAGTACTGCTCACCAAGCTTGGCACTTTCTTTAGTTGTATCGCTTGCCTGAGGGCTCACCAGGACTCAGTCTTAGTTGAGACAGAGTTATGGTTGTGGTGTTCTCCGTGGGTTGTTGCTGCACTCACATCTGTGATCACCAGAGATCACAATCTTGCGTCAAAATACACTTGCTTTGTGGCATGGGTGGAAATCATCTGCAGCTCTGGGGACTTTAGACCAGAGATGCCAGACTCAAAAAGCAGAACTGTCAGGATCATACTTGACACATGTAGACATTGACTTAAGACCACAGACCTGCAAAACCAGTGCTGTAAGCCCCTGTGAATATTTTCTTCCAGAATGCGTGTTTATATTTTAAACCTCTCTTCTATAACTAATTTGAACAATATCTTTAGATAATAGAGTTTGGTGAGATTATCCTTGTTTTGTAGAGGGGAAAACATGAGATACAGAGTGATTAAGGAATTATCCCGAAGCAAGAGTATTGTACTGCAGAGAACTGGAGTCCCAGCTTCAAAATTCTATGCATTGCTTAGAATTCAAATGGGAAATGGAGTGGAGAAGGCAGAGACACAGAAAATGGGGTCTGGCAAATCAGGCCAGCTGGTGTTCATTTAACAGGAATGTGCTCCAAGTTCCCTGAGTAAACACTTGAACAGAGGAAAGAAAGAAAGGTGACCCTAAAGATTTGTCATCTCAAATTTCAAGGATCACACTGCAGATGGCTGAGTGCCCAGAACTAGCAGTAGCTTCTGGCTATGGGGAGATGCTGGGTGTCTCTAAGCTCTTCCGGATAGATTTATAGTGATTTCTTGATGTACTCAAGCACAGTGACTAGCTGTCCCAAATCATCCCAGAAATCATGTAGGAGAACAAATAGGGGAAATGGCATTTATACTAACTCACCCAGGAGTAAATCACTGTATTATTTTTCTCAAGCATCATATATTGGGTGAGAAAATCACTGAAAGGCTGTTTTTCCCTTCTTCATTAGTCTTAGCCCATTAACTGAATGATAAACAAGGTTTTAATTAAAAGCCACTGTCAGATTTAAAACTCATGACACCCACCAGAAATAAACTCTGCAGTTGAAAGGATCACAGTATAGAGTAGCAGGGGGAATTTTAAGAAAGTTATTAAACTGGAAATTCATTCGCTCCAGTGGAGAAACCCCAAATACTTGATTTTAACCTGTCAAGGATCCTTAATTTGTTTTTCATCCTAGTGAGAGACATGGAGATTCTCAAGTGTTTGAAGCAATCTTTCACTCCCTGTCCTTTTACTTCTCTCTCTGGGCATTTAACAAAGAAAATCTGGAGCTAAAACTGAGCGTATAATTTTATGTGCCAAAAATAAAACCCAAAATATTCTTTGCAAGCATGCAAACTGTCACTACTCAGTGTTACTACTGAAACTTCTCCAGGATATCATGGATACAGAAAATTCCATACAGAAATTCAACAAGAATTACACTCTTTCCAAGCTTTAATCACAACATACAAGCACAAGAAGTGGAAGGGAGTTGGACCAGAAGAATACCAACAACTTGCCTCGTCACCAGGGACATACTGGTTATATTTGCTATTGAGCAAAAGAGAAAAGAGCCCATGGGACTTCTTTCTTCTGGACCAGAGGGAGCAGAAATGGCCTTTGTGAATTATACTCTTCTTTCCTCTTCTTCAGAGAAGGGTTTGAGAATAGAGACTATAGAAAGAAATTGGTTATGAATATCTTCCTAGGTTCCTGTCAAAATCTTGGGCAAGCCTGTACCCGATTTTGCCCATAGATCCCAGAGGCAACCTCAGAATTCTGCTCCAGACACAGCCTCTTTGAAAATGATGTAAGAGATAGAATCTACATTTAAGTCTTTGGCCATTTAAAAACATTACTTCTTGCTCCAATATGGTGAATGAGGAAATACTTACTTGCCTTGGATCAGCAGCCCTCTCTCTACAATGGATGACCCTTCTTGAGGCACTCTCATAGATGGTCATAACTATTCTCACTCCTATGCAGGAAAGTATGGACTTATACAGATAAATGTCAGCAATAATAGTCTAAAGCAGCATTTCTCAATATTATAGCTGCAAGGCTTTTACCAAGAAGCTTCATCTACTTGACCACCTATGGGTCTCTAGATTATGCCAAGGGAGCCACAGATAAAAATGTCCTACACTAGGGAGTGAGGAGGGAGAAAAATGATGGTATAGTGGGTAAAGCACTGGCTGGTGTTATAGAAGGGAAGGTGTGACTGACCTGTGTTCTATTTCCATATGGTCCCCTGAGAGTCCCCCTGAGTGCAGAGCCTTGAGAAAGCCCTGGCCACTGCTGGGTGTAGCCCAAACACCAAGAGTAAAGCAAAGAAAAAATTCTCAGTGGAGTCTCATGACAGGAAGTTAGTGAGCCAACTAGTAAGATAAGGGAACCACAGAAAGTAAACTAGTTAAAAAATTAAAAAGAGGGACACACACACACACACACACACACTCCTATTTTTAACTCTAAGATAACCATGACTTTCTGTTTCTTCTTTTCTCTGTCATCTGTCACTTCTCTTCTCAGTTTGCCCTAACTTTATAAAATATTCCTATTTTGGCCACTGCTTGGATGACATTATATACCTTGGCAGAGAGAACACCATGACCAGATGCGTCTGCCTCCCAGTTCCAGAGCCAAGACATGTTGTTTCCTCTGTCTAAAATGATAAAGTACCACTGTCATTATGAGAAGATTCGGAAAAGTGCTGTGGGCAGGAAGGCCACATTATTCATCTGACAAATTTGGTCACCAAGCAGAAGGCACTTGACCCTGGGAGATTCCAGGAACTGTGTGATGATAGTCATGTCTAATGGATGCCCCAGTCACCAGACCCCCTGGCTCTGTCCTCTTGATTCGAGTAAAGCATTAGGAAGAAAACGCAAGAATGAAGCGTTTTTGAATACTAATAAGTGCTTGTCCTTGGTCAAGTGAAGAAATCAGAACTTAGCATATTGCTGACCTCTGAATTTTTTGCTTCCAAAAAAATTTCAAGAAAGTCAAGATGTCAAGAAGATGAGCCAAAAACCTTTTTGTAGAGTTGGTGATATGGATGGCGAGATCATGGTGAAAATAACTTATTGAAAAATAACAAGATTTGCAGAATAACAAATAATCGGTAATCACAGGGGAAAAGAAGAAGAAGCCAAGGGAATGAAAAACCATGGCTTGCTGTTAAAGAGAAACACTGAGGTTCTCTTTTAATTTAAAAGATCCTGACAATGGAACTGGGAGTAAAATATAGGCAAAAACTTGATAGCAAGGGGAAACTGAATTGTCAAAAATAAAAAGCAGAGAGCCCTGCACACGCATGGGTCCTTGCTAATCTCTATTCTCTCTGTCTCTCTGTCTCTCTCTGTCTCTCTCTGTCTCTGTCTCTGTCTCTCTGTCTCTGTTTGTTTGTCTGTCTGTCTGTCTGTCTGTCTGTCTGTCTCTCTCTCTCTCTCTCTCTTTCAGAACCACTTAGGTTCTCAGATGTGTCATGCTGAGTCATGCCTCCAAACTTTGTTCATATTCTCTGCTCTCTGTTTGCAATGTCCCTTTCCTCTCTCCACCTAGAGAACTCTTAGAACAATGTTGAACTCACCACCTTGCTGCTTCCTCTGTTCAGTATTTTCTCAACAGCCAGCCAATATAGATATCCCTTCTTTTATCTAAGAGCTAGCACAACATATCTGCCATAGTCCATTTTTCACTGATGATTTGGTTTCCTTGTTTTGATACCAGATCATAAAATTTCTTTAAAAGAGAACTGCATCTCACTAATCTTATTCCAGATACTTAGCAATCTCTAGTGGATGATTATTTTAATAAATATTTATAGAATAGTTAATAAGCTCAACGAAGTGCTTGAAATCAGAGTTTCAAAAGGCTGACTTTAGAAACAGAATTTGAGAAGTTTTGGCCAGAGATATTAGCAAGTATTGACCTATGGGCAAAATCTAGTCTGACAACTAGTGTTTTTTAATAATTTTTTGATACAAAATTTACATACTGGGGGCTAGAGAGATAGTATAGTGAATAAGAAAATTGCCTTGCATGCAGCAGATCTGGATTCAACCCCTAGCACCATAAGTGGTCTCTGAGTCATGTCAAGAGTGATCCCTAAGTACAGAGACAGTAGTAAATCCTGAGTATAACTAAACGTAGCCCTCATATAAACCATTTATATACCATTAAATTTATCCATTTATGCTACACAATTTAATGTTTAGTATGGCAATGGGATTGTGCATACATAGCCAAGTATAATTTTAGATAATTTTCATCCTGTAGAAAAGAAATCCCATTAGCAGTCAATCTTTATTGCCCTCCCTATCCATTTCCTCCCTCAACTCTATCCTAAGCAAACACTGACTTTTTTACTGTCTATTTTGAATCATCATGCAAATAGTCTTTGCATCTCGTTTCTTTTACTTCTCAAAATGTTTTCAAGATCCAGGCATTTTATATCATGATTCATTTTTTTTATATTTATGGCCAAAAAATAATTGCATAAATATACAAGATTTAGTTACCCATTCATCATCTGGTGGATATTTGGGCTTTTCATATTTTGACTATTATGACTAATGCTGCTATGAACATTTTCACACAAATTTTGATGTTTTTATGTTTTGAGATAAAATTTTGGGTCAAATATAATTGTCAACTTATTCAGGGTACTGCAAGATTTTCCAAAATAGCCTGTAGTAATTTACTTTTCATTAGCATTCTATAGTTCACTAGTTTCAGTTTTTCCATATCTTCAACAATACTTATTATCTGATCTTTTATTCTAACCCTCCAGGGGATATGAAAGCAGTGTCTTATAACTTTGATTTGTATTTCCCTAATAATGATGTTGATTATCTTTTAATGTGCTTGTTTCCCATTGGTATTTTTCTTGGAGAAACTATATCAAATTATCTGGGTTACTTACCTTTTTATTGTTAAGGAGTATGCAATCTTTATATATCCTGAATAAATTAACATATTTTCAATAATTGCTCCCATTCTGTGGGTTTTCTTTTGATTGATAGAATGATTTGAAGCATAAAGTTAAAACTTTTTGTGAAGTTTAGTGTATCTATTTTTTCTCCACACATCATTTTTTGGGAGCCATATTTATAAGTATGACTATATCTAACATCATGCAAATGCATACACTGATTTCTTCTAAGAGTTTTATAGTTTTAGCTTTTATAGTTTTAGTTCTTGCATTTAGGTTATTGATAATTAAGATTAGATTTTTATACATAGTGTGTGATAAGGATTCAGTTTATTCTGTTCTATTACCTACTCAATTAGCTCACAACTACTTAGTTATTTCAATACCACTTGTTAAAAAACTTTTCCTTCTGCTGGATAGTTTTGGAACTCTTACCAGAAATTAGTTGGCATTAAATGCATGGTTTTATTTTCGGATTTTAAATTCTATCCTATCAGCCCATAGTTCATCTTATGCTTATATTATTCTGTCTTGGTTAATATAACTTTGTATCAAGCTTTAAAATTCAAAAGTGTGTATCCCTAAACTTAGGAATTAGAAAAAACGTGTGTTTTTTTTTTTTTTTTTCAGAATTGTCTCTGGAACTCTGTCTTCCCTGAATTTTCATATGAATATAAGATTAGCTTGTCAGATTTGGATTCTGTAAAAGCAAAAATAAAAGAATCAACCCTTCAGCTGTATTTGAGAGATTATATTGAATTTATAGATAAATTTGAGTTATGTTTCCATCTTAGCTTTATAAAATCTTTCAATTCATGAACATAGGCTGTCTTTCCACTTACTTAGACCTTCTTTTTTTGTTTGTTTGTTTGTTTGTTTGTTTGTTTGTGTTTTGGGTCACACCTGCTAATGCTCAGAGGTTAAGCCCTCAGAAATCGCTTCTGGCTTGGGGGACCATATGGGACACCAGGGGATCCAACTGCGGTCCGTCCTAGGTCAGCTGCGTGCAAGGCTGCACTACAGCTCCGGCCCCATAGTTAGACCTTCTCAAAACTTTTAACAATATTTTGTTTTTCAGTTTACTCTTTTTTGTTACTGTTATTCCCAACATTTTATACCTTTATTTATGTTGCTATAACTAAAATAGAGTTTAAAATAGAATTACTAGGAAACCCACTTAAACTTTTGAGGTTAACTTAAACTAATATGCATATGCAAGGAAATGTAAGAAAATACTATGCCTTCAAAGTTTAAGGAGTTACATAAGTTTTATGGCCTTAGATTGCTTTGTGTACTGCTAAGAAAGGTTATAATGTACTACAGTCTGGGGACTTGAGGGACAAAGTAATTGTACATGGGTTCTATTTTACTTTTCTTAATGTTCTTTGGCTGAAAGTTCAAAATTAAGGTATCAGCAAGGGGTTTTCTTCTAAGAATTCTGTTTATGGGTGATTGTTCTTCCACTGTAACTTTACCTTGTCCTCTTTCTTTGCATCTTTGTTCTCAAAATTAAAAATAAATTTATTTAAAAAATAGAATTACTAGTATATAAAATATAAGTTATGCTTAGTAATATTGTTGCAAATAACGTTGCTAAACTCTAATCTAATGACTATAAATGGACTCTTTTGCATAGTCTATCCACCAATATCCTGCCAGTTTACAGTATGTCATTTGTAAAAAGAGATAGTTTTACTTTTTTCCTTTGAAATCTGAATGTCTTTAACTTATTTTTCCAGCTTTCTTGTCCTTGTTGGAAACCTTAGTACAATATTGAATAAAAGGAGAGAAAAGATTTTGTTTTCTGATATTACTGGAGAAGAATACTGTCTTTTACCATTAGATATAATTGTGTTTGTAGATGTCCTTTTTCAGATTAAATGAGTTTCTTTGCATTTCTAGTTTGTTAAGCATTTTTATTACTGTCACCTGTTTTTACAAATAAGCTTTCACTGGAACACAGTTGTGTTCGTTTATTTACATACTCTCTATTGCTGCTTTGTGCTGCTAGTAGCAGAACTGAGCAGCTGTTGCAGAAACCATATAACCCACAAAGCTTAAAATATTTACTACCTAGTCCTTTATAGAAAAAAAGGTTTAATGACCACTGTTTTAGAAGGAAAACAAGGGGCAAGCCTGCTAGGTAGAGATCAATAGTAAAAGCAGGAGAGGATATAAAATGGGAAAGTGGTGGACCAGACTATGGAAGCTGAGAACACCTGGCACAGAGATTTCTTTACTGAAGATGACTGTAGTCTTGAAGGGAAAGATACCAAGAATATGGCAGGAGAGGAGAAATTGAAAGAAAGCAGGAGCACAAGGAGGAGGTGACAGTTGACTAGGTAAAGGGCTAAGAAGTTGAACTAAACAGGGAAGGGAAGACTAAGAGGTCGGGCTAAAGGGGTCATGTGAATAGATGAGGCTTCTACTTTTGAGGTGTAACTCAGGCTCTGTTTTGACAAAGTCTCTTCATCAGTTTAACCCCAACTATATCATAAAGAAAAATGAGGAAGGTTAATTTCACAACTACAAAGTTTTCTCCCGCTATACTTTTCTGAATTCTATGTGTTAGTTGCAAGGAAAACGAGGGCGAAGATTGCCTATTTCCCTATTGATTTTGCCTGAGAAATATATTTTCCTTGCTAATTTTAATTTGATGCTATTGTAGCCCAGAATGTCCTGTGTGTCTTCTTTTGGAGGAACTTATTATAAAGGGTATCCATATACTGACACATGGTTTTTAAACTTTATTCGAGGGGCCAGAGTGATAGCACATGGGGTAGGGCATTTGCCTTGCATGCGGCCAACCCAGATTAGATCTTCAGCATCCCATATGGTTCCTTTAGCCTGCCAGGAGTGGCTTCTGAGCACAGAGCCAGGAGTAAGCCCTGAGTACGCTGGGTGTGCTCCCCACAAAAAGTATTTTATTATGGATTTGAAGGTTTATTGAACTGAAGGTTGTTTAATCCAATCACCAGTGTCTGACTTAATAGGAGGTGTGAGCTGGTGAAGTAAAGGCAAGGTAAAAAAAAAAAAGTACATTTCTAGCAAGTTCCCAGGTGCTGCTATTGCAGACTACTAATCTAAAGTAAACATGCTTTCTCTTTATCCATCCATTATTAAATATAGAAGAATTTTATTTATATTCTTTCTTTCTCTCAGCTTCTTTCTATCCAGTCATATTATCCTTCCAAAGCTGCTCTCATAAGTCCTGGAACTCTACTAGAGGTTTACCAGCCCGAGTAATCTGCAGAGACCCCAGAGCTATTGCAGTTCTTGAGACCTATTTCTCACATCACCCTGGGGTAGTCACTTACCTTCCATTTACTGTTTAGAAAATGAAGGTAATTCAACAACATCAGATGCCATAAGAATTGATCATCAAGGGCTTGTCAAGCACTCCAGAGGGCACTTAATGAAAGATGGTAATAAGAATGGCACGATGCTGAATGTGAAACTTGATTGAAGAGTGTGCCCAGAGTAAGAAAATGGACTCATAAAATCCCTTCTGACAAACATGGAAGGTAAAAAATTGAAATTTACAGCTATTTGGGAATAAGAAATGCATACTCTGCTTTGAGGCATTAGTGATATGTATATTTTAAGGTATCCTTAAAATCTATTTTACATTTTCCAGTGATGGACTGAAAAGAAGTCTGTTTCACCTATTTGGGACTGGCAGCTTTCCCAGCTACTGGCTAGGTTCACACCCCTAGGCTCCTAATTTCAGTTTTTGTAGAGCATATCATGTTCAACAAACACATCTTCATATCTAACTCCTACACCCTGCTCAGTTCTGGCCTTTTCTCACTTGTGCCTCTGGTTGTGTCATTTCTATCTTATTCCATTCTCACAGATGCCTTAAGAAAGGACAGCCAAAGTTGACTCTGTACCAACTTTGGATAATAAATACCAGATTGAGCATTTTCATGCATTATCTCACCTAACCCTTACAACCCTAGAAGATATACACTTAGAAATTAATATTACCATAATTTTTAGGAGAGAAAAGCAAGGCCATGGTGGGTAGCTTATACATATAACTAGTGAGACAGGAACCTTGGTGATCTGGCATTAAGAAACTGGAGGGGTTGTTCTTTACATGACTGAAACCCAACTTCAACCATGTTTGTAATCAAGGTGTTTAAATAAAGATATTAATAAAAAAAAAAGAGGGCCTGGAGACATAGCACAGCGGCTTGCCTTGCAAGCAGCCTATCCAGGACCAGAGGTGGTTGGTTCAAATCCCGGTATCCCATATGGTCCCCCGTGCCTTCCAGGAGCTATTTCTGAGCAGACAGCCAGGAGTAACTCCTGAGCATCGCCAGGTGTGACCCAAAAACCAAAAAAATAAAAAATAAATAAATAAATAAATAAAGAAAGAAACTGGAATCTTAACTACTGCTTCTATGGTATTAGTATGAAAGACAGGTAGAGAGAGAGGTTATAAATGAGAAACTCTATGACTAAAGAAGAGGGTATGTGACATCATGCAAAACCATCTGTCCTTACCTTTCTTCTTGCTATGGACTTCACACCTCTCAACTGCAGCTAAATGGCTACTCCATAAGGTCAAGGATTTGCCTTGTCATCATTGTGTGCCTATAGTTTAGTTCTGTGCTAAGAACACAAAGTGTAAAAATATTTTGAAAGGACAAAAGATGGGACACCCTATCAACAGCAGAAATATTTGTACCTTTCCCAATTACTAGTCTAATTGTGTGTAAAGACCTAGTTTGCTTGGGTCAACAAAGTCAGAACTTACAAGTTATTTGTACAGAATAACTTTAATATAAAATCATTAACTAGATAATAATTATCTAGTCATCTGAGAAAATTATAGATTACCACTGCAGAAAGCAGTACAGTGTTCCCCAATCCCAAAGTATGCATACATATATACACACACTCACATCCTTCACAGGCTGGGATAGTACTAAGGAACAAGAAACCAGATAGAAGTGAATGACAAATAAAGAGCACCTTCTTTCTCCCTGTAGTGCTCCCCTAAAGCTTTGCAGAAATTTGCTTTGCAGAGGGAGATGTGGGATGCATCCTGGGAACAGGGGTGGAGGGAAGACAACACTGGTGGTGGGAATATCACTTTGTGCCTTAAATATTACTGTGAAAGATTTGTAATTCACTTTGACCACAATAAAAATTTAAAAACAAAAAGAAATATGCTTTGCAGATTTTCTCTTCCAGTATTACAGAATATTTTATAGAAAAGTTTTTTACTCTTGAGAGACAATAGCTTAGTAGTTGGAACAGCTCCTCAAACTGATTATGAAGGAGCACACACTTATTTTGGACAGGGATTGGGCACACTGGTGGTGCTCAGGAGTTACTCCTGGTTCTGCACTAAAGAATCTCTCCTGGCAGGTCAGGGGACCATGTGGAATGCCAGGGATTGAATCTGGGTTGGGTACATGCGAGGCAAGAGCCTCACCTACTGTGCTATCATAATACACACTTAACTTTAACTAAAATAAGATGATGTTTTTCATAGTCTATAATTTTAGTTGTGTGCCTTTCGCCTTTCTCCTTCAGCATATCTTCCTAGACTCAGAAGTGAATATACTACACAGTTTGCCAGGCAAAACCCTCAAGAAACTGTCTCTTTAGATTTGATATAAATAACTCCAGGATTTGACAGAAGAAAACTATAGAGACTCATTGTTTTGTTTTTGTTTTGGGGCCACACCTGGTGACACTCAGGGGTTGCCTGAGTGTCTATAATGCTATAGTTATATATTATATTATATTATATTATATTATATTATATTATATTATATTATATTATATTATATTATATTATATTATATTATATTATATTATATTATATTATATTATATTATATTATATTATATTATATATAATGCTATATAGTTAGCTATAATGCTCAGAAATCGCTCCTGGCTTGAGAGACCATATGGGACGCCGGGGATCAACCTCAGGTCTGTCCTGGGTCAGCTGCATGCAAGGCAAACACACTTCCACTGCGCTATTGCTTCGGCCCTTCTCTGGAGATTTTTTTTTTTAATTTTGATTTTGACCAAAGTGGATTACAAATCTTTCACAGTAATTTTTTGTTTTGTTTTGGTTTTGTTTTGGGCCACACCCAGCGGTGTTCAGGGGTTACTCCTGCTGTCTGCTCAGAAATAGCTCCTGGCAGGCACGGGGGACCATATGGGACACCGGGATTCGAACCAACCACCTGTGGTCCTGGATCGGCTGCTTGCAAGGCAAACACCGCTGTGCTATCTCTCCGGCTCCAACACAGTAATTTTTTAGGTACATAGTGACATTGAATTCCCACTACCAATGTTGTCCTCCCTCCACCCCTATTCCCAGCATGCATCCCATATCCCCATCCTTTACCCTCAGGATTGCTAGTATAAGTGGTCCCCTCTGTGTCTAGCATGTTGTAGATTGGGTATCAATTCTATTGTCGTTAGCTTTGGACTATGGAGACTTTTAAAAACAGACTAAAATAAATTTAAACATTTCCCTGCAAATGGTGTGATCCCTCTTCTGCATCATCTTAGCATTTCAAATACTTCCCCAAATACTCAAATACTTCCCCAAATACTCAAATACAGCCATGTTAAATACCTTCTCTATTTACGAACCAAATAAAATAAGACAAATAAATGAAAACAACCTACTCTCTCAATTTACTGCTGATGTTTCTGAGAACAAAACAATGTATGAATTGACCAATTACCTTCTAGCTGGAGACTGCCCTCATCCAGCTTAAGATGAAACGTCTTAACAGGAGTTTTCTTGATCCTGAATTTCTTAATACAGTGTTTGATGAATGCAGGGGCTTCATCTTTCCACAAGGTTTGGTTTCTCTCCCCTGCTTCCAAGTTCTTGCCTGCCTGCCTTCTCAATCAAAGCTAGAAAAGTCAGTGAAAACCATTGTGCTTTTTTGTTCTTGGAATCCACTTAAAAAAAAGTAAACTATACCTGAAACCCTGAAAACAGGGAGTTGCTACTTATGTTTTGTTGCACCCCACACACTCTTTTAAGTGTCTGTATTGTTTTTGGTAAAAGTATACAACAGTTTGCCATTACCTCTCCCTACCTCAAGCTGGGTGTCAAGTCTATGTTTTCTAGATATTTCCTTCCATTAGACATCACAAACTGACATATAAATACCCTCAACTATGTAGGCTATAACAAGAATGAAACTGCGTAGGAGAAAAATTTCAAGAGGAGAATAAAACTTAGAGAGCTTTTATCCCTAAGAGAAGTCCTGACCCATAAAACCTGAACTCCTTCTGTATAACAATCTGTATGCAAGATACTGCTTATACAAACATTTTCTAAAATAATCAAGATGGGCTGTGAGAATGTCTTTTATTATAATGCAAAATCTATTTGTGTGATAATATATGTGATGTAGACACACAGGTAAACAATATATTTTATGTAATCATTGAATACTGCTTATGCCTTTAGGGTATGATCTGAATGATGATGAATAAAGGAAGGAGTGCTCACCAAAAGTGATGCTGGCAAGAACAAAACAGCTTATTCTCTGCACTTTTCAACATATGAGCTTTTAGATATATAAAGGATGAGCTTCTGTGCTATTGAGAGTGGTAAGACATATACTCGTTTGGATTGCTGACTGTAATACAATCTTAGAAAGGTTCTGAAAAACAATTTGGAACTATATACCCAGCGACTTAAAAGTGCCAGCATCTTTGTCCCATTGATTCCAATTTCATAAATCTATCCTGGAAAACAGTCAGCAGTATTATTAAAGATTTATGTTAGGCCTCTTTTATCCTCACTGTTAGTGGGAATGTAAATTGATACAACAGTGTAGAGGATCCTCAAAAAATTAAAAATAGCACTACAATATGATATAGTAATTCTACTTCTTGGAATATATCCACAGGAAATAAAAACAGCTTGAAAAGATATCCATATCCTCATTTTCATAGTAGCATCGCTTACAATAGATAGCCCATGGAAACAGCCCAAGTGTCCGTCCCTGGGTGAATGGATCCGAAGTTGTCCTGTAGATATGCATACTGAACAAGGGGATAGAAGCTGTGAACTTCGTCAGCCTGTGACTCATCCTTGTAAAGAGCATAAAAGAGTCGGATTTATCTTTCCCCTCCAACAATGCAAACAAATCTTTGGCTTTGGTTATGATGCAGAAAAATGCATGCCTCTGTATCTGGTTTGCAATTCAAGTCATTAAAAAACTCCCCATATCTGATATAGACCCTTCTCTTGAATTTTGTCTAGTCTCATTGCTTCCAAGGAAACAGAGCTCTCCAGTGTCCATCCCTTTTTTATTTTTATATCTTCCAGATTGTAGCTTTGAGGTAATGAGACATGCCTGACAGACATGCAATAACTATCAATGATCTTCTGCTTTAGTAATTCTTAATAACTTTTAATTTTATTTCCAGGTCAATTACTGGACATGATCTTTTTCTGGCAGTATTATCAGCGATCTTTGTGCAATGAAGGCCCATAAATAAAAGAAAATGAGAAGGGGGGGTGATGATTTCAAGATATGTGGAAAATATAAAATGTTTTCTGCTGCTGGCATAAAACACATCAACATTACTATGCCAGTGTCATCACTGGGCAAAAGGAAATTTGGGACCTCTGTCGTATATTTGGCTTGCACTTAACCAAAATTTTCATTATTCAGTTCATGACAGTTTGCAAGCTTGCATACCATGGAATATTAGTAAATATGAACAAAGAAATTGAACATTTTTAATAATATGGACAGATCTTGAAGGCATTAGAGTAGGTGAAATAAATTGACTTAAAAAGACAAAATAGCAAATGACTTAACTATCTATGGAGTCAAAAAATATAAAACAGAATTTATAGAAAAAGGCATTATGCTTGTGATTACCAAAGGTGATGAGCTTAAAGAAAATAAAAGTAGATAACAGTAGTCAAAACATACAAAGTTCCATAATAAAACGAAAAATACTAGGAATGCAAGGTATGGCATGATGACTGTAGCCTACCCTGCTGTTTGATGTAGGAATGTTATTAAGAAAGCAAAGTCTAAGATTTGTCACAAGGAGAAAAAATGTTATTTTTCTTTTATCTATGAGAAGACAGATGGTAGCTGAACTTATTGTGGTCATTATTTCACAGTACATCTAAATAATACTATCATGACATATATTTTAGAGTTTTATTGATATATATTTTAATAATTTTCAATAAAATTGGATGTGATTTTATTTGTGAATAGTCATAATAATAAAACAGTTATGCATAGCACACATAGAAAAAATCAGATATTATCAGGGCTTATATATGTAAGAGAATACTAATTAATACTTTAAAAATGTTACAGGGGCCGGAGCGGTGATGCAAATGGCAGGGCATTTGCCTTGCACGTACTAACCTAGGATTGACCAATCCTGACCAAACCAGGGACTGGTTCAATCCCCTGGCGTCCCATATGGTCCCCCTAGCCAGGAGCAATTTCTGAGTGCTCAGCCAGAAGTAACCTCTAAGCATCACCAGGTGTGCCCAAAAACCAAAATAATAATAATAATAATAATAATAATAATAATAATAATAATAATATAATCATTTTACAGAGAAAAATTTAGTAACAGAGAGTGCTAGTGATGTAGATCATCATGCTAGTGAAGTCATTTCATGCTAGTGAAACAGAGCATACAAAGCAAAAGAATAGAGATCTATGTAGTTTGAATTGATGTTGTAGAAAGTGAATTTAACATAGTTATGATATATATGGATGTATGTGTGTGCTTAAGTGTGCATATCCCAAATGTTTAACAATTGATTATTTCTATTCCATTGTTAGGTTCAACTATAATTTCCAATTTTTTTTTGTTTTGGGGCCACACCCGGTGACACTCAGGGGCTATTTCTGGCTCTGTGCTCAGAAATCACTCCTGGCTTGGGGACCATATGGGACCCAGGGATCAAACCCAGGTCCGTCCTGGGTCAGCCATGTACAAGGCAAATGTGCTACTGCTGCGTTATTGCTCTGGCCTCTAATTTCCAATTTTTTATCATTTAAATTTAAAACTATACATGAAAATAATATTGGTTTATTATTATTGAGTACTTTCAGCATATGAACATAGTAGAATTAAAATAATTATCTTGATCTGCTTTTTATTTCTTTCCTTATACTGACTTGTGGACTTTAAAACATCCTTTTTCTTGTTTTCTGTAACTTATAGATTATGACAGAATAAAGTTCCAATGTCAGCAGCTAGGACAGCATACCAGGAGTTAGCTATAAATTGTGCAGTTCTGAAATTTTTTGAAGAAGTGTTTGAAAAATGTGGGAAAGGGATGATTTAATTTTTAAAATTTTTGGAATGAAACTTTGTGAAATAATACAGTTACCTTTTGAAGAAATTACTAAAACAACATAAAGCCTATTAGGCTTTCTGAGTAAATTGACTATTTGGAACTTTACCAGCTTCCGTTTTTCTTTCTATCCAGAAAATTGAGCTGATGAGGTGTATGAGTCGAAAGAATTATTATCTAAGTTACTTAAATATTTAATCACTAAGGTCTGGGATACTTTATTTTCCAAGAGCAGCTCTCATAGTCTTTGATTATTAAAATAATTTAATGAGCTCATCAATCAGAACAAGTATTATAATTCCAAATTATAGAAATTAAGTGACTAAAGAATAATGAGATATTTGCCCTAAATTCCAAGGATTGTTCTCGAAGACCTTTAATGTATTGTTGATCAAGATTTCTCTGTTCATTCATTGGTCCAGTCAGAATTTTGTATTGTTTTCAAAGACAACATCCCATAATGAGCTGTAGAACCATAAGAGTTCTGGGATGAATGTCCATAGATCTAGAATCTTTGTGGGCCACTTTATTTGCTCTCCCAATACTAAGTAGTACAAGGATGAATTCAAATATACATTATATCAAAATATTCTGTAAAGAAATGTTGTTTTTATTATCCTATTTATATATTTCAAGATGGACTCATAAATATGTGCTTCAATCTTTCTTATCTTTCTTTATGTTGAATTTTCAAATTGTTTGTTCAAATGTTGGGTCTTTGGCTAAGCCTTAAAATGTGGTTTTGTGTCTGGGGTGGGGGTTGGCCACGTGAAATCAGACTAGCACTAACTAGCACACATTATTATGGACTGGCACCTATTGACACAGACTAGCACCCAATGGCATAGATTGGCACAGAGTATCATGTGCTTGCATTGGTTGGCATGATCCATGTTGTCATGGATTGGCATGAATTGGGTTGGCAATGACTGATATGGGTTGGCATTGATTGTCATAGAGTAGCATCACTGGCATTGGCTGTTTTAAATTGTCACAGATCTATGCTTACTGGCATAGGTTGGCATTTGGTGACATAGGCTGACATAAAGAGGCATTGTTGGCACTAGATAGCATTGACTGGTATGAGTTAGCACTGACTAGCACAGGTTAGCATTGATGAACATCATACAGCATGTATTTGACTTTGCATGGCACATATTAGCACCAAATTGCCTGGCTTGGCATAGATTGGCATAAATTTGTTTATTGACTTGCATGTGTTGTCATGGACTTCCATGTGCTGGCAAGTATTTACATCAAATGGCATCAGTTGGCATTGAATAGCATGGTCTGGGATTAACTGCAATATGTATTTTACTAAGTAGACTGGCATAGAATGGCATATGTTATTGTCTGGCATAGAGTGACTGGTGCTGAATAGCATAGGTTAGTGCCATTTGGTAAAGGATGTCACCATTGGATAATAGTCTCAGGTCTGCATAAATTATAATGTGTTGGCAAGCCTGGCATTGTTTAACATGGAGTGGTTTTCACTGACATGAGTTGGCAATAGTTAGCATGAATTAACATGGAGTGGTATGCTCTGGTGTTATCTATTATGACTGGCACCTGTTGACCTGGGCTGGTACAGAATGGCATCAGTTAACTTGAACTAGCATGTACTATCAAGACCATAAATTAAACTGCTTGCTTCTAGGTAATAATTATTTGCATTACGACTGCTCTTTTTGGGAGGGTCACACCCAGCGCTATTCAGGGCCCATCTCCTGGCTGTGATCTCAGGGATCATTCCTGATGTTACTTAGGAACAAATTAAGGTCTGCCATGTACAAGGCAAGTGTCAGTACTCTCTTTATTACTTGCCTGTATTTATTTATGTTTTCAACCACTTATTTTCTAGCACTGGAAGATAGTCCACTGATTTTATCTTTTATGCTCCTAAATCCTAAAATCTACTCTTTCCATATAACACTGATTACTTTTTATTAGAAAAATAGTAGGTCCTCTCAGCACACAGAGTTGGAATGAATTTAAACATATGCACACATTTACATTGTTCTGTTTATATAAAATTAAAAACCATGAATTCATACCAATATCTCTGATTCCCACCACTACATTCCTAACAATGGTGCTTAATCTAGTATTTTTTTTATTTTCTTATTTAGAACTCTTTCTCCAATAGTGAAAAACTTGGTTCTCATTTCTATGTTTATGCATTCTATCCTAGTATGAACAAGTACTTATAAAATTGCTAACCCATGCCAATGTGAGAAACGGATTTAATAAGTAGAATGTAATATCTACATGCCATTTCTTTTGCCTTTAGTCTTATAGAATATAGTCAACATGACTGCTTTCCAGAGTTATATAGGTCAGTGTTTTTCTTCCCCATTTATTTAGTGTTTTGCATTTTTAGACAAGTTTATTTTATATGTTTTGTATTCTACTTTTGGTTCCCAAGCTGCAGTTCTTGGTTGCAATTGGTCATGTGTTTTTATAAGATGTACTGTTTCTAAGAGTCTAGACTGTACAGAGCATTATACCACCTCTTCTCATTAATAACACTACATTCCCATTTTCTGTCTTTTTCCTTAAAATAATAAGTCTCACTAATGCTTTCTGATATTTTGTACAATGAGTAGATATATGTTTTTAATACCTTTTCTCATATAAACAGTAACACACTAAAGATAATCTTTGCTCTATGCTCTTTTTTTGACAGTATATGCTGGAATTTATTTCAAATCTATTCTGGTAGATAGCCTTTGTTTTATATTGATGTATGATACTTTGTATTGTAGATATACTGTAGATATTCAACCACTTCTAAATAGACATTTAGTTGTTTTTATGATAGGAAAATTAAAAATAGCATCACAATTAACTTATACATATGTTTTTATATTGCTTGAAGCCTATATTCAGGATAGGTCCAATCCATATTATTTCTTTTTTTTTTTTTTTTTTTTTTTTTTTTTTGTGGTTTTTGGGTCACACCCGGCAGTGCTCAGGGGTTACTCCTGGCTCCATGCTCAGAAATTGCTCCTGGCAGGCACGGGGGACCATATGGGACGCTGGGATTCGAACCGATGACCTCTTGCATGAAAGGCAAACGCCTTACCTCCATGCTATCTCTCCAGCCCCCAATCCATATTATTTCTAAATTAAGTTTAAATGCCAAAGTTCGCTTCAAATGGTGAGGGCATTTTTTATCATTCCATATAACACAATGGAAAGTTTGCATCAACTTATTTCACTGTGTAGCAAATGTAATAGCAGCCTTAAAGAAGAGACTTGTACAAATATTTAAGTTGTGTGCTAAACTATCTACTTTTAAATTAAATGCCATTTTATTTTTTTAAAAAGAGTTTCACATACCAAATGCGGTTATTCATATTTTGCAGATATTTGTCACACATTCCAAAAAGAGCTAGAGAGAAAACTACAGTCCTTGTTGGCAATGATAAAATTCTAGTTTTCAAGCCATAATTAGCATTCTTGAAAGCTTAAACACTCCACAGTGAATTTTCCAAAACTTAGAGCATTTTTGGATGAGTTGGTGTGATACTTGCTGGTGTGATTTTTTTTGATATTGCATAATTCAACGTATCAACATTTGGAAGAGCTGTATAACTCAGCAAACCAGCATATAGCACTTACTCAAATAATTTTGTTTCTGTGTCACATTTGTGAGGAAAAAAAAAAAAAAACAACCTCTGCAAAGTTGAACCAACTTATTTGAGAGTCTACTTTGTTATACTTATTTTGCTTTCATTTTAGTGGCAATTTTCAAGAATCTATTGACAATCTGAAGTGAGGACATACTGTCTTCTGAGTGACTCATGCATGATTTTATCAAATTTTACGATTCAAAAGTAGAAAAATCCACTCAAAGAACAAAAGAAACTGAAGAATATAGATTCAGATCCCATATAAAAAATAACTTTTAAGAAACTATCATTTATAAAGTTCTGCTGCAGAATTGAAGAGGATATATTATAATCTGTAAAAGCTATTAAACCACTCTTTGTTTTCCAACAATTTTATCTGAAGTCATTTTCTTCATATACTTCATCCAAACCAAGATATTACAATAGATTGAATGAAGAAATAGATACCAGAAAACAGCAGCCTTAAAATTAGACATTAAAAATATGTAAAGATATACTGTTTGTCATTTTGGGGTAAAATATACTAGCTTTCAGGCTGGAAACATAGAGCAATAAATTGAATTGCAAACTTTGCATACAGGAAGCCTAGGTTCAAATAGCATACCATCAGGAGTGCTCTCTATGCACCAAACTGGAGGCAGTCCTTTAGCATCTCTAGGAGAGGCCCCCAAATCAAATAAATAAATAAATAAATAAATAAATAGTTATTTTTGAAAAATTATCTATAGTGTAATATACTTTCAATGATGTAAAGTGTGTTTTCATTAGCATCTAATCATTCATTTATTTGTTTTAATGTGCTAAGATATATAAAAACCAACCATACCATTTTAGGCATTTTTAAGTGCATAAATTACACCATCACAAATAGAAGCTCTTACCTATTAAACAATAACACCTCAACCCCAGATTATTCTAGCTATTTCAAGTAGAAAATTCAATAGTATTTATCCTTCTGTGCCTTGTTTGTTTCACTAGCTATTTACGGGTTTATTGTGTACCAGAAATACATTTCTCTTTATGACTAAATTATATATTTTGCATGCTTACTCTGATACATTTTATTTATTCATTCACTTGTTGGTAGACATTTGTGTGATTTTCACCTTTTAGCTATTATGATAAAAAATAAATCTCTAATGCAATTCATGTACAATTATTTATTTGAGTCCCTGCTTTCAGAAATTGATGGGTCACAGGACAAAGCTATGTTTAGCTTTGGAGGATAGTATTGTTATGCTCCTAATGAGTTTTAAATGTTTTTACTAATTTTCACTTTCATTTATAATGCAGTAAACATGAATCGAAATGATCCACATAGATAAAAGTAATTTGGAGTTTCTCCATAATTATTCTGGTATCTAAAGATCCTGAGACAAAAATGTTTTATAAAGCACAGCAATGAACATTAGCAAATGGGGTAGTTTTGTCAATAGCATGTATGAATTTTATAAATATAATATTGAGTAAAATGCTTATAATGAAATTCAAAATAGTTCAAACAAAACTATGTCATTTTCAAGGCACAGGTAGGTGGTAAAAACTGAAGCTAGAAGGGATCACACAAAATCAGGAGAGAGATAGCCTCAAGCAGGAAGAAAGCAGAGAAATCAGGCAAAGCCTTATGGAAGGACCGGGAACTATCAACAGTACTTTATTTTATTATCTGGGTGATGAAATATTAAAAACATTCTTTATTGTTTTGTATGCCTTTATGATGCATAGGAAAAAATTATTTGAAGAATGGCAACAGACGAGATCAGCAATAACCAAAACAGATAACAGCCAGAATAGAGTAGATTCAGCAGCATGGGGAATGAAATAATCATGACTCGTTTTCACTAGTGCTTGGGATTGAGAAATTACTCTACTTCCCTACTCACTCCAGATCTGAAAAACAAAAAAGGGTAACTGCTCTCAAGAAAGAGATTAAGTCAGCAACTGTTAATATCTTCCAAACCACTGTACTCACATTCCCTCAATACCACCTCTATATTGAACTTTATTTTTGGAGGGAGGGCTCCCAAGTGATTTTCTGCCAACTGAGCCATTGGTTCAGGGCAAGAACCCAAAGATATAATGCTGTTCAGGCCTGCAATGTCAGGGATGCCCTGGCCACCCTCAGTACTGCTGGAGCTTCCAGGGCCATCCATTCCTGGCAGAGAATGGAATCCTTCAGGGATATGCCTAGTAGTGCTTGTAGGATCCAGTGGTGCAGGGAATAGAATATGTCTAGCACGCGCCTGTTACACCATCTGCAGTCACAGAACTTTTTTTTTTATTGTATGTCAACATTTTAAAATACTTTATTTACTTGGCTTTTATAGGTAAAAGTTTCTTGAAGGTTTGTTGTATTCAATTTCCTCAATAAACCTCCCACTATGTAAACAATGCTAACAGCTATTTAACACTAAGGAATGTTTCAGAAATCCAGTCATTGTCCTTTCTGAAGATGGAACTCCATTCCACTTCACAGCAATTAAAATGTGTCGTGTTGGTTTTTGGGGGGAGGGGCACACCTGGTTTACTCTTGGCTCTGGGTTTAAGAGTCACATCTGATGGTGTTCAGGGTACCGTATGTAGCACAATTGGATTGGCTGCATGAAAGACAAGTAGCTTGCTCTCTGGACCATCTCTCTAAGACCTGGTTCCAGTGTTCTTATAGACAAATTTAATTATTTTGCTGTAAGAAAACTAAGGTATATATTATATTTATAATGATATACTTGGAGCTCTGTTTATGAAAGACTTTAAAGTGAACACCCCTAGCAGCAAAAAAGGGTACGTTCATCTTCAGAGGAAAACCTGCCTGCTGTCTAAAGAAACATGTGATTTGATTCATGGTGTTTGAAGTTCATTGTCTTTGAGCTGTTTTAAAACTCTGTAAATCGTGAAACACTGTTAACAACATAAATCATTCTGATCTATAAACTAAAAATACATTTTTTCAGGTAGATGAACAATTGATTTCTCTGTCCTTTCACAGTGTAAAAAGCTACATGTATATAAATACGTATATATGAAATCTCTTTTAATTTAGCTCTAGTGTCTTACTGGCTCTCTTATTAGTTAATTATTTAAATAAAATCATAAACAAATATTTACTTCATATTTTTATAAGCCAGGCTCTTATAATTCTTTAAGTTACTTATCTTGGAGTGAAGAGATAGTACAGCCTTGCACACTGCCAATCCAGGTTCGATTCCCAGAATCCAATATGGCACCCCAGGCCTGCCAAGAGTGACCGCTGAGCACAGCTAGATGTGCCCTCCCCTAGAAAAAAGAAAAAGAAAAAGTTATTTATTAATTTTAGGGATCTTCCACACCAATATATCCCAAAGATTCTTTCAACAGCAAGAGATATTGTCATGCCTGAGAAAGGCAACTTATAGATATTACAGCCCAGGTCAATTAATCTTTTTTGTTTTTCCATTTTAGTCTTCCCCCAAAAACCAGTGATATTTGATGAGTCATACTTCTCTGAGGATGGAGCTCAGGACCTCTAGCATACAGATCCTGCACGCCAACCCTCTAAGGCTAGGCTATCCCCTGGGCATGTCAATTCTTTACTCAGAAAGGGAAACCTCAAGTAACAGTAGAAATGTGTTAATACTTAACTGCTCTAACCTTTTTCTTCCATTTATACTTATTTGATGTTTTGTTTTGTTTTGTACAGAACAAGAAGTAAGCCCTGAGTACCATCAGGTGTAACCCATCTCTCAGAAAGAGAGAACTTATGCCCTAAAGTTGGCAATAATAAATAGAAATTTGGTTTTATAGTCTGATCATTTAATAATTTCTAAATAGGCAATGAATTGCAAAAATTAATTCTTAATTGGGTAAATAGAGGGCAGAAAATATGGTGGGGGTTAGTCTTACTTCTTTGTCTGTTTATCTATTTTGACCTCAAGGAATTTTTACCCACAAAAGAATAATGTACCATAATACCTTGATATTTGTACCAATGTGTCTTTGTATTTCTGTGTCTTATGGACCCGTGGGTAAAATTGTAGAGTTGATTCTAATTCCTCTATCTTTTTTAATTAACTTATCTATTCTGAATATAAGTGTTCACTATAACAGAGGCATGAATTTTATTCTATCTACTTCAGTGTGCTTTCTCCTATAGTCATACTTCTATAGTCATTATTGATCAAATAAACTAACATTCCTCTTATCACATAAATTGGTGTTCAATAAAATAGAAACATGATTTTAATGACTTTATTTCAAGAATAATTATATTTTGTAGCATGACAACTGAGAAATAATTTGTCACATTCATAGGTAACTAATCTTTCATAAGTAAATAATATTATGTTTCTATTGTATATCATGTATACTTCCTCTTTTTTAGTACTTTGATGTATTTTATTTTAAAAGGTTTATTCTATAAGTAGCATCATAATTTATAGTAGATCAAAACACTTGTTTTATACTTGCAGGTCTGCCACACCATTTTCTTCACCAGTATTGCAAGATCTTTCCACTACTGCCCTATGGTTTCTTTCCAACTACCCTCTTATCTACCCCCTTAATTTTTAATGCTACAAATCATGTCTCAGGGTTTGTTGTCATTGGGAACTGTCTAAACCCTTTATCTTTTTCTTTATATTTTACATATGAGTGAGACCATCTGACATATCTTCTACTTTCAGACTCATTTCCTTTAGTTTGACACCCTCCAATTCTATCCAAGTTGCAGCCAGTGAAAAATTTCTTTTTTACTTATAGCTAAGTAGTACTACATTTTGTATATAATTTCTTTATCCACTTATTTGTTGGGAAGCAGTATTATTTTCCCATTTTGGTTATTGTAAATAATGCTGTTAATTTAAAAATGTAAATAAAATACCATTAGAAATAAAATTAAATGTTCTTTTTATTTAATGTTTTTGTGTTCTCAGTTTGATATCCAGGAGTCAATATTCCTGTAATTTTTAAACCTTGGTATTAAAATGATTTAATTAATTAATATTAAGTTGAAAAATAATTTCTAAGATGAAATATAGAAACATCATTAATCAAATGCTCCATATATGTGTCTATGGGTGATATAGTGAATATATATATTTATTTTGCTACTGTAAGAGCATGTAAAAAGAAGAATTAATAGTAATAGAAAAATATTTTTATGAGTCTTCCTAGTCTGCTATGTAATATTGCTTTATGAGAACAGAAAGTTCTCAATTCTTTACCCAAATGCATTTTTCTCTATGAGCGAAAAGCCTATTACTTAAATATGCGTTAAGTATATCATCTTAAATGCTTATAGATGATATAATTAGGATTGTGAGCTAGCACAACAGGCTGAGCATATGCTTTTCATTCTGGAGACCTAGGTTCAATCTCTAGTAGCTCATGATCTCCCAATCACCACTAAAAATCATCCCTGATTCAGTCAGGAAGAGAATAGCCTCTAAACACTGCCAGATGTGACCCCCAAAGACAAACAAAACTTAAAACCAATAGTGACAGAAAAATCCAGCTGCAGACATGCTCTGACTTTTCAAACAAAGAGAAGTTTCTTATGTGTCCATTTTTTTTAACTGATTGGTGACATAGTAGTACAGGAGATAAGATGCTTGGCTTGCATGTGTCTGAAGTTCATAGATAAACAAGAAATAAGGAAAATATCCCAAGAAGGAAAGTAGGTAATTAGAAATTTATTATCATTATTATTATTTGATAGTTCAGCAATAGCTCAGATGAAGTTGAATGTCTTTTCTGCATTTGCCTGTTCTAAGTGCAGGAGCAATTTTGAAACCCTGTCCCTGACCTTAGCATCTACAAAAATACTTGGTATTATGCCAACTGTCCTGGGAACATCCTCTCAAGGTTACTCAAGCCTTCCCATTTTTGTTCTTCCATCTTCATGGCCCATTATCCTTAAATTTGACTAAGGAAACAACTCAATGGAAAGCACAATACTCATGGGTATTGAATTTCAAAATCTGCCAGCTTGGGCACAACCGTGACCTTGCTGGAAGTTAGAAATTTTTGAGCAAGTTACTCAGCTTATTAAAATAAGAATATTAATAATACCTAACCCTTAAAGTCTTGTGAAGAAAAATGAGATTATAAGGGGTTTGGCACACAGTAAATGTCCAGTCAGTGGTAGTCATGGTAACATTTGTCCCAGAAACTTGCTCCTCTGGGACCTTGGACAGCTCTGAACCACAATTGGAGTGGGGGATTGGATTCCAGAAGTGGATGGTAAGACACAATTTGCATAGGAGTTTACATATAAAGCAAACTATTTCACAATGGAACAAGTCCTTTCAAGTAAGGCTATACACTCTAGTGGCAATTTAAACAAATTCAAATTGGAAAATTCCAAGGGAGATTTCAGGAGGTAACTGGAGGAAACCAGAGTTAATGGGTCTAAATCCCAGAGTCCCCAAGGTTAGTTGACTCCAAATCTGCCTGAACTGCCTGTGTTGAGCATTGAATCCTTCCCCAGACTTAGTATAACTTGGAAGCAGGAAGAACAGAGATCACGGAATTTCAGACCTAGTTCATATCAAGTCAAAAACTCAAGAACTCAAGAACTCAAGCCCAAGTCTATTTCTGAAGGAGTTATTTGTCAGAGTGAAGTATATAATACAGGAGGGATTTGTGTGCATTAAAAACTAGACCTGTCTCTAGTGAGGGTCACATCTTGAAAGAAAACTCAGCATCGGAAACCACTGGCACTTCAGTTGTTTAGTTGTTTGGTCAATTGCTCTGAGTTCTTGTCTTGGAGAACTGGCTAAAATAAAAGCTAACGTCCAGGCCCTTCTCAGTGATAGTATAGATCTTTACAGTATGTCTGGAGTTATACATTTATGTCTAAATGTCTGGAGTATGTCACAGTATGTCACAGTATGACTGGAGAAAATAACACCCTCCTATATCAGAACAATCTTACTTTACTTCTTCTCACATCCAAGAAATGCTCCCAAATATCCAACCAGAATCATTGACCCTCGTTACCTACAAACACAAAAACAAAGAGAACCCTGTTGTCTGACACGTATGACTATGCATTAACAAAATGTGAAATTACCATGTTCAACTACACTCTTTTGTGAAAGGGGGTCTATCAAACAGTACTCAGAGAGGCTATAAAGGACATTTCTGCCAGTACTTGTTTTGGCTCTATGAGGAGAAGTATTAATAGTTGGGCCCAGCAATATAGGACTGCTCAGTCTTGTGGTACTAGGGGCCACTAAGACAATTCCCATGGAAATGTTTGAGGAAGCACTTGGGGTCTCTAATGCAAGATGTGTGCTCCAGATCTTTAAGCTATCTCCCAGGACTCTAATTATATTCTTTTTTAACTTTCAGCAGAATCAGGGGAATGACCCTTGCCCCCAATGTTTACACCCTTCTAACTGATTATTCCCTTAATCCCTGCAATCTTGACATAATGTTTATTTGGCAGAAATGTTCTTTTCTTTTCTGTAGTTTTCTAATGTCTTCTGCCTACATCATGTGGACATCTTCACCTTTCAAATATGACAGCTCAGAACCATTAAATTTGTAGGTTCATCTTTGATTTAGCTTTTATTTTTGTTCTCTCTTATTTTTTTTTAAATAATAGAGACATGTCTAAACAGCAATTGCTTCTCTCTTCTGAACAGACTGTGCTATCTTAGTGGCACTTCCATCACTGAGAAGGAAGTGGGAGGGGACTTCACTTTGACTTGACACAAACCCAATCAGGATATAAGAATCCCGAGGACATTGGTCTTTATTTTCCACTTCAGAGCTGTTAGGAAAGGAGAAACAATATTAATGTATGTATATCTCCTGTACTTCTCACACAAACATTCACAATCTTAGAGGGAGGAGAAGAGGAAGGGGAATGCGAAAGGAAAAAAAAAAGAGGGACAGGAAGAGAGAAGCCTTTCATTTATCTCTTAAACAACATATGTGAGTAGGCAAATATCATTTGACAGGACAAATATTTACAAAGTCTGCAAAAAGCCCTGAATGTCAGTGAAGGCAACTTGGAGATTGAGCCCAGGCTGAGCAAAGTCCAATGAAGATACCAGGTCCCAAGGGCTGGCATTAACAGGAAACCACGATATTGTCTCCTTGGCCCCATCGAGAAAATGGGTGCTTTATTTTCATTTCTTGAAATCTCCATGGGCTCATGCTCTTCAGGACAAGTAGCTGAAAGTCCTTTTCATTCCTTTAAACTCTGATCTCCAGCTCATTTTTCCTGCAGCACTCAGCTGGATCATAGGGCTGTCGAGTTCTTGTGAAGCTTTCCAAGTTCTCCTCCAGAAAGGAAAATCAGCGAGATGAAGAGCCACGGGGACCTCACTGATAATAGCAAGCGAGAAGATGAGAAGATCCTCTAGAGACCTCAGCTGGAAAAAGCACTAGGTGGCATGCCAGCAGGGCAGCATGAAGGCAAAATAGCTGGGAGCTCTGGGGAAGAGGAGAGATTTTTTCCACTAACAACCCCCAGGTTTGTAACTTCTAGAGAAGACATGCTTACTTCAGCAGTGCCATGTTTTTTTTGTTGTTGCTGTTTTCTAGAAAGTTCTGTCTGATTTATATCCTCCTAGAGTCCTAGTGCTTTATTGCTATTGGCCACAAAGCCAGACATTTGAGTTGTTTTATCTTCTGTAATTCATGTGAGACACTTTAGACTTAAATGCTGCAGGCAGCTGTTAGAGAATCAATTTTTTTATGTCTGTGCACCCCTCACCCCTCACCTCTCGCCTTACCTCCCTTCCTCCCCATTCCCCCCAGCAGTATCCTAGCAGAACTTCTCTTCCAGGAAAGTGGGCTGCTTGCTCCCTTGTTCAGTTGTATTGATTGAGTCACCCATTTTATCTCTCTGCCTCAGTTTCTTCAATAAACTCTGTGTCTGTGGCAAGCATCATTAAATGTTAGCTCTTGCTTTTGTTATTTTGACAAATGTCAGGAAGATGGATGCTGAGAGATGAATCCAGCTGTGTTTTAGATGAAACAGTAATTGGGTGCCTTCGGGTCGGGTGGTGGTAGATGTACATTATGAATGTATTGAATTCTACTGAGTTGTATGCTTACAAATGTTTTTAGAGCAGTATTTCTCAATCTTTTTATCGACTGTAGCCCCCTACTAGCCCTGGTTTCTTCCTGTGCCACTTTAACTATGGGTTGGTCCTCTCATGTCCTGGTCTCCTCATTTACACAATATCCACTAGTGGATTAGACTTGAAAGCTCGCAGAGAACCATATACCACCTGGTTGAAATGATAAATTCAAATTTGTTTAGGAGGTAAATTTTATGTTATTGTATTTTACTATAACATAAACTTTCTATTTTTGGTTTGGGGCCACATTTGACAGTATTTAGGACTTATTTCTGGCTCTATGCTCTGAATCCAAGTCAATGGCATCTAAGAAAAGTGACTTGTTCACTGTACTATCTCTTTGACTTATAAAAAAAAATGTTTAAGTAAAAACAAGCAACAGATTAGAAGATATAAAAAAATGGAGCTGGGATAGAACATTGTTGGGTTTTCTTGTACGCAATTTGCAGATCTTCAACCTGGACTAAATTATTCCCGCCACTCCAAAAATATAGTTTGTAATTATTTCTCCAATATCCTTGTTCTAATTACCAGAAACTATGTCTATATGTATCTGTGAGCATTACCTTACATAACAAAGCAACTTGGAAGTTAAGAACCAGATGGAAGATTCTGGCCACAAGATGCCTTAGTAGGAGAGGGAAGTGGAAGAGGTGTATAGTACAGCAGGTAAGGCCCTTCCTTGCACTGAGCCAACCTGGGTTCGATTTCCATATCTCAGCACTGCTGAGAGTAATTCCTGAGTGAGATCCAAGAGTGACCTTTGAGCATCTCCAAGTGTGGCCCTAACCCAACCAAACCAGACAAATAAGAACAAGAAAAAAAAAAGGTGGGTTGGTAACAGTTGGCATCAGAGAGGGAATAAAATACTATACTGCTGGCCTAATGATGGAGGAAGGGGCCCAAGAGCCAAGAAACCTGAAGCAGGAAAAGGCAAGGAATCATATTGTCACCTATGGCCTCCAGGAGAACCCACCTTTGCTGACCTCTCGGTTTTTAGACAAGGAAGATTTCTGATCTCTAGAACTATAAGACAATAAATCTGTGTTATTTCAAATATTGTATTTTTGGTAGATAATTCTTCCAGCTGCCTAGGAAGCAAATAAGGGCATCATAGGAGCAGAGGAAAAAATGGAGAAGAAATAGAAACAACAGTTCCATGATAACAGAGAGTTCCTCTTGGAGGCCTTCTCACAACCAGCAAAAATAACTGCTTCTTGTTCTCTGAAGTTTTTGGTATCAGTGGTACCAAGCCCAGAAAATGTGGGAGGGCTTCAAGGGCCTAATCTTGTGTGTAGGTGACAATGACTAAGATCTGAAATCCTGTTTTGTCCCCTAGTGACATCTCAGATTAAGTCCTGGAGAGGAGTGGTCATGGTGGTTGGTTCTGACTCCCCACAGATCTGTGCAGGAAGCCCCTCACGAAAACTGAGATGACTTTTACACCATGCTGATGAGACTCAGTCTCTGCACTAGCTGAGTTCTCAAGCTAGTTCTATAATATACTTATTGAATGAATAAAACAACTAATGAATAAAGAGACAATTGAACAAGACCCAAGTGTTACTGGAAAATGCTTCTGATATTTTTTGGCTGGAAGGTGATGACAAAGAATGAGCAAGAGATTGGGCACATATCTCCTTTTCTGTTCCTCTTGGTAGGTAACTCCCCTCCCTGCAGTCAAACATGAGTAGGTGTCCTTGGGGCCTGACATACAAAGGCGGTTACAAGCTTTGTGGCTGTGGACGACACGGGTATTCAGGCAGACACTCTCGAAGAATTTGAAATATAAGAGGGCGGATGCTAATAACCATAATCAATGTTGCATTTACCAAAGGCCAAAAGAAAAATGAACCTTTAATTGAGCAAGATTTGGCATCAATCAATGATCTGCCTGGAGTCAGGCAAAACTGACAGATTACAGAGTCAGGCGATCCCATTGTGAGAATTGTTCAGTGCTGGGGCATAGAATGCAAGGTGTATATAAGTGGCAAAGCTTGCCCAGCCCAGAACCATATCCCACTTAAAAAAAAAATAAAAACTCCCTATCTGTTTTTTTTTTATTTTTTAATAATTTTTATTTTGACCAAAGTGGATTATAAATCATTCACAGTAGTATATTAGGTACATAGTGACATTGAATCAAGGACATTCCCACCATCAATGCTATTGGTGTTATCTGTCTTGAGACTTTTTTTTAAGTTATACTCTAACAGATCTTTTTTTTTTTTAATTTTTTTATTTTTAATTATGAGAACAAAGATGCAAAGAGGACAAGGTAAAGTTACAGTGGGAGGACAATCGCCCATAAACAGAGTTCTCAAAAGAAATCCCCTTGCTGATGCCTAAATATTGAACTTACAAAGAACATTAAGCAAATTAAGGCAGAACCCATATACAATTACTTTGTCCACAAGTCCCCAGATTGTAGTACATTATAACATTTCTTTTTTTTTTTAATGCATAATTTTTTTTTATTTAAACACCTTGATTACATACATGATTGTGTTTGGGTTTCAGTCATAAAAGGAACACCACCCATCACCAGTGCAACATTCCCATCACCCAAGTCCCAAATCTCCCTCCTCCCCACCCAACCCCCGCCTGTACCCTAAACAGGCTCTACATTTCCCTCATACATTCTCAATATTAGGACAGTTCAAAATGTAGTTATTTCTCTAACTAAACTCATCACTCTTTGTGGTGAGCTTCCTGAGGTGAGCTGGAACTTCCAGCTCTTTTCTCTTTTGTGTCTGAAAATTATTATTACAAGGGTGTCTTTCATTTTTCTTAAAACCCATAGATGAGTGAGACCATTCTGCGTTTTTCTCTCTCTCTCTGACTTATTTCACTC
The DNA here is from genome assembly GCF_024139225.1 of Suncus etruscus. Taxonomy (NCBI): domain Eukaryota; kingdom Metazoa; phylum Chordata; class Mammalia; order Eulipotyphla; family Soricidae; genus Suncus; species Suncus etruscus. The sequence continues at coordinate 10,380,257 of NC_064850.1, read as the reverse complement.
AGCATAATAGATTCTGTGTACATCCATGTATAGGAAAATTTCATGACTTCATCTCTCCTGACAGCTGCATAATATTCCATTGTGTATATGTACCACAGTTTCTTTAGCCATTCGTCTGTTGAAGGGCATCTTGGTTGTTTCCAGAGTCTTGCTATGGTAAATAGAGCTGCAATGAATATAGGTGTAAGGAAGGGGTTTTTGTATTGTATTTTTGTGTTCCTAGGGTATATTCCTAGGAGTGGTATAGCTGGATCATATGGGAGCTCGATTTCCAGTTTTTGGAGGAATCTCCATATCGCTTTCCATAAAGGTTGAACTAGACAGCATTCCCACCAGCAGTGGATAAGAGTTCCTTTCTCCCCACATCCCCGCCAACACTGTTTATTCTCATTCTTTGTGATGTGTGCCATTCTCTGGGGTGTGAGGTGGTATCTCATCGTTGTTTTGATTTGCATCTCCCTGATGATTAGTGATGTGGAACATTTTTTCATGTGTCTTTTGGCCATGTGTATTTCTTCTTTGTCAAAGTGTCTGTTCATTTCTTCTCCCCATTTTTTGATGGGGTTAGATGTTTTTTTCTTGTAAAGTTCTGTCAGTGCCTTGTATATTTTGGAGATTAGCCCCTTATCTGATGGGTATTGGGTGAATAGTTTCTCCCACTCAGTGGGTGGCTCTTGTATCCTGGGCACTATTTCCTTTGAGGTGCAGAAGCTTCTCAGCTTAATATATTCCCATCTGTTAATCTCTGCTTTCACTTGCTTGGAGAGTGCAGTTTCCTCCTTGAAGATGCCTGTAATGTCCTGGAGTGTTTTGCCTATGTGCTGTTCTATATATCTTATGGTTTTGGGGCTGATATCGAGGTCTTTAATCCATTTGGATTTTACCTTTGTACATGATGTTAGCTGGGGGTCTAAGTTTAATTTTTTGCAAGTGGCTATCCAATTGTGCCAACACCACTTGTTGAAGAGGCTTTCCCTGCTCCATTTAGGATTTCCTGCTCCTTTATCAAAAATTAGATGGTTGTATCTCTGGGGAACATTTTCTGAGTATTCAAGCCTATTCCACTGATCTGAGGACCTATCCTTATTCCAATACCATGCTGTTTTGATAACTGTTGCTTTGTAGTACAGTTTAAAGTTGGGAAAAGTAATTCCTCCCATATTCTTTTTCCCAATGATTGCTTTAGCTATTCGAGGGTGTTTATTGTTCCAAATGAATTTCAAAAGTGTCTGATCCACTTCTTTGAAGAATGTCATGGGTATCTTTAGAGGGATGGCATTAAATCTGTATAATGCCTTGGGGAGTATTGACATTTTGATGATGTTAATCCTGCCAATCCATGAGCAGGGTATGCGTTTCCATTTCCGTGTGTCCTCTCTTATTTCTTGGAGCAGAGTTTTATAGTTTTCTTTGTATAGGTCCTTCACATATTTAGTCAAGTTGATTCCAAGATATTTGAGTTTGTGTGGCACTATTGTGAATGGGGTTGTTTTCTTAATGTCCATTTCATCCTTATTACTATTGGTATATAGAAAGGCCATTGATTTTTGTGTGTTAATTTTGTAGCCTGCCACCTTGCTATATGAGTCTATTGTTTCTAGAAGCTTTTTGATAGAGTCTTTAGGGTTTTCTAAGTAGAGTATCATGTCATCAGCAAACAGTGAGAGCTTGACTTCTTCCTTTTCTATCTGGATTCCCTTGATATCCTTTTCTTGCCTAATCGCTATAGCAAGTACTTCCAGTGCTATGTTGAATAGGAGTGGTGAGAGAGGACAGCCTTGTCTTGTGCCAGAATTTAGAGGGAAGGCTTTCAGTTTTTCTCCATTGAGGATAATATTTGCCACTGGCTTGTGGTAGATGGCCTTCACTATATTGAGAAAGGTTCCCTCCATTTCCATCTTGCTGAGAGTTTTGATCAAGAATGGGTGTTGGACCTTATCAAATGCTTTCTCTGCATCTATTGATATGATCATGTGGTTTTTATTTTTCTTGTTATTGATGTTGTGTATTATGTTGATAGATTTACGGATGTTAAACCAGCCTTGCATTCCTGGGATGAAACCTACTTGATCGTAGTGGATGATCTTCTTAACGAGGCATTGAATCCTATTTGCCAGGATTTTGTTGAGGATCTTTGCATCTGCATTCATCAGTGATATTGGTCTGTAATTTTCTTTTTTGGTAGCGTCTCTGTCTGGTTTAGGTATCAAGGTGATGTTGGCTTCATAAAAGCTATTTGGAAGTGTTTCTGTTTGTTCAATTTCATGAAAGAGTCTTGCCAAGATTGGCAGTAGTTCCTCTTGGAAAGTTTGATAGAATTCATTAGTGAATCCATCTGGACCTGGGCTTTTGTTTTTCGGCAGACAATTGATTACTGTTTTAATTTCATCAATGGTGATGGGGGTGTTTAGATATGCTACATCCTCTTCCTTCAATCGTGGAAGATTATAAGAGTCCAAGAATTTATCCATTTCTTCCAGGTTCTCATTTTTAGTGGCGTAGAGTTTTTCAAAGTAGTTTCTGATTACCCTTTGAATCTCTGTCATATCAGTAGTGATCTCTCCTTTTTCATTCCTGATACGAGTTATCAAGTTTCTCTCTCTCTCTTTCTTTGTTAGGTTTGCCAGTGGTCTATCAATCTTGTTTATTTTTTCAAAGAACCAACTTCTGCTTTCGTTGATCTTTCGGATTGTTTTTTGAGTTTCCACTTCGTTGATTTCTGCTCTCAGCTTTGTTATTTCCTTCTGTCTTCCTATTCTTGGGTCCTTTTGTTGAGCATTTTCTAGTTCTATTAGCTGTGTCATTAAGCTACTCAGGTAAGCTCCTTCTTCCTTCCTGATGTGTGCTTGCAAAGCTATAAATTTTCCTCTCAGTACTGCTTTTGCTGTGTCCCATAAGTTCTGAGAGTTTGTGTCTTTATTGTCATTTGTTTCCAGGAACCTTTTTATTTCCTCCTTGATTTCATCTCGGACCCACTGGTTATTGAGCATGAGGCTGTTTAACTTCCAGGTGTTAAAGTGTTTCTTCTGAGTCCCTTTGGAGTTCACAAATAATTTCAGAGCCTTGTGGTCAGCGAAGGTAGTCTGCAAAATTTCTATCCTCTTGATCTTATGGAGATATGTTTTATGTGCCAGCATGTAGTCTATCCTGGAGAATGTCCCATGTACATTGGAGAAGAATGTGTATCCAGATTTCTGGGGATGGAGTGTCCTATATATATCCACTAGGCCTCTTTCTTCCATTTCTCTCCTCAGGTCTAGTATATTCTTGTTGGGTTTCAGTCTGGTTGACCTGTCCAGTGTTGACAAAGCCGTGTTAAGGTCCCCCACAATTATTGTGTTGTTGTTGATATTATTTTTCAGATTTGTCAACAGTTGTATTAAATATTTTGCTGGCCCCTCATTCGGTGCATATATGTTTAGGAGAGTGAATTCTTCCTGCTCTACGTACCCCTTGATTAATATAAAATGTCCGTCTTTGTCCCTTACAACCTTCCTGAGTATAAAGTTTGCATTATCTGATATTAGTATGGCCACTCCAGCTTTTTTATGGGTGTTGTTTGCTTGGATAATTTTTCTCCAGCCTTTTATTTTGAGTCTATGTTTGTTCTGACTATTCAGGTGCGTTTCTTGTAGGCAGCAGAAGGTTGGATTGAGTTTTTTGATCCATTTAGCCACTCTGTGTCTCTTAACTGGTGCATTTAGTCCATTGACGTTGAGAGAAAGAATTGTCCTGGGATTTAACGCCATCTTTATTTCAAAATTTGGTGTGTCTTTTGGGTAGTCTTGTCTTAGATTAGGTCTTTCAGTTTTTCTCTTAAGACTGGTTTTGTGTCTGTGAAGTTTCTGAGCTGTTTTTTGTCTGTGAAACCATGTATTCTTCCATCAAACCGGAAAGTGAGTTTTGCTGGGTATAGTATTCTGGGTGAAGCATTCATTTCATTCAGTCTTGTCACAATATCCCACCACTGCTTTCTGGCATTGAGTGTTTCTGGTGACAGGTCTGCTGTAAATCTCAGGGAAGCTTGCTTGAACATGATTTCCCCTTTTGATCTTGCTGTTTTCAGAATTCTGTCTCTATCTGTGGGATTTGTCATTGTGACTAGGATGTGTCTTGGGGTGGTTTTTCTGGGGTCTCTTTTGGTTGGTACTCTTCGGGCATGCAGGATTTGATCACATATATTCTTTAGCTCTGGAAGTTTCTCTTTAATGATGTTCTTGACCATTGATTCTTCCTGGAAATTTTCTTCCTGGGTCTCTGGGACTCCAATGATTCTTAAGTTGTTTCTGTTGATCTTATCATAGACTTCTATTTTCGTCTGTTCCCATTCTTTGACTAATTTTTCCATTGTCTGCTCATTTGCTTTAAGTTTTTTCTCCAATCTCTCCTGCTGTATGGAATTGTTATGTATCTCATCTTCCACAGCACCAAGTCTATTCTCAGCTTCTGATACCCTGTCCCAGAGCTTATCCATTTTGTCATTCACTTCGTTTACTGACTTTTTCAGTCCTGTTAGTTGACATGTTATTTCAGTTTGGAGTTTTGTCATTTCTGCCTTCATATTTTCTTGGTTCTTATTAGTGTTCTGTTCAGCTCGATCCATGGTTTCTTGGAGTCTGTTGAGCACCTTCCATATTGCTAGTCTAAAGTCCTTATCTGAGAGGTTGATTAGTTGTTCAGTCATTATCTGGTCCTCAGAATTGTCATCTTCATTCTCTATGTCTGATGCTGGCCTGCGTTGTTTCCCCATTGTCACACTTGTATTGTGGGTTTTTCTACGTGTTGTGGTGGTATTCATTGTCTATATGATGTAGGCAGCACACTCCTCTGGCTCCTCCCTTTCTGGATGGCTGACTTGCCTCTAAGGGAGGGGAGTCCTCCGTGGATGAAGCCTCACACTGGGTCAAATCTTAGGCCCAAGCATGCAACAGAGAAGACAGTCCAGAGAGAAATGTTTGCTTCTGTGATATAGCGCCGTTCTTAGTGTGATTTTTCCTTCTTGTTGCAATGGAGTTCTTTCCTTAGAAAGAGTGCACGGCCGCGTAGCGAAGCGGAGCGGCCGTGCTCCTCTGAGCCTCTTTTTGCCCCACTCGCAAGAGTTTCACGCAAGAGGACAGTAGACAGACATAGACAGGTCACACTCACAGTCTTTCACAGTTGAGCCCCACTGGGCCGGTGTACTTTCGCGGATTTTCCCCGCCTGGTGTCACACACAGGGAGCCGGCTTTTGCAAAGCTTAGCCGGTTTTTATGCTCTGAAGTCCCTCCCTGAAAATGGCGTCTGGGCGAGCGAGGTTTCTGGAGGCTCTTTTTGCCCCACTCGCAAGAGTTTCACGCAAGAGGACAGTAGACAGACATAGACAGGTCACACTCACAGTCTTTCACAGTTGAGCCCCACTGGGCCGGTGTACTTTCGCGGATTTTCCCCGCCTGGTGTCCACTCTAACAGATCTTAACTTACTTGGTAACTGAGCTCTTCACAGAAACTTTTGTTTTTACTATATGTCAAAGATAATTTCTAGACAACTGGATTTAAACTTCAGTTATTTGATCAGTGAAAGGATTGGGACACTTGCAGTCACTGTAGCAGCCTCCAAGGCGCTGATGGAAAGAAAGGAGGTGACATGGTAGCATGGACTTGGATTCTTCTTTAATTCCTGTAGGAAAAGAGCTGGACATGGGATAGAGCTGCTATATAGTAAAGCCAATAAAGCCGGATATTGACAGCATTTGATGCAAAACTAGTTGATGAGGAATTCCTAGGACCCCCCCCCAAAAAAAAAAAAAAAAACAGACTGGGATAGAACACCAATATCAAGAATCCTGGGTCTCTCACCACCTGAAGAAATCACAGGATTCTAGATCTATAGGCTGAGAACAGGAAATTCTGACTAGTTACAGGTAGGAGCACTTGTAGGCCTGTAAAAAGCAGTGGCTGGCACCTGAAGGCATCTCTGAATTATGAGCCTTTTATACCGTTCCTGACCACCAGAGCTCCACTCAGCAGAAAAAAAGCCTCACATCAGGGAAAGGCCCTGTAAATGGAGTCCATCCTGAGCAGGAAAGACATTTTAGACAAGTTTAACCTGCACTCAAACACAGGTCAAATTCCAGCTGCAGCCTTTCTCCCTCCCACTTACTCAGATGAACAGCAAATTTCCAGTGTCCCTGGGCTTATGGCTTTGTCACCTATCAGGACAGAATTCTGCAGTTCAACACTTAATACTGTTCCCTACAGGTCATCTATACTCTCTAACTTCCCCCATAATTTCTATCTACCACTCCAGTTTTGGCCTCTGACTTACTGTAAAATTTTCATCTAACAGTTCCAGTTAAGGCCTCTATAGCTATCCAGAAGCCTCTGGCCTTTTTGATAGGACAGATTTCAAATGACTCACAATAGCTATTACAAGCATCCTTCTTTCAGGTCATATAGCTTTAGAGCCTTCCAAAGCCCTTTCTACAATGTGGCTTCTCACAAGCCTCAATCCTAGCCACCTATCTCTAGATTTATTGGATTCATTTATCTTCTAGTAGTGGAAAAAAACTAGTTCCTGAGTCAGATAGCTTTATTTGAGTTCTGGATTCTCTATCTCCTCACCTTTCCCCCCTGTGTAGAGCTCAGTTTTCTCACCTGCAATATGAGGCAAGATTAATTGGAGGTAGCCCTCAGCTAGCATTCAGTGAGGCTGCAGAAATATAACAGCATAGCCACTCTAGTGCATGGTAAATTTTACACAAATTAAAACTCACCTATTTTTAGAGAGAGATTATTCTAGAAATCATGTTTAGAAGAGAGTGAGGCTGGACTATCTTCTCCCTTATTCTAATCTCTGAGCAGACACATTATAAGTTCTGAAGTTGGCAGCTGCTGATCACACTATTAGTCCCAACAAGTAGGCTGAAACCAGGCAGAAACTTTCAGGTATGTGCATGTATGAGATTGTGTGTAATAATGTTACACATCCCTGGAAGATGGTGATGACAACTGCCAGCCCTGTACAAGACTCTCCCATTCAACAATTAGATCAATCCATTGTTCTTTTCTTAACTTAATTCCAAGAAATGTTTTATCTGGAAATTAGATGAAACAGAAATCTCTTCACTTTTCTCATATTATAATTTTCTCACTCATTCATTTCATATTCTTCCCTTTCCTCATTATTTTTCTATATACCTTCATCCTCAGTAGCAATCCAAATCTTTATTCTATTCTCCTCTTCAGTTAATTCTCTCTGCTCAGGATAACAAACTCCATATGTCCACTACAGAACATAAACATTCTCTTAATTGACCTAGGTTTATGCCTTTCAAATCTCCCAGGCAATCTCCTACCAACTTATCAAGATTTATTCAATAAGTCCTCGACATTACAGGTTCATGACTGTTTCCTTAATGACTGCTCTAAAACTCAGTCATCTTTAAAAGTCAGCAATAAAGTATTAGAAAATGCATTTGATTATCTGTTTTAATGGGAGTGTACCTTAGGAAATAAGAGGCAAAGCATATTGTACATTTTGGTTAAAGAAGAAGAAGCTACTCCTAGAAGTCTGGCTGCTGGCCCCGTGAAACCAGGATCAGCAGGTCAGCACCCATGTGTCTAAATTTATTTGAACTGTCAGCCAAGGACAAAGAAAACTCAAATGGCCCCTTAAGGCCTGTTTTTGAAAAGCATTCACATTTTGTTGGGGACATATATCCTATGATACAATGACAATAACATAAGCTTTCCAATATGAAGCCTTTACTATACATAGATACCTCCTTCATATGCATACTACTTCCCTTTATTTATTTACTTACTTTAAAATTTTTTATTGAAATAACTGATCTATAGAGTTCTTCATAGTTGTATTTCAGATATACAGTGAGGCAGAGTTCTTCCTACCACCAGTGCCAACCTCCCTCCACCACTGGACCCAGAGTGCATCCTATCCCACCACCCTCTAGACCCCAGCCTTTATTCCATTCCTCTTAGTTTTCTATTAAAAAAACTATGGGAATATGTGGTAAAATAGAGTAATTTGTGTCCCAAGGGTCTATGAAAAAGGTGGGAATCCCAATTTAAAAGATAATAGATAAAAATACAATAAAAAGGTATGTGGCAGTTGTTGTTGTTGTCCTTTGCCTAGGCACAGCAAATAGTACTTCCCTTAAGTCAACAAGGACACTAACTTCACACCTAATTAGAGTAAGATACTGGCAACAATTTATTGGTGTGTAGTAATTAATGCTAGCTAACTTCAAAAGGGGCCTAAAACCCAACTACAATCATGTTTGTAATCATGGTGATTTAATAAAGATATTATATATATTTTTAAAAAAAAGCAGTTAGACTTATGAACTGGTTTTGTGATCTAATAAACATATAATCAGGTCTCTGTTATAATAAATTATTTTCACCAAAAAAAAATAAAAAAGGAAGTAAAGAACTTAAGGAGATAAGGCTGGAGAACAAAAATGGAGGGGAAGAACAAACTTACCTCCTAACATTTCAAATAGACAAAATAGTGTTGAACACTAGACATTCGGTTAACAGTTCCACAGGGAAATGGGTCCTCCAAGTGCAACGGAATGAACTATCAAATTGCCAATCAAACATCTAAGCTAGGGGTCTCAAACTCGTGGCCCACGGACCGTTTGTGGCCCTCTGTACGTTTTGTGGCCCTCAGCAGTATTCACGATTATTCGCTTACCGAATAATCGCAATAAAAATTGCATTAAACATTCGCATACCCCGAGCAGTTTCATTCGGGGTATGCAATTGTTTAATGCGATTTTTGCAATGTTTTTCTTACTAATGCGATTTTTATTGCAAATATTTGGTAAGCGAATAATCGTGAATACTATGTGCCTAGCGCAGACGTCATTTCTGCTGCTCCTGCCCGCTGTCCCTTGCATTATCAGAGAAGGGAGAGAAGTTTATTACAGAATTAGATTTTGTCATACCTTCATCATGACTTCATCAAAGCCTGCAGTGAAGAGAAAGATTGATGACGAGCACAGACAATTTCAAGAAAAGTGGGAGACTCAGTATTTCTTTGTTGAGCACATGTCTTATTTGCTCAGAGAAAGTAGCAGTGCACAAGAATACAACTTGAAATGCCATTATTCAACTAAACATGCTGAGGAATGTGCAAAATATCAAGGAAATGAGAGAGCCAAGTGGGTTGCCAGTCTTAAAGCATGTCTAATGAGGCAACAAGATTTCTTCAAGAAAGCAACCAAAGAGAATATTGCATCATTCAAAGCTAGTTACACGGTTAGTGGGATGATTGCTAAGGAAGGGAAACCATTCACAGAAGGAGAGTTTGTTAAAAAATGCATGTTACAGGCCAGCGAGGTGGTGCTAGAGGTAGTGTCTGCCTTGCAAGTGCTAGCCAAGGAAGGACCACAGTTAGATCCACCCCCCAAGCCGGGGCAATTTCTGAGCGCTTAGCCAGGAGTAACCCCTGAGCATCAAAAAAAAAAAACAAACAAAAAAAAAAAAACAAAAAAGAAAATTCATGTTACAGGCTGCAAGTATTATCTGTCTGGAAAAGAAAGGTCAATTTAGCAAAATCAGCCTTTCTGCCAACACTGTGGCAGAGCGCATTACTGACATGTCAAGTGACATTTATCATCAACTGTGTGAGAAAGCCAAATGTTTTGATGCATGCTCAGTTGCTCTTGATGAGGGAACAGATATAACAGACACTGTGCAGCTCACAATTTATGTCTGTGGTGTTGATTGCAATTTTGAATTGACAGAGGAGCTGCTCACAATAATTCCAATGCAAGGCCAGACCACCGCTAATGAGATATTTCGGCATCTATGTGATGCCATTGAGAATGCAGGTTTGCCATGGAAGAGGTTTGTTAGAATAATAACCAATGGAGCGCCATCGAGGACAGGGAGGAAAAATGGACTGGTGGCACTTGTTCAAAAAAAACTTGAAAAGGAGGGTGTATAGAGGGCCATTACTCTTCACTGCATTATCCATCAGCAGGCCCTTTGTAGTAAATGCCTGCCGTGTGACAATGTGATGTCTGTTGTTGTGAAATGAATCAACCAAATCAGATCCAGAGGTTTAAAGCACAAGAGGTTTCATGTTTTTTTTAGAGGAAATGGAGTCAGGATATGGAGATGTGCTCTATTTCACCGAGGTATGTTGGCTCAGCAGGGGAAATGCCCTGAAAAGATTTTTTGAGTTGAGAGAAGAAGTGAAAGCCTTCATGGAGAAGTATGGGAATGCTGTTTCTGAATTGAGTGATCACAAATTGCTCATGGACTTAGCTTTTTTTGTTGACATCACACATAAGCTGAATGTACTAAACAAGATGTTACAAGGCCCGGGGCAGCTTATCAGTGCTGCCTATGACAACGTGAGAGCATTCTCCACAAAACTTGTGTTATGAAAATCCCAGCTCTCTCAGACAAACCTTTGCCATTTTCCAGCATGCAAGGAACTTGTGGATGCAGGCATACCATTCAGTGGTGAGAAATATGTTGATACTATTTTTAAGCTAGAGAAGGACTTTGATCACACATTTGCAGACTTCAAAAAGCACAGAGCCACTTTCCAAATTTTTGTGGACCCCTTTTCCTTTGATATGCAAGATGCCCCTCCTGTGCTTCAATGGAGCTCATTGACCTGTAATGCAACTCTGATCTCAAAGCCAAGTTCAGGGAGATTAGTAGAAAAGCAAACATGCATGGGCAATTTTTGGGAGAATTGCCCCCCAGCTTCCCTGAGCTTTCCCAAATGTTCAAATGCACCATGTGCCTTTTTGGGAGCACATATTTGTGTGAAAAGTTATTCTCCACATTGAACTTCAATAAGTCAAAGTACAGGTCTAGACTTAATGATGATCATCTTCAAGCCATACTGAGGGTCTCAACTGCTTCCTCTCTAAAGCCATATGTGGTTCAGATTTGTGAGAAGAAGCGCTGTCAAGTCTCTGGCAGCAAGGAATAGGCAAAAGATGCCATGTTCAGGGGTCAGCGAGGTGGCGCTAGAGGTAAGGTGTCTGCCTTCCAAGTGCTAGCAAAAAGAAGGACCGCGGTTCGATCCCCCAGCGTCCCATATGGTCCCCCCAAGCCAGGGGCAATTTCTGAGCGCTTAGCCAGGAGTAACCCCTGAGCATCAAAAACGGGTGTGGCCCGAAAACCAAAAAAAAAAAAAAAAGATGCCATGTTCAGAAGAACTGTTCATGATCTTCGCTCAATGTTCTATTCATGTTCAGAAGAAATAATTAAAACTGTTAATAATGACATTTGAGGACTTTTTTTTGTGAAATCCCTTATGTGGCCCTGCCTCACCCCGACTTTGCCTCCTGCAGCCTCCAGGTAAATTGAGTTTGAGACCCCTGATCTAAGCAGTTGGGAATCGGCATCTAAGCAGTTCCACAGATATTTATATCCATGTGGCTAGATCCAGGACTTGCCTGGATGCATCCTAACACAGAATTTGTTTACCAAATATACCAGAAAAAATGGACATATTTTCAGTGTCTTTATCTCTCCTCTCCTGATTCTTTATAATCTGTGATTTCAAATAATTGCCTTCTAATGGTTTGACCTGCTAGATATCCCTAAACAAGATAGCAAATTCCATGTATATAAGAGCCAGGTCTTCTGATTCTCATTGCTCTTTCCTCATTCAGTTCTTAATCATATATCTTTCAAAAACCAAACACTTAATTGGCATTACCTGACCAGAAGGACTAATGTAAACTGGAGATATTGCTATGATGTTAGTCTGAATTACTGATTATATGAGGGGGGACAGTTTGGAGAGGCCAGCGCTTGAATGCTTTCCTCTAAAACCATTTCTTCCTGCACTTACTGCAGATGCTATGATTTATTCATTCTTTGATGTATATTTGCCTTGGCTGAAGTTTTCTTTTTTTTTTTTTTTTAAATATGCCATTAGGATTTTGCTACTCATTCAAGTAGCAAGTTGGAAAGAGAATGCTTTCTAAATTGCTAACATTCCAGAGAATTGTGGAGTTAAGGCCTATGCAGGAAAGGTCAAGTGTGGTTATTTAACTAAAATGGAGATAAGTTTAACGCCTTCCCTAGTAAGATTTAAGTGCAGAGAAGCCTGTTTCTGAGCTACTACAGCCTGGATATTGCTGAGTCTTCCGACCCCATACACGCATCATTTCAAGTTTCTTTAATAATTTGGCTGTACACTCCTAGGACTTTAACAGAAGAAAACAATAGAGCACCATTAAGTTAATAAAGACAAATAAACACTGGTCAAGGCAACAGGAGCCATTTCTACTGAAGAGTTGGCCAGTTTTGTGTCATTGTGGCATTAGCCTGATTGGATGGAGCAACTGACCCTACACTAAAAGTGGACACAACTAGAAATTATTATTTTTTAGCTTTCTTGTCTTCTTCCTTATAAGCCAGCCCTAACTGTCTTATACTGACACAGAAACTCATACTTTTTAAGCCAAAGGGATGGTGTATCTGGCTTAATCTACTGCACACCAGTGACATCACTTGCAATGGTCTGGTGATCAACCATATAAACAGATCTCAAACATAGAGAAGGAACATGCAAGAGAGGGAAACAAGATCATCCACCATAATCACAATCTGTGAATGTGCCTTTGGCCAACTGCCGTTTGACAACACATGATGAATTCATTGAGGAGTCGCTTTTAGATTTGACCACAGTTAGTGGTCTCTATCACAGACAGAAGTTTGTTATCTACAAAGTTGACCAGGACTTGGCTACAAAGAACCAACATCTGGAGCCTCAAGTGAGGAGATGAGAGATGATTTGCTCTTCCTCCCCATCAATAGTGGGATTTTAGAAGGTCACTTTCTTCAGATCTGTAGTGCCAACTGTCCCCTTCCTGAAGATATGTTCAATGAGCTCCTGGCACAAAGGATTGACAAGCATGTTAAAAATGTGAGAAAACAAGCAAGTAAAAGCAATCAAACCAAATAAACAAAACCAAAGGATGAGCCTCTTCTACAGCTGTCTGGGCGTTTCCTGGGCATGCCTCTGGTCTCTTCTGCCAATACCAGGCCTTGAGCTGAGTCTCGTTGAATGTTTTATTGAGAAATATCCCCATCTCAACCTACCTATGTGATGAAAGGCATCATTTTCTTGACTCTTCTCTAAGCAACCAATCAAGGGTTATAATTAGTACCCAATCCAAGTACTATGATGATCCAGACAAGCCCAAATAGAAAAATGCAGCCCCTTCAGCACTCTTTCTCTGGCAATTGGAGAAAAAATTATGAATATATGACCTATACTTGCAGACAGAACATATAACAAAGGTCTTTGAATAAGATTCCATTGCATTTGTAATTGAATTTAATAATCGTTCTGGCACAGAAATGATTTTCAAGTACAGTGGTGTTTATCTGACATTTCAGTTTTTGGTGACTAGTCATGGTCAAGACTGTGACCTGAGTTTTGTGATTTTTTTTTCCTTGGGGAAAATAAGGGATATTCAGAGAGGAATAATTTACAGCATTTATGTAAATTTTTGCAGTAGCACTGCTTATAACATAATATATTTTGGGTATGCATCATTAAAAATCAAAATGGGCATAGGCTACATTAAGTTTCCCACTGAAAATCCAATTCTATCTTCAATATACATTTGTTACCTTTGTCCCAATTTACATGCACCCTTTCCTTTTTTCTGGTAGCCCCTAAATTTGTTTTTGTTTATCCCAAAATTTGTTTTTGTTTTATTTTTATTGTATTTTTCTTATTCTTCTATTTGTTTTTTCTACATATGAGTGAAATCATACATTTTTCTTTCTCCATCTGGCTTATTTCATCAGGCATGATACCTTTGCGGTCCATCCACATTGCTGCAAATAATAAAATTTCATCTTTTATAGCTGAATAGTCTTTCATTGTGTGTATATTCTCTACATTCTTCATTGTGTTTGTGTATATATATGTATATACATACATATATACCTTCTCTTTATCCATTTGCTAGTCAATGGGCACTGAGCCTGATTTCATTTCTTGGCTATTAAACTAATGCTGTGATAAACATAAGAGTACAACTACCTCTTTAAATTCATGTTTTCACAATTTTTAAATAAAAATTTTCTCCCAAAAGGGAAAAATGGGACATACTGACTTTTTGTTTTTAGTTTCCCCTCTCCTTTTGTTATTGTATTGAGGTTGCAATGACCAGGGTTCACATATACTTTGCTATGATGGTTTCAGTGGTTTTTTATTCTTAAATTGGGAAGGGGCTCTGGGAGTGGGGTGGGCTTTACACACATGATTGTAATGCTGAAATGCTTAGTTGCTGTACTTACAAGAAATTTTCTGTGGTGCCAAGAATAACAAATAACAGTGTGATTGGGATCATGCTCCACATATGGGGCAGCACTGATGGATGGGAGAGCTCTAGCAGGGTTTGATGACTGCAACATAGAGAATCTACCCCTGAACAATCTTGGAGCACTTAATTTTAATTTTTTGAGTAATATCCAAACTGCTTTCCATGATTGCACCAGTGACCATTCCCATAAACAGTGTATCCTGTTTCCCTTCTTTCCACATCTTCAGCACTTGCTTCTTGTTGTTGTTTTATCCAAAATAGCCAGTCTTTGTAAGGTGATCTCACATTGTTCTTATTTGTATTTATTTTATTTGGAGAGTTGTCTATAGAAAATTCCCAAGTAGGTTAAAATAAATAAATATACTCCAAGGTTCTAATCAGGACAGAAGGATAGTACAGTAAATAGGACATTTGTCTTGCACTAGGCCAACTCGGGCTCAATTCTGGCACCCCAAATGGTTCCCTGAGCATGGTCAGAAGTGATCCTTGAGCACAAAACCAAAAATAAGATCAAAAACAGCCAAATATTGCCCAAAAGCCAAAAATAAATAAACAAACAAAAGGTAAATATTAGAGAGGTAATATAGTCAAGGGACTTGTCTTGCAAGTGATTGACCTCTGTTCAATATCCAGCACCACATATGATCCCCTGAATATTTCCAAGAGTGACCCCTGAACACATGGTAAGGAGAACAACCTGAATTTCAGCAGGTATGGCCCCAGAATTTAGCAACATGTTCAGATTAAGTGGATTAAGAAGATAGCCAACCAGATTGGTTTAGATCAGAACCATTTTGAGGACTTTTTAAGGGAGCTTGGACCATCACCCTCGTGGCCTATATTATTACCATTTGTTTCCTGACACTTCCCTTTTCATTTTTCAAAGAAGAGAATCTTTCCAACCAACCTTCTTCATCCACAGGAGTAAGAATAAAGGAGTAGAGACCAGAGCGATAGCACAGCAGTGTTTGCCTTGCACGCAGCTGCACAGGACAGATCTGGGTTCCATCCCCAGAGTCCCATATGGTCCCCTGAGCCAGGAGCGATTTCTGAGCGCATAGCCAGGAGTAACCCCTAAACATCAATGTGTGTGGCCCAAAATTAAAAAAAAAAAAGAGTAGAAGGTAGTAAGAAATTATTGTTTCCTACTATTGAGAAACTGTTGGAGAAACTCTCTTCTAGCTTATGATGAAGGAATACTCATTTTTTAATGAAATATTTCTTTGTGCAGGGGCTATGTTATTCTTCTGTGTTCTTTCGATCTTAGTATATGTGCTTCTAAAGTGAGCACTGAAATATTTTTATTTACGTAGCATCAAAATTGAACATAATAATAAAAGTATAACAGCAAAGTCCTCCCAACCAATCCAGTTATCAAAGCAGACTGAAGAGGGGCCAGGTATCTTTCCTGGGATAAGAAAGGAAAAGAAAGAGAGAAAAACATGCTTATTGCATATTGATTAAATGTTTTCAAGTGTAGATTTCCTTGCCCTCCTCCAACTATGTCCTTTCAACCCTTTATCAACTGTATTCCCATGAGAGAATGGTTAATTCATGAAAGGTCAGTATATTTACATCGACCCACTCCAATTTATCAAAGAAACTAGAAGAGCAATACAGAAATGGCTGGTTGACACACCATTATACAATCATCTGGAAATCTAATTTGTGGAACCAGTAGCCATCTGTTCCATGGGTAATGTGCCAAAGTACCTGCCAACAGCAGAACAAGCTTTATGCTGTTGAGTAACTAATTGCATCTATGGGACCAACACAGCATGAGCCTTTACTCAGGGAATGTGATCTTCCACTAAATTACTATTTCACTTGAAGTTTTCTCTCACAATCAGTAAGTAAACTACAGCGACTCTGATCTGACACAAAAGCTGAAGAATGGAGAGGTCAAGATAGCTCTGTGTCTCTCAAAATGTGGTAGATCAAACCACATGGGTTTGTGAAATGCAAACCCATTCCCAAAGCTGTGGAGAAGACTGGTTCCATGACTCTTATCTGTGTTCCTTCCTATGAAACATATGGACAACCAAGCTGTTTAGAGGGTTGTGGGAGTGAATTCACATCTTCATACTGGTATGAAGATGAAAAGATTATCTACATTCTTCCTCAGTGAATAATTTCATCATAGGAGAATCTTTAGTTCTTTAGCACCGTAAACAATAACTAGCACCTAGAAGATGACCATAGTAAGGGGATGGTTTCTCCATCTTCTTTTTTTAGAGGTATACAGTTCCTATAGAAAGCACACACATTTGACCCTTGGTTTTTGTAATGTTTGATACATTATCATTGGTAGGATGAATAGATATGTGGATATATATATATATATATATATATATATATATATATATATATATATATATCCTTTAATCCTAAAATCTGTTTTTTAATTTTAAACAAATATTTTATTGTTTTGGTTTGGGGAAGTCATACCCAACAGAACTCAGGGTTTATTTCTGACTCCACACTCGAGTCATTCCTGGGCCAGAGAGATAGCACAGCAGTAGGGTGTTTGCCTTGCAAGCAGCCGACCCAGCATCTGATATGGTCCCCCATGCCTGCTAGGAGCGATTTCTGAGCACAGATCCAGGAATAACCCCTGAGTGCTGCCGGTTGTGACCTAAAAAAAAAAAAAAAAAAAAAAAAAGGGTCACTGCTGGTGGGCTCAGGGAATCATGAAATGCCAGGGATCAAATCTAGGCCAGCCTCATGCAAGGCAAGAAAGTATCCTACCCACTATACTATCTCTTCAGCCCTTCACTTATATTTTTAGCAACTAAAGTAACAGTCATAAATATTTAAAATATCAGTTAAATAAAATTTTTATCAGTTGGATAAAAATGTATGTACATGATTTGTTTTAATGCAAATATATTTAAAATTGGATCAACCTCTCTATTCTTTTATTTATTTATTTATTTTTGTTTTTGTTTTTGGGCCACACCCGGTGCCGCTCAGGGGTTACTCCTGGCTATGTGCTCAGAAGTCACTCCTGGATTGGGGGGACCATCTGGGATGCCGGGGGATCAAACCGCGGTCTATCCTAGGCTAGTGCTGGCAAGGCAGACACCTTACCTCTAGCACCACCGTGCCGGCCCCCACCCTCTTTATTTAATCTTAAAATTTAAATGACAGAATATTTTAGATGAACTTTTAAAGAAAATATGCCAGCATTATTTTTTATAAAAATTGTGTTTAGATATTAACAATTATAATAAACAAGTAATTAAAAACAAAAATAGGTGTGCTTAGAATATGCTCTATAGGTTGGGTATCGATACTCAACCTATAACAAGCTAGATACATTAGCAGCCCAGGGGTAAGGGAGGGGGGTATTGGATGAATATTGGGAATGGGGGGAAGGAGGTCAACTTCAGTGGTGGGAATTTCCCCGTTTCAATGTTAATATGTACCTAAAATATTACTATGAAAGATATGTAATCCACTTTGATCAAAAATAAAATATTAAAAAAAGAATATGCTCTATAGTATATCCACACCAATATCAGCTACTCTGGAAATAAATAGATCACCTACATATGTCTGTCTAACCTCTCATTTAATTCTTAACATGCTGGATTGGTTCTACACATAAGTAAAAGAATTCCAGTTTCCTCAATGGACCATTACTGAGGACAATGCTCACATGGGATAGATAATTAACAAAGAATTTAGGACAATCAAGAGGAAGAAAAAGGGACTTGACTAGTTGAGAGCAGTGGCAGAGAGTTGAGTTTAGTGCTAAAGGATCTGGACTGCCAATAAAAAAATTTGGATTATGGGGCTGGAGAGACAGCATGGAGGTAAGGCGTTTGTTTTGCATGCAGAACGACGGTGGTTCAAATCCCGGCATCCCATTTGGTTCCCCGAGCCTGCCGGGGGCCGATTTCTGAGCGTAGAGCCAGGAGTAACCCCTGAGCGCTGCTGCATGAGACCCAAAAACCAAAAAAAAACCAACTTGGATTAAAAGCACTTTTGATTCTGGCATACTGGTGATCAGTTTGAGGGTATTGCAACAAAGCTACTGTAAAAAGGGGCTCTGATTTTGAATAATAAATAAGGAATATTTTAAAAGTTTCAGTTGGCTTTGAAATCCAATCTCTATTATCTAAGCGAACATAAGTTTCTTGTGATGAAGAAAATACCACAGGACAAAATAGTATATACCCAAAGGTTAAATAAGTAATGGATTCTATTAGTTATTTTTGGCTAATTTGGTTTTATTTTACTTGGTTTGGTTAGGATAGTTTTAGTTTGCTCTTGAAAGCTGGTTAGAGAATACTTTCCTGAATATAAGCTAGCTTATGCCAATAGGAAAATTAAGCTTATGTCCTGGGAACACTAAAGTTGGGTAGTAAAAGGCAATGAAAGAAGCATTGGTCATAACAGATTGTGATGACAAAGGTGACACCTACCCAAGGATGTGCAGGAGACTGTCTGAAAACTGACTCTCCAACAGAAGCCCTGATTTGTAGTATGTGGTGTGTATGTAATGATGTATGTATTCTCACCATGACTTACAACCAACTACAAACATGCTGTCACTAAACTTGGAGCTGGGAAAGTAGCCAGCTCCCACCCACCTTTGCCTCCACTAGACAGACTGATTCAAGTGACAGATTCAAAAAACTCACTAGCATTGGTAAAGGCTGAATACTTACTTTTAAATATATATATATGTATATATATACATATATTGGTAATGTATTATATTTAAAGAAATTACTTTAATAAAAATGGTTATATCTTTAAAATGTAGTCATGAAACATTAAGGGATAATTATATAACTTAGTCTTATAGCTTGAAATAAAATTTTTGTCAACAATTTTCTCAAATTGGCATACCATTGATTTCTAAATGCTTTCAATGACATTTGATATGTAATAGAAATTGCAATGTTGGAAAATTGCACCAAAAAGACAAGTAGCAGAATTATAACTCAAATTATACATTTATTTTAACTGAAAACCTTATGAAATTTTTTAAATAACAAGAATTTTTTTCCAGCATCTCTTAATTTACAGTTTATTCTCAATTGTATTGATTCAGCTTTTAACAACCATAAAAAACTATGCCTTTTCTTATAGCTGTATGTGTTGGCATTATTTTTGTTCAAAAATTTGTAAAGAGGTAATGTAATGTCCTTTCCAGAGAATTTGGGTAGAAATAATAAGTCTAAACAACAAAGAAAAATTCCATTATTCAAAAATACATATGTTTATGTATTTTATCAGTAAATGTCTTTGCCTGCCCCTTTTTCATTTGAAGACTCCAGAAATACCTTGGATGGGAGACTAACCGAAGGAGGAGTTTGTTTGTTGTTGTTCCTCCAGTGCTGAGCATTTCCTCTGTAAAGTCCCATGGTACTGTGGCAATAGGTGTGCAGTAAACTCAATACAGACCTACACCGAATTGTGTTTTTCTCTCTTCCACTCAAACAGTGGTACAAGGGGTAAGATAAACACTAGCAGAGGAGTCTGTTACGTCTGTGTCAGAAAATACATATGTGTGGTAGTTTGAGGCCCTCCTCCAGGGAAAAGTATCAGGTCCTCATGACTACTGCCCAAATGACTGAATTCCCAGCTTTTGAGCTAGAAGAATGCTGAAATTTCCCTTGCTCAATTCCATAATTCAGAGGTGGGAAATTTCCCATTTCCCCTCCCCTGTCTCCAAATCTGTCTTCTGCCTTTTTACTTATTTATCCTTCTATCCCCAACCAACTCCCGAGGGGAGCAAGACACCCACATCCCTAATTGTGGCACCAGTTCCATGACCTAATATCCACTTTGGCAGGGTTGCATGCTAGTTAGATCTTTGCTCAAAAATTATATATTTCTAATATAGTTTTACATGGTGAAATTCTACCTTAAGCTGGCATTTATTTTAACTCGTTTTTCTAATAAGAAAGTAAGCTAAGAAAAAAAGGCAGAGTTAGCTGATTCTCAGCTAGGGATGGTTGCTAGGAAACCATTCTATGGAAAATTAGAATCACATTAGCTGGAAACTACAGAATTAATGTGAGAACAATTCATTCAATAATGAATCTATACTACCCATGATATCTTTTCTCCCTTACGGTTAAATTTTTATTTAAACAATTAACTTTTATCTACCATTTATGTCTTAGCTTCTCACTTAGTCTTAAAACTCTCCAAGAATAAGTCTTTTGTATGCTTAACTCTGATTCTTTTGCCCAATGCCTAGTCGCTAGGGCTTAATCTACATGCCCTGATTCTATTGGAAAGGAGGTGCTCACATGGGACAAATACTCTCACATTGGAAAAGAACTGTGTGAAGTAACTTTCAATGATAATGAAATGTGTTCTCAAAAAGAAAGAAAACTATTTCCTTTTTTGGATCATATTTTCGTTTTCCACTCTTAATTTTTTTGGCCACATTTGGCTGTGCTCAGGGCTTCCTCCTGACTCAGGAGGAATATGCCTAGCTATGCTTTGGAGACAATATGCAGCACCAGGGATCAAACCTCAGTGACTGCATGGAAGACAAGCACTATACTATATCTCTGACCCCACTGCTCTTAAATTTGAGGCTACCAAAGGAGAAAATGTCTGGTATATGGAAGATATAAATCTAGGGATTGAACTTAAAGCTTCTAGACATGATGCATGAGCCCATTTCTAGATATCTTTGAGAACTTGATCAAAACATTTCACTGTAATATCATATATAAAGGTTTTTAATGAAAAATTATAACTTAGTAACTTTAGATGTAAAGAATTGTGACTAAACTAAACTGCAGTATAGAGGCAACAAGGTGTTTACTTGGATTCACTTGCTTTCCAAAATGTTCTAATAGTAATGAGTTTTTGTTCAGATAAGCCCAACTTTCATTGTCTGAGCTAGATCTACCAAAAAATTGGTTTAAATAAATTATAATAGTGCAAAATAACTTAATGAAAATAAGTGTACATCAAAAATAGTGGTGATAGTACAGTGGGTAATGTGTTAGCCTGGCACTCAGCCAACCCAGATCTATCCCTCCTAACACCCTATATACTACTCTCAGCCCACCAAGAATTATCACCAAGTATAGCCAGGTGCGGCCCCAAACCAAAATATAAAAACCAGACTAGAAACTGATACTCCATCCACTAAATAGCATACTATTAAAACTGTATTAGTCATACTAAACTATCGTTCTCTACACAACACTAGATTTCACTGTGCCATGCTACATAGTTGTTATATGAGCTGTAGCAATATATGTCAACATGGTAAATCATTGAGCAAAACAAACTATTTTTGTATAAATAAATGCCATATGATATCATTTATTTAAAGTTTAGGAGACGTCAAACCAAACCAAAGCAACAACTTTTAACTCTGTATCTCATGGTGATCTCCCCCCTCAAAATTTTTAAACAAACTTTATATTGTATATCTTATACCCCAAACTAAAGATTAATAGGAATAAAAGCACTAAATTCCATAAAGTGGTTATTTTCAGTGAGGAGGAAAGAATGTGTTAGGGTGGGCTCTGGTATTTCCCCCATAATGTTTTCTTTATAAATATGTATATCTAAATACAAGTCCAGCACAATTTTAACACTGGATGAAATTGAGTGGTAATAGTATGAATGGTTCTTGTCCCTTTGCCCTTCCATTTGATATATTGCATATTTGTTTCAGAAATTAGTTTTAGAATGGCAAAAGGCCTAAGATTCCTTTGCCAGCACAGATTGCTGTTGTCCAAAGCTGGCACAGAAGAAGGTATGATAGCATTTAAGTTCAGAGAATTTGATTCCCAGCAGGTTAGCTGAATGTATTTAAATTTTTATCTATACACATTTAAAGGGCCCCATGGGTGGGTCTTTTAAATACTAGCAGTAAAACAAAGAAATATGATGCATGATTTTTAATATGTTAAATAATAAACCTTTGTTTTGCTTATTTTGAAGAAGAGCACAGAAAGGCAGTGCATCATTTTGGCAGTTAAAAAGCCTTGAGCAATGTTTTCAAAGCTTTAATGAGCATAAAAACCACCTAGTATGCTGTTTAAAAATAGCGGTTCCCAAATTCTATCCCTTTACCCTCCATCCAGCCCTTACCACTGTCAGTTCTGTATACCAAGGCTGGGGGATGTCTTTTCCACTTTTACAGTAACTCCAGCTCATTCAGGACACTGTCCCTAAAGTGAACTGAGACTTTTCCAAGCAAGTGGTCCCCCAGTTATGAACCAAAGACATTAGCAATTCTAGGTATTAAAACACACTGCAAGTGTGTCACAGTACTATTAGCAAATAAATAACTCTTTGAAAATCTGTGAAAACAATCATTTACAGCTTCCTATTCAACATTCATTTATTCCCTAGATCTGTACTGAGTCTGTTATACGTTCCTTTTCTCTCAATCATACTCTATTTTAATTTCTTGGCACATATACATATGTAAAAGTTTATATAAATACATAAATGTGGTTTGATGAGTTATCAACTTGCCTTTTTCTTTTTTCTCACCCAAAATCAAACTGATTGCAAGTAATGCCTTTTTTTTAAGTGTAGTCTTTTTGTATCCTTTTTGTTTAACCACTCTGTTCTCTTTCCATCCGATTTAACCACACTCATGACCTAGATAATTCGTACTTACATCATATATACACTTTCATATACCTATTTATTCTCTTGTGATTTGATTGGGTGGAGGAACTGCTGGAAATTAAACTCATGTCTTCATGTATGCAAAGTAAGCACTTTACCTCTGAGCCATACCCCCAACTATGCTCTAGATATGTCTCAGCTATATAATGTTGAGACATTCATGAACCTAAACATAGATATTGCTGTGCATAGAAGACTTGATGTAGTAAAAGTTTAGGGTTATTTTCCAATGCTCAATAGAAACAAACTCTGAGGCTGAGCCAACAAAACTGAAAACTGGGGCTGCCAAAGGAGAAGACTTGAGAAAGGACCTACAGACAGTGTTAGAGGTATATTGATTCTCAGGTGATGAGTGTGGCACCACAGTTTTGTAAACATGAAGAAAATTAATACTTCAAACAATCATCATACCACATTTTTTTAAAGATTGGGGAAATATATTGTCTTTTTCTGCTATCTTTGGGGGAAATGCAACACCATCAAGACAGAGAAGACAAAGAAGTGAAGTTTACACAGTGGTACAGCACTTTGGTTATATATGGTAGTTAAAAAAAAAAAAGGCATATCATCTTGAATGTTACAAGTTTATGAAAGACAGAAAATAGAGGCCATCAGAGGCGACTGGAATTGCTTCCTTGTTATGAATCACCTGGATCAATATTAACTTAAAGCCAGGATTCTGTGTGTGCAAAAATTGTCTTTTCTCTCTACTTGGAGAGAAAGACGATCTGCCCTCCAAAGGAAGAGTCTCTCCCCAGGTGGAACACCCAGGCCGGTGAAGCTCTGAAGCAGACGCAAGATGAGTTTCCACCAAGTCAAGGCACCACATTGAACTTGGCAAATGGCTTGGTGATATTTACAGTCACACTCATGCAAATGTTATTTTCTGTGAGAAATGCATTTCCAAAGCAGATGCTTCCCACCATCTTATCCATTTGACTGCCTTGAAATGAAGCAATTCCTTTCCCGGCCTCCCAGGAAGGGATCATTGTGTTGTGCGTGGAGAGCACCCACAGAGACTTGGCAACCCAAATGACAAGGAAAACTAGATTCCTCCTGGTGGCTGCTGAGCAGGTTTCTTACCTGGGGATGACAAAGTCAGACTTGCAGACTTGGAATGTCAATCCACACCTTTTAGGTTGGTCCTGTCCCCAGAGAGAGTAGGGGCATAGAACCTCAAGTAGAAGCTGCCCAAGAATTAGAGCAGATGGTGAAGAGTGAAGCAACAAAAGATAGGTTGGTAATAATATCAAAGACAGTAGAGATAACAGCCAGAAGGGACAGTCCATGGTATATGAAGCTTTCTACAAATAATGGAAGATTGCAGTTAACACAGAGAATAATATATCACCATGATATTGATAGTTGGAAATGACCACTCTGGCTAAGAATTGGGTGATGAAAGGGACAAAGTGATACACATGCTACTCCTTCAGTAGTAATATTGCAAACCACAGTGTCTAAATGGGGGGTGGAGGAAGTGAGAGTGAAAAGAGATAAAGAAGAAAACTGTCTGCCTCATAGTCAGGCAGAGGAAAGGACAGGAGGGCAACTGGAGACATTTTGTGGTGCACCAGTAAAGGGTGCTGCATGTCTCATGACTGAAACTCAATCGTGAATAATTTTGTATCTGTGAAAATAAAAAAAAAAACACAACTGTATTATGAACGAACTTGTATCCATGGTGTTTAAATAAAGTCATTAATTAAAAAATTATAAGTACTGGAAGAACTTGTCATTAAAAACAAATCTTTTTTTAAAGTGATGCAGAAAAATGAATCAGCAGAACGCACAGTGGCAGAAAGAGATGCTTTCAAGTTGAAGGGTTTGAGTTCTCCTAGAAAACCCAGACTCAGTCTATTTTTTTGAAACCTCTTTGTAGATCAGGAGCATAGGATCCTAGGTTTCCCCAGTCCTTGACAGCTCCAAGCACCCTGTGGAAAAAATAAGTAGGCCTGCTAATTTAAAAAATCTATAGCATGAACTTTATTACTGCCATGGTTAGACTCATGTACGTGCAAAGAAGATGAAGAGAGTTCACTCAGACCCTCCAGGAATTGCTGTTGCATGCTTTAAACTGTCAGAATTTTAAAACCACTACACTAAGATCTGAATACCTAGAAATTCAGCATTTAGTACAGTGGAAAGAGAATGAGACCTCAGTAGTATACACTCCAGAGCCACCACAATTCCCTGTCTAGCTTTTGGTTGACCCCTTTACCTCACTGAAGTTCCATTTCATCTTTTCAAAGAGATATTACCTCTTTTGACTGTGAATAGTGACAGTCACTTCTTTAGCTTCTTGACACAATAACATTTTTAAATGATAAGGTCTTAATGACACCATGTCCAATCTTCAGCTACTAAAGATTTGAGAGAAGCCTGTGAGGAAGCCTCAGGAGAGATATATGACATACAACCCTTTAGAGAGGTGCTAAAACAGGGCCTACTTATTACCTGCTAAAGGGGCACTGATGGAAGAAGGGGCAAAAGCAAAGGTCATTGTAATTCAGAGAAGCAAATGATAATGCTGAAATATAAAAAAAAAGTTTAGTGAGATTGAGAATGGAGCCAGTCTTCGAGAACTAAAAATAGTGGGCAGTTAAAGAACCAGACCAGACAGTCATATGTTTCTTCAAGGTAGAAGGGTGACTATGAGGCAGAACCTTTCTCCCCTTGACAAAGTGTCCTCTAGGCATCCTCTTCCAGATTTTAGCTTCCACTTACCTTTGAGAATAGAGAGAACAAACCATTACTGAGAAGGTCCAGTTCCACTGCGGCCTGATATAGTCAATCTAGACAAAGGGTGAGAGGAAGATGAAAAGCTTTATTAACAGTCTGGCAGGTTGGAAGATGGCATACTGCATCCTAAACAACCATCTTGTCATCTTAGTCCCAGAAGTAGCTTATACAGCAAAAGGATACAGGAAGCTATTTTTTTTTTAAGATTAAACTGTGCATGTTGTTGGTTGTTGTTGGTTCCAGGGAAGCTGATAAGGTGTATGGGAACTGGCTTTGTGATGCAGGTTACCTTGCCACTCCTTGACCCTTGATCTGTAAGGGAAGTTTCTGGGTTTTATTATCATCTCCTATTTATCCCCCCTTTATCCATGAGGTTACTTTTTATATAATCTACCCACTATTTTCCTCCTATAGGTATCTGGAAGACAGGGCAAGAAAAAGGTTACTCTTCAAATTCTGCCAGGTCATCTGATGCCATGCTCAGAGGAGTGTTTGTTAGGCCACCTTTGCCTCCTTTATGCTAGTTTCAAAGACAATTCTAACCAATTCTTCTCTTCATTTTTTTATCTTACAAGGTTTTTCTTAGGAAGTCCTACTGTGAAAATGTTGTAAAATATTTTCTACAACATAAAAATAGTCATGATCTGCATAACCATGCTTCTATCGGCATATACATATACAAAGGTGGTTTTTATATGTAGCCTATGTGTATTGCGGTTAGACAAATCTACACCTTTATAAATATCCTCTATAATATCCATACAACGGTATAAGTATCTAAAAATGTAAATTATACAGTGGATTCTGTGATCACAGGGTGGTAATTTGGCCACTTTCAACCTACTGTGTAATAAAACATGATATAAATTATAAATCTATGCTTATTATTTATTTAATATAAGTTATAATCAACATTTAGCATGAAATAACCAGTGTTACTATGTCAGACTAACAGTAAAATTATAGTCAAAAGCAAAGGAACTTGATGTTTTTGTTAACCTATATTGTTATCTATGTGATTATTCTATTTCCAAAAAAAAATCTTTTCAAAATATTGCAAGTATTTCAAATATCAAATAGTTCAAATACCTCTGATGATAGCTGAAAGATCAGACTTTTAAGTTGGTGTTTACTTTTCTAGAAGGTTATTTCTAACACCAACCTATCAACCCTATCAACATCAAAGACATTTAAAAGTCTTAACCACTATTGATTGTGATGATGGGAAATGGAGATGAACAAAGAGGTTTATTCTTACTTTTCATGTTATCCTGAGCCTAGATACCTGGATATCTATGGCTATTAATAAGGAAAGGGCTTTCTCCAGACATATTACTGGTAAATCCTAATTCATTCAGAAAGAGCCCATAAGATTTGCTCAGTGGTAGGGAACTGTTTGCCCATCACATGATGGTGACACTTTCCTTCTTTTACTCCTTAGCCAGATGCCTTAATGGTCTCTCCTTCCCATGCCCAAACATAAGTTTATACTAAGTAATTTCCAGGTGGGAAAATAAATTGATGGGTTGTGCCATCTCTTGCCCACTCTCCCAGGACTGACTTTCTCAAAGCTCACAGCTCAGCTGAGCTTTCTTTCCTCTACATCCACTTCTGTTTCTTCTTTAAAAGGCAAAAATGTTCATATCTTGACACAAAGTCAAACTGGTCTCAGAAATTTTATTTTATATATTTTTAATTATCTTTATTTAAACACTGTGATTACAAATATAATTGTAGTTGTATGATTACAGTCATGTAAAGAACAACCCCCCTTCACCAGTACAGGATTCCCACCACCAATTTCCCAGATCTACCTACTCTCCACCCCACCCACACCTGTACTCGAGACAGGCTTTCTTTTTCCCTCATTCATTCACATTGTTACGACAGTTTTCAGTGTAGTTATTTCTCTAACTGCACTTATCACTCTGTGGTGAGCTTCATGTCATTAGCTGTACCTAGATGGGAAGATGGGGGGAAGTAAGGGTTGGGACTGAGGCAGTAAAATATTAGAAATGAGCTTTGTAGGGCAGTATCAAGGTCACAATACAAGATGGATATTATGGATATATAGAATATATGCATACAATACTATCAATATGAAAACAAGGAGAAAAAATTTTCACTGACTGTCCCAACATAAACCAGTGCTAGAACGGCCCATCCTCCTCCCAGAGCACATTCCCGTTAGTGTAGGGACAGTTAGGGAGAAAGCCTGTTGATCCCTATAGAGTCCACCTAGACCGGCGCCCAGGGAAAGACTGAAGTCCAGGGGAGAAAAACCCTATACCTGGCAAGAGCTGGTCTCCAGAATCAAGGAGGAAACCGGAAGCCAGATGTCTGCCCGCCCTCCTTCTCATGCACCTCCCCCCTGGAGTACGGAGGGAGGGGGAAAGCCTGAGGACCACCAAGAGTCCACCTGAACCCACTTCTGGCCATCTGAGCTGGCACCCAGGGAAGGCCTGGAGTCAGGGGGGAAAGACAAGGATGGCTGGGGGCCAGCCAAGCCTCCCAGAACTCCCCAGGCTAGGGAGAAAGGCTCTGGTATGGGGCTTCCCCAAACCCTATACCTGGCAAGAGCTGGTCTCCAGAATCAAAGAGGAAACCGGAAGCCAGATGTCTGCCCGCCCTCCTCCCCGTGCACCTCCCCCCCTGGAGTAGATTTTATATTTTTCAAAGCAGTGTTGTAATGGTAGTAGATTTAGGGACATAAGTGAAGTAAAAGTTAGCAAGGGACCAGAGAGATAATACAGTAGATAGGGCACTTGCCTTGCATGCAATTGACCTGGGCTCAATCCCTGGCATCACATATGTCCCCCAAGCTCTTCTAGGATTGATCCCTGAGCACAGACCCAGGAGAAATTTCTGAGAACCACCAAGTGAGCCCAAAAGCAAAACAAATAAAGAAAAGTTGGAGGGTAAGATTATATTGGGACATGATTACTGAAGATCAAGAAAGAAGGTACTCTGAATTCTAAGAAATAATACCAATAAGCCTGGGTAGAGATTTTCAGAAAACTTATTTACTATTGGAAATGTCCTTTAAGCAATTTTCTAATCTGCAAATTTCTGATTTATGCAAAGCGACTCCTGTAGTTTTGCCTGGTATGGTCACTCTACACTCTATCATAAGCACTCTGGTGTCTTGATGCCTCTCTGAAACCAGTAGGAATTCCTTTCCCTTGGCCCAGTCCTCCAAAGGTAACTAACTAATCACAAACTTTTGAACCAATAGTTCTTATGGTATCAGGTATCAAGGTCCCCTGAGATTCAAACCCTTTCCAAAGGTGAGTTCAAGGAAACCTCTCAACTACAGTTCTTTCCCCATTCTCTGCACTGAGATGGTGGTGATCCTTAGCATCAAGGACTCAATGCAAGTCAATTCCAATAGAAAGTAAAGTAGGTGTCAGAACCTGGGTGCTGCTGGATGGCCAGACCAAGCTTCTCAGCCTCTCTAGGTCTATCCTTATCTACAAAGTGTTGGCGGTAATACTAATAGAAGACCTACTTCAGAGGGTCATTGTGAGGATTAAATGGTGCTTAGCACAGCAGCTGGCACAGCGTAAGCACTCCATAAATGTTAGCTATGGCTATTAATACCCAGCAGGATTGCACCGCATTGCTTTGGCAAGGACACTGCCCTGTGCTCTGCAGGATTCAGACTTTTCCCTCTTGACATTCTGTCCTTCAGCACCCTGGCTAGAGGCTTACAAACTGTGCCCAACAACACCCTCCTCCCATATGATTCTGCTTCACTAGACTTTACATGAGAGGCTTAAAGGGTATCCAGCTTGATATGTGGTCTGATCTACACCACCAGTCCATGGACTTGTCTGTCACTCTGGGATACTGGTTGCTCAGAACTTCAATCACCTATAAATGGCAACAAATCAGAAAGAAAAACCAATGCACCCACAGGCACTTTGGTTCTTCCAAGAGAGGAAAGTCCTTTGATGACCAAGGGGAGCTCCGGATTCTAGCCACTGTTCTATACAAGTCCCAGGGTAGCAAAGCCGTGGTTGCTTAACACAGTGGAGACACAGGATCTAAGTGGACAAATGTGATTGAGGACTGCCCAGCCTTTGAAGTTTCTCCCTTAGTCTCCCCCAGGGGGAATTCGGGTTGGAAAACATTGATTTAATATCACAAAACTAGTTTAATGAAGGTTCTTGGAGACAAAGACAGCAGCTACAACTCTCCATCTCTATGACAGAAAGGGGAGCTGACAAATGCCCCCTGGGAACTATTTTAAGTTGGTTTTTTGGAGCTTCCAGATCAGGCAAGCAATTATTTCTCTGCTAAACCTAGGGAAAAAAGGCAGAGAAATAGACTCCCTGAAAAAGTGGAACTCAATCGGCAAAAAAAGAGGCATGAAATGAACAAAAAGAATGATGGTTAAAATATAAAGACAGTTCATGATGATATTTTGCTGATAATAAAACATTTCCCAAGATCACAGCTACTTGGAGGCAAACATTAATGGATAATAGAAATACTATGAATCTATCATTTGTCTAGAACTTTCCATGTTTTATTCAAACTGTTTAGGGATTTACAGGAGCCTGAGTGTAAGGATTGAGTTTTCAGTGTCCACACTGTCCATCTATAAAAATGAAAATAATGATCGCTCCTACTTTAAGATGGTCAGAATGAAATTACAGTAATGTGAAGATCTTATATCAAGGCCTGGAATACAGTAAAAACTATTCTTTTTTACTACCACTACTATCACAATAATCCTCTTCTCCTTATTCTTCTCTTCCCTCCTTTTCTTATTGCTTTTTCTTCTGGTTCTCATCATCTTTATTGTTGTTGTGTTATTATCTTTTTAAACTGATATGAGAAAATGACAGTGTCCCTCAGAGGGAGAAACTTGTGGCTATTTCAGAAACAAAACAGTAAGGACTTGGACCAAAATAAGTATAACTAGTACCTCTGGCAAGAAAACAACTCTGGCTCCTGCAGCAATGTCACCGGAATGTCCCTTGTCAAGAAACCAAGAAACAGGACTGCACTGAAGGGGCCACCCTCCTCCACTGAGGGTAGAAAGTCACAGTAAAAGTAAAAGAGCAAGAAATTTCTCATTCATAGTAGTTCAGAGGAACACAGGCAATGAGGAGAAAAGTTCAATATCACTGGAGCAAAGGGAACAAGAATCCACTGGAGTCAATAAAGGAAGCCTGGATGGTGAGAGTAGAAGGAATGGGGCCAGAAAAATGAAGTTGAAAGAAAATTGATGCCCTTAGTAAGGTAGCTTCCCTTTGCCTGTGAATTTATTGTGTTCCCTCATTTATTAAAGCTTTTTTTCTAGCTTATATCTCTAAACGTTTATAATTCTGTTGACTTTGATCACTGTACCAGTTACAGGGTGGAGTAAAGGGTTTCTTGCGTGCATGTAGACAGGGTCTTAAATTTTTTGTGCCCCAGGCTCTGGGAACCATGAAACTTCAAATTTTAGTCTAATTGGGTAACGAGACTCTTTCGATTGTCAAGCCAAAGAGGATGCTCAGGTCAAGAGCCAGAAAAAATTCTGGGCCAAAGATCTGTCCCACACATTGCCATGTCATCCCACAAAGCCACAAGGCCATCTGTCTGGGTCTGGTCATCAACCATATTCCTGGCTGAAGGTAGAGGTTGTGGCCTGGCAGCACAGCTTTGAATGTTCCCTGCTCTGTCCTTCAAACCACACTGGGCTCCTGGATGAGGGAAGGCCATTCTTAGCTCCTCTCCGACGGTGCTTTTGTAACTGGGGTCTTAGAGCAACCAGAATTCAATGTCCAGAGGAATCAACCACTAAATTTTGGGCTTCAGACTTTCCCTGAAACTGTTTCACTGCCAGTGGTATGAAGGATGCTAAATTCATAAGAAGCTTTTAGTGTGTAGAAGTGGAGGTTTCCAAGTAGGTAGGATATGATGAGACATAGAAGGATAAAGACAACGTTGATTTGTGCTGCAGAATGCTCTGTCTTCTTCATTCCCTCTCCCCTCCTCCTCCTTTTTGCCCCTGCTAATTCCTTTCATTGATCTCATCTATATCTACAGCTAGCATCTATTGATATGTAACTCCCAATTCATACTTCTAGCTCCTTTTTGTCCCAAGCATGGATTCCATACTTTTAAACTCCTGAACATCTCCAGAAATAGATGCTTGCTGCTCTCCCCTCAATAGCTCAGAAATAAAGCCATCAAATACCTACTCTTTTGAAGCTTGTTTCTACTTCAGAACTCCCTCTCACAGGTGAAAATATTCTGTTCCATCACTTTTACTTTCTCTCTAGGAAACCTGAGTCCTCTGAGCTCGCTCCTTTCGAGCCCACCACATTCAGTGGGCTTTCAAGCCCAGCCAATTTCAATTGTCAACAGAAGATGCCCTCTTTTCTTTTCTCCTTTCTGTTCCACCTCCTCACTGCCACTCCACCATTGCCTCTAACTAAAGCATTCTAAAACTTCCACACTGGCCTTCCACACTCAACTACTCCCTGTCCCCTCTCTAGTTGTCAGATTAATCTGACATCCAAAAGATCATGTTGGATTCTATCACTCCTTCAATGAGGGTGGAAGGGGGACACTTTTTCACTCCAGCCATTATCTCCTGAATAAAATGATAAGTACTTGGTTTTGCAAAGGCAAAGAGGGGGGTGGGATGAGTTTTTCCTTATAAGCCAACTTGAATTTATTTGGTGCCTCGTGGAAAAGAATTGTGCAGTGGTATTCAGAGTTGTGGAGAAGATTCCCAGTGGCTGTATCTTTTATGAGAACTTTAAGAAGGCAGCAGAACCCTGTACCTGCTAGGGCCCAGCTCAGGTCTAGACCTGCCATTATTGAATCACTGTCATCTTTCTTTAAACTTCAGAGACATTCTAATCTCTTAATTTCCAATTAAATAACTCCTTTAAAATTCTTAACTTGTAATGTTTGCTCCCTCCTTGATTCCAAACAGAATAAACTTGACAGCAGAAGACATACAACTTGTCCTGTAATTTGCACATGATAGACAAACATTTGCTAGATGAACAAATAGACAAGTACAGTATATATTCCTAATAACAGTGATATCCACCAGTTTTTAATTAGAATAGTAATACCAATATCACAGTTCCATAATTGACTAATCAACAATTAAGGCTATAACACAGTTCCAACCAAACTGAGTTCCAAACAACTTGTTTTCCTTTGATTCTAAAACCCTAGGAAATTTATTATTGAACAGTCTAGTCCATTCTCTTGCTGGGCTTTCTAAGAAACATATGTGAAGAATAATTGAGCCTCTCCAGGGCCCGTGCTCTACTGAGGCAGATGAGGAAGCCTAGGAGAGCTGTATTGGCAGCTTAGTGCCATTGGAGATATTTATGCTGATTGTGTTGCAGATGGCATGTTGCTTCAGTTTGCCTCCTACAACTTCATTGTTCCATGGGTTTCAAAGATTAAAAAAATTGATGGAGTCAGAGCATCCAAAATATAAAGAAAAAAAAACTACATGATCTGAGCCTATACTTTTTCAAGGATGGAGGTAGATTTTAATCTAATTGTTTATTTAAGAGCTATAATCTGTTTGTATGCCCTAGGTATGACCCAGAAGGAGCAGAGCCCAGTGATCCCCAAGTTTGCCCACCAAAACCTGGGGAAGTGTTCTTCTAGAAATACATAAACAAAGTCTAAAGTAGTTGGTCTGGGGTGGGGTGAGGGTTGAAACTTGCACAGTTATTTTAAAAAAATCTTTCCAGGCAAGTCTGGGATGTGGGTATATTGGGAAGCACAGTGACCTCGAGGAGGAACTTGGCAGAGATCAGTCATGAAGACTGAACAAGTTCCACCAAGTCTGGAGCCTTGAGCATAAGACTGCCTTGAGGGCCAGCTGAATGGGATTCTTTGCATGAATGTTCTGGAAGAAATCATTGCTTAAGAATTTAATTTCTGATCCCAAACATCTTATTTTGGAGCAATGTGTTTCGGTAATTCATATCTCACAGTATTTGTTATGGAACATAATGTTGGGGACCCAATGACCACATTGGGAGAGACTCACTTTTCTTTGTCATTTTTGTTGAATTGTATCTTTTATTTAGGCATTATAATTTACAATAATGTTAATATTAATTCTCCCAATATTATGAGGTGAGAATTTGATTTAATTTGGTGAGTTTAATTTAATTAATTTAATTTAGCTTAGGAACATGGTTAGAATAACGTTAACATTTATTGATCATTTTATTTATGTATTGATATACAGAGCCAGTCACCCTACCACCATTAAGTGCTCACTACCCTTGACCCCATGTCCTTTCTAGTTTGTCACTTCATTCTACTCCCTCAACCCTATTGTCACTGCTTGATGGTCTGAGTGTTGTAATCCAAGACCAAAGAAGGGTTTGCCATTGTTGAATACTGTCTATTCCCTTGTTGTGAAGCGATGTCTTAACTTTACCGAATGTACCCAAGTCTAGCTTTGAAGTTGTCCAATAGCAACACTGTGAGTCTCCAGAGATGGCCTCGATGTCCTCGCCCATCACCTCAGCAGCCTTCCTAACTGACCACTTTGCCCCATAGTCAATAGACATGGTGATTATAACTGTTTCTTGGTCCTCACAGCAACTCAGCAAAACTATCTGTTTTGAAATGCATAAGAATTGTCCTAAATATTGGTAGAGAACACTAGGCACGCAAGTCTTACATACTTATCAACAGCCATTCAGTCACAAGCCCTCCACAAAGGAAATGTCCTAGGGGAAGAAGCAAATAGTGACTTCTCCCCCTATTAAACCCAGGTCCTATTGCACCTCCATAGCCTTCTCCCTCCAAAATTGGCCTCTCCTGACTAGAACACAGCCTTCCCTAGGAGTTTGCATGGGCTTTCACAGTGGTGAGTATTCAGTTGGGCATCACTGTAGGCAAAGTCAATCAAGTCTTTTTGTTTTATTTTGCTTTTACTTTTATTATCATACCTTAGGTAATGTGGTTTTAATAAAATTGAACATGGGTTTGAGTACTTTATTACCACACTGCTAAAATGCCTGAGGTTTCCCCCTAACTATTCTTATAAAACCAAGTCCTTTTTCCCTAATACATTAGACCCTTAACCAAGCCTCACTGAAAACCAGCATTGCTGTTATCCAGTCTTTCCTCCCATGGCAATAATTGCATAAGTCTCTATCTAAAGAGGCTCACGAGAAAGTCTTGTACATGTCACCCATTAGAATGCAGCAGCACAAAGTATGCGTTTGGTGAGGGGTGGAGGAAGATAAGGGAGTACATGTTATGAGTGTCATAACCACTCATGTACCTACACTATCTCTGGGTGCTGAGGGAGCTCCTGAACTCCATTTTCTTCACAATAGGTGAAGGTACACTAGTATTAAGCACTTGATACAACTCTGATGTCCCTACTCTCTATGCCTGGCTAGGTTCACAGTGCTAGTGGACCTTGAAAGGAACACCCTGTCCCGTAGTGGCCTGGTGATAGAGCTTAGCTGCCAAGATCTAATCCACGCTTTCACTAATGGATTGCTCAATCTTTGGCAGACCAGTCAACTTGCCTATAGGAATAACATGACTCGTTACCCATGACAAGGAGAGATGAGATGATAAGTACAATATAAAAAGCCCCCCCCCAAAAAAG
This sequence comes from Suncus etruscus, assembly GCF_024139225.1. NCBI lineage: Eukaryota > Metazoa > Chordata > Mammalia > Eulipotyphla > Soricidae > Suncus > Suncus etruscus. Next base: position 10,344,944 of record NC_064850.1, on the reverse strand, counting down.
TGGTGCCATCTTAGTACTCCAAAATTTGAAACTACAGACTGGGAGAGAGGGGAGCAGTTCTGTGCCAGGGTATTGAGAAAATTCTGTTCTTGTGGTTCACCTTACATCTCAAAATACCAGGGCCTTTTTGCTTTTTACTAAGACTTCTGTTCAGAGCCATGATCCAAGCAGCAGGAATAGGAACAAGAGCCTTCTTTTGGGTGAGGACCAGAGCCAGTCTCTTCTTCGGCTCCATTCCCAGACCCCTTCATCAAGTTCCTGTGGGGAGATAGGAGGCCCATCCTGTAGCTCCCAGGCTATAAGTTTGCTGTTGACAAACCTGTGGGTCTTGAAGATCTAGAGAAGTAAGTTTCTCTCTATTATGATCTATAAATCCACATCAGAGTTTCTATCAGACCCCAAGCCAAAATCTACAGACCACAGAAGCAGGCAGGGAGAGGTGGGGTGTGGAGAGCAACTCTGCCAGTAGGACTGAAGGTAAATCTGATGGAGATCTGGCCAGAAAACAGCATTTGGCAGCACAAGAAGGAGGTCCTGGCTGTCATAGCAACTCCCCATATCTTCTAAAACAGTCTGGTCACTGTTAAAATTTGCCCTGTTTTGATAATTCCACATGGATGAGCATCTCAGAAAATCAAGCTACAACTTTCATTCCTCCCATGCCCCTGGCAAGTGGACTGCTGTGAAATTCCTAGTATCCATACATTTCTCCAGCCCTGGTGGGCAGATTTGCCTTGTCTATTCATGGCAGAGAATGTTGTTGACATGCTCAATGGGGAAGTTGGGACTTGGTTCTTTTTGCTAGCTGGTGCACTGAGACATGCAAACTCAATCTGTCCTATGCACACATGCATGCCTGTGTGTTTTAACCGCTTCCACGAAGCAAACTATCCTGCTAGCAGGGACTTAAGTCAGAAAGCAATAATTACAAGTCCAGTCTGCTGGGGTACCTTTGGGGCCCGGCTAGACTATCTGTGCACCAGCAGTCAGTTGAGGGCCGGATATCCCACACATCTAATCAAGAGATAATGAGTCCAATGATGTCACCAGCATGGACAAGTGCACCTTCCTCCGTGTGATCTCCTCAAGGACAGAGGGCAATTCCCAAGGGACCTTGTCAGGAGACAGACTCTAAAAGAGAAAATGAAAGTGTTCATAGCTTCTTGAGTCATGATCTCAAATCAACAAATCAAGTTCTACTTATTCCACTAGCCAAGAAAGTGAAAGATTAGGCCTTGTTCAAGGGCAGGAAAAATAAGATGTCTTTTCTCCCAGGAACAAACTGCCAAGTTATATATTTTAGAAGTTTAGCAGGAGGGAAGGAAAGAGGGCTATTTGCCAACAATTCTCCCCAATGTGGAAAGTTTCTCCACAGAAGCAACTTTCTCACAGTGACAGGACAGACTGCAGAGTACTGATGGGACTTCTTAAGTTCATGCTGAGGAGATAGGGATGGGGCAAGGATATACATATAATAAATGGACTCTTTTTTTTTTTGACTTGGGGAAAGGAAGTACTCTTTTAATATGCCACCCTGACCTGCTTCAAGGTTGGTAGTTGAAGATCCCAACTGCTGGCTGCTTAGTCAGGGATTTAAATCTCTGACAGTGATGGTGACATTGTAACTTGGGGATTTCCTGAGACCTCTAATAGAAGTCCTCTCTGTAAGAATGCAGCCCAACCTTCATAAACAAACTGCACACAGGACTCCTCCATGGTCTTAGTAATGCCAGAAGTTACTGATCCTGAAGAATAAGATCCCAATAATGCCCTTTTTTAAAACAAGTGGCATAAATAGGCAAACTGGAAAGTTTGTCTTCTCCTACCTATGTATTCAAATATAAGGCCAGGAGAGAAGCTGACTTGCCATGTTAACTTATCAAAATTCAGCTTAGGGGAAGATTCTACAAGCTCTGCTTTTCCCTCTGAGTGGCAGAATCAGAGCCCCAATAGTTGGATGAGTTGCAACTGATTTTTTTAATGTCTCACTATTGAACAGTCTCCTTCACATTCCAGTTGCAGATTTAAATGTCCCTTGTTTCCAGTGTAAATATAAGTGTTTAATCCAAGAGGTTTTAAGCCAAAGGATAATCCATCTAACAGGTAGGATCCCTCAGAGCAAATCATGGTGGTCCTTGGACCCTGAAACCACCACCAATAACAACAACCCCACCTTCCCTTGGAAATGGCCCTCCACTCCTCTGTGATTTTTGTGCTTTTAACCCAACCATACAGTTCTTGCTTCCAACAGATGTGCTAGGAAGCTGGCCAAGGGCCTCTGTATCCAGGTGTGGATTTCACTGGTGTCCCAGGAGCAACTTTAGGATTTGCACAACTCTAAGTAGAGGCAGTTTATCTTCTTTCTTTCTAAAAACCAGCAGAGGGAGCAACAAAGGCCCTGGAGCCTGTTTTTTATTTTTAACTTCTGTCTCCTGCATCCATTATATCTAATCCCCTTATCCCCTACATTAACGTGATCAATTTGTTCTTTTTTAGAAACAGGACTGTGGCTTTAAAAATTTTTTTTTCAAACACTAAATAATTAACTTGAGGACATCTTCCAAGAAAAACACAAGATTTCAAAAGTGTAATCTTCCACTTGAATGATTTGGCCTTCTATTAATTATAACTTTCTATTCATTGTGATTAATGATTGCCAAGATGACATTTAGAACAAAAGTTGGGAAGGAATAACAAGAGGAAACTTTGTCTTTGTGATTAGATCTAACCATGGAATAGTCCTTCCCGGGGGAAATGATTGGACATCATTTCTTTTAAAAACCAGTTCTACAAAGCCTGGGAAACATACGAGGAGGAGGAATTGTCCTCTAGAGAGAGATCAGAGATGCCCTACACAAGCGCTTAGATCTTGGCTTTTGAAAATAATTGACAGCTATGATAATGGTGATGACTACAGTGCTAACAAGGAAGACAATATAAATTAAGAGAGAGGTCTGTTTTATCCTTTAAATAATTACTGCGATCATCTTAATCACTTGAAAGAAGGTAGCAGTTAAAAGTTTTCTAAATAGGGACTGGAAAGGTAGTATAGCCAATATGGCGCTTTCCTTGCACATAGCCCATCATCTGGGTTTGATCCCCCAGCACCTCATGTGGTTCTTTGAGCTTGTCAGAAGTTATCCCTGACCACAGAACCAGGAATAAGCCCTAAATTCCACCAGATGTGACCAAAACAACAACAAAAATGTTGTCTAAAACAGGGGCCAGAGCAATAGTACGATGAGTAGGATGCTTACCTTTCATGTGGTCTACCCAGGCTAGATTCCACACTACCCCAGACAGTGCCCCTGAGCATATTAGGAGTGATTCCTGAGTGCAAAGGCTGGAGTAAGCCCTGAGTGCTGCCAGGTATATCCCCAGAAGAAACAAAGAAACCTAAAGTTCTCTAAAATAGTGTTCTTCAGCCACGGGTTCATAGACCAGTGCTGGACAACAGGTGTAAAAAGATTACATTGCTTTTTTGCCTTGGCTCTAATATTCTGTCCATGGTAGACTGGTATTCAGGACATGTGCCAGTCTATAGGTGCATAGAGGATGAAGACCACAGGTGATGCTCAGCGGTCGCTCCTGGCTCTAGACTCAGAAATCGCTCCTGGCTTGGAGGACCATATGGGATGCCAGGAGATGGAACCGTAGTCCGTCCTAGGTCAGCGCATGGAAGGCAAACACCTTACCACTTGAGCCACCGCTCCAGCCCCTCCTCTGTGAAACTCTTTTTGAAACTCTTTTCTTTTGCTCCAGGAGTTAGAGTATCATATAATTTGGATCACCTATACACACAATACTGTGGATCTGTCATTTTGGAGGAAACTCTCTAGAGCAGGGGTCTCAAACTCGTGGCCCGCGGGCCGTTTGCGGCCCTCCGGACAACCTTTTGTGGCCCGCGGCCGGCCTTCAAATATCGCGGTATTCGCGATTATTCGCTTACCGAATAATCGCAATAAAAATCGCATTAGTAAGAAAAAATGCATTAAGCATTCGTATACCCCGAGCAGTTCCGTTCAGGGTATGCAAATGTTTGATGCGATTTTTTGTGATTTTTTTCTTACTAATGCGATTTTTTATTGCGAATATTCGGTAAGCGAAATCCCTTGTGCGGCCCTGCCTCACCCCGACTTTGCCTCCTGCGGCCCCCAGGTCAATTGAGTTTGAGACCCCTGCTCTAGAGACAGGATCTTCAGGATCTGTGAGAACAAACTACTGCTTCATGTTGCCTTCTCCAGAATGGGAGGAATTATTGACTGATGACTAAACTCCAATGACAGTGCAACATGCCAAACAGATTTGATATCCGTGGCAACTGTTTCAAAACAATTGTATGAGCACCCAGAACTCAGTAGCTCCCAATTTTCTTCGTGGTAGAATCCCCAGTCTTTGCTTATTTCTTGGTGTCTTCACCCTCTTGCAACCCATTGAGTTCAATAGGTTGCATCTGGATGCCAATGGGGCACCTGGAGGCCTCACATTTCAGCACTGTTCCCTGCAACTCCTCTGGAGCGATTCCATGACTCAGGCACTCCCCCTAGACAGCAAGAAATGGAGTTCAGCCTTAGCTCACCCTATTTTCTAGTCCCTTTCTCCCATGAGTCTCTACCACTGGAGATCAGGCTGCAGAGACCTCAGCTAAGGGTCAGAGCTCAGATCCTTCAACTCACACATAAGGGGCTATTTTAGTGGGACAAATGGCAGCTGTTGACAGGTACATCAGCCCAGTCTAGAAAAGGTGTAAAGGAGTTCTCTCTCTCTGGCCCTACAAGAACATCGTTCACACCAATGCTTCTCAACACTTTCTGACTGTGGCCCATTCTTTGTTTTCTTATTTGGGCCTCCACTCCCATCCTATAAGTTTACCAGTTGGCCTTCTACTGTCAGTCTCTGAGCCCCAATGTTATTGACTTTCACCTGTAGCCCCTTTGGAATATATCCCAGGGAGGATGGATAATCTATATGACCCTCCATTAAAAAATACTGAAAATCCCTCTAGGACAGGTTATGGCCCAATTGTCCCACCCAGCCAACAGAGTCCCTTCCTGCTTGTGGCTTCCTCTTGGGGCTACTGTTTCCTGGCTCAGAAGCAGTGCAAACCATCAAATCTAGTTTTGTGCTTTTACACATTATGTGTATATTTGTGTTTGAGAAAGTAAAAGCATGTGTGTATGTTAGTCAGGAATGATAAAGAATGTGTGTTTGAGTGTATGTTTGCCAGTGTCCTTATGTTCCATGTGTGAGTCTGTTCATATGTGATGCCATATGATTGTGGGGTGCAAGTGTGTATGTATGTGTTAGTGATGAGAATGATGATGAGAATCAGGGCATAAGAATAATAATATTATCAAGACCAGGCTCATTTCTTGGCACCTCTGCCCCATGTAACTAGGTTCCTTCAGAGAGAGGCAATTCCAAGAGACCAGATACAAATGGATTGCTACACAATAGCAGCAACCCATTCTTTAAAAAAAATATTATAAATAAATTCATTAGTTAAATCACTGTGAGATATACAGAGTTGTTTATGATTGAGTTTCAGTCAAACAATTTCCAACAACCATCCTTTCACCAGAGCACATTTCCTGCCACCAATATTCCTAGTTTCCCTCCCACCCTTCCCCACAACCTCCTGCCTCTGGGGCAGACATATTTCTTCCCTCTTTTTCTCTCCCACTCTTCCTTTTTTTTCCCTTTTAGACACTTTGGTTTGCAATATTGTTACCAAAGGGGTCTCATGCATATCACTTTATCTCTTTTCAGCATCCAGTTCTGCATCTCCCTGACAATTAGTGATGTGGACCATTTTTTCATGTGCCTTTTGGCCATCTGTATTTCTTCTCTGGGGAAATGTCTTTTCATCTCTTCTCACTTTTAGATGGGCTTAGATTTTTCTCTCCTTGCTAAGTTCTACCAGTGCTTTATATATCTTAGAAATTAACCCTCTATCAGATGAGTATTAGGTGAATATTTTCTTCCATTCTGTGGGCAGTCATTTTATCCTAGTCACTTGTTCCTTTAAGGTGCAGGAGCTAATTAGTTTAATGTAGTCCCATTTAGTTATTCGCTTCCACTTGCTTAGTCAGTGGCGTTTCATCCTTGAAGAGACCTTTAGCTTCAATGTCATGGAGGTGCTCTATGTTTTCCTCTATGTACCTTATGGTTTCAGGTCTCATATCAAGGTCTTTAATTCATTTTGATTTGACTTTTGTGCAGGACGTTAGAGAGGTCTGAGTTTATTTTTGTGTGTGTTTATTTGAACAGTTTTTCCAACACCACTTGAAGAACCCATTTTTAGTGCTGGGTTGTTAGAGTTTTTCCTTCAGCGTAAAGTCAAGGATCGGCAAATTTATTCTTCAGTTGGGCTTTCTAGTCTTGGGAGTTTTCAGGCCTTTGCAGTTCAAAGCTGCAACCTGAAAAATGCTAATGTGAAAGACCTATCTATGTACTTCCAGACATTCACTCATTTCCTATGTCCATCTCCATATGAGCTCCCTCCCACCCGCCCCCAACTCACTCTACAGAAAGTTCTTGTAAGAGCAGGCCAATTAAGGAAGGCTGGTGCAAAGAACAAAATAGAGTGATCAGGTTTCTACAAGTAAAGAAGTTGGTAATTTCTTCAAGACCATGGAAGCTATGGAAAGAATGATATCCACAAGAGGCATGAGCTTGTGCTCCCACCCCACTCCCACACAATATCCAGAGGTGCTGGTGTATCTTGGAAGAGGTTCACTCACTATGTGGCTGCCTAGGAAGTCAACACTAGTCCTAGAAGCTTGGGTGTCTTAGCCAGGATCCCACTTGACATGCAAGCAGTGGGTCACTCCCTTCCTCTAGCCACTCAGAAGTGGCCCTAAAAGTATGATGACCACTGGCCCTTCTTCATATTATCACAATCTTCCAGGGCACTCCAGAATTTCCATGGAATAGACTTATCTTGGCCCATGACTTATCTTGACTTCATACAACTGCGAAGTAGGAGCTTGGGCACAAATTAGTTTTCTTCAGCTGTTACAAACAATGTAACAGTCACTAACCCTAACCCTTATTAAGTTAAGGATGATGTGACACATAACTTCACCCACCCAGGTAGCCCTAAGAGAAGTCAACATAGCATAGAGATAGGGGCCAGTTCCTTAGTGCCCAGGATTTATAGCTCAATCCAATTCAGCAAGTGAAGATCAAATTTCTGCAACCTGATGTCTTGCCTACTTCTTTCCTCCCTCCTGTCCACCAGAAGGCTTCAGTTGGGTCCAGGGAGAGGTATTTGGAGATGTGTCAGAGTTACTCAGCAAGGTAAATACTAGGGCCTGATCTATTTCCTGATCATATCCCTCCTGATCAAAGTGGGTCCCCAGCAGCCATTCTGAGAAATAAATGAACCAGCTTTTCCCTTTCCAACTTTAAGACCCAAGCTCAATGCCCCCAACTACCCTCCAATCATGCAAGCCAGATGAGCTACACTTTTCTTCCCTGTTTCTTTTCTCTGTACTCCCAGATTGTCTGGCCTATATTCACTTATAGTTTCTCTCCCACTGATTAAAGAACACATTTCTAAATATTTTAGGGGGTTGTTGTTTTGTTAGGTATCTTTATGCTTCAAAAGAACAAGGACTTAGCCTTGTACACTGTGGACCTCTCTTACTGGTTCAGTTTAAATGCAGCTTTCTCTATTTTCTCCTTCTCTCCATCCTCCCACCACTCTCCCTCGGATACCTTATATACTTCATAACTAATCCTTGAGAATGACATAGAGGGGAACTGAAACCTCACTGTCTGTCCCTGTTCTCTTTGCCCTTTCTACTTAAAGCCACTGTCTCATGCAGGTTTGAGAGAAGTGTGGGAAATAAAAAGTGCCTCGAATCAGTATTTTGTGGAGAGAACCAAATTCAAGAATGGAAGCAGCCAACCAGCTTTAGTCTATTAAGGCCCGACTTGCTTGGTTTGGTGCTGTAAGTAAATATTTTTCTCAGCCGGGATGGATTTATTGCCCTGCCAAGGACTTGTGCCGTGAACTCAATGAACCTCTGAATCCCTTTCTGCTTTTGGGTCCCTGAAGGGCAAAGTCCTTCATAGAAAGGAGCTGACATTGTCCACTTTACCTCTACCAAAGCCTTCAACCCCCAGACTATAGCCTCTTTCTCTTTGACTCAATTTTCAGCCTGAAATTTCTTGCAAGTTCATCTCTCCAAATATGTCTGTTGAGCAGAGGGGAAGGAAAATGACACCCAGAATCCTTCAGGATGTGTCTAGGGAATCCCCATGCACCATGAGAGATGCCAGTATCCTGGAACTTCAGTGACCTGAAGCATAGGAATTGATCAGCATATCCCTACTGAATGGAGCAATACCTGATATTCCAGTTTACTGATTCCATTAGTGACCTTTTAAATGTCTGACCCAGGGGCCAGAGATAGTATAGCTGGTAGGGCATTTTCCTTGCATGTATTTGACCCATGTTCAATCCCCAGTACCCCATATGGTCCCAAGCACCACCCGGAGTGATCCTTGAGTGCTGAGCCAAGAATAAATCTTGAGCACTGTCAAATGTGACCCAAAACAAACAACAATGCCTGAATGACTGATCTAGTTATGGCATAGTCCTTGGTAACCCCCTATAGCAAATACACACACACACACACACACACACACACACACATACACACACACACACCACCACCACCACCACCACCACAGAACCTTTATAAAGGGTTCCTCACTCCCCACAAAGATCTCTGTTTTATCCACTGACTTAATTAAGCCTTCCCTCCATTACAACCCTGGTCACAAGGGGAGAAAAAAAGTTGTCAGTTCAGTAAAAGAGAGGAGAAGCAGGCATGATAGAGTAGCCCCCACAATTGGAGTCTCCTCCAAGGGGCCTGATAGTCCTCCAAGACTCACATAAAAACAGCTGCTGCACTCTCTTCGGCCTCATCTACAGAGGACTTGCATCCCCAGCCAACAGCAAGCATTCACTGTCCATGCTTTTCCCTGTGCTGAGCCAGATTGCCTTTGCAGGATATAGGAGAATCCCTAACTTGGAGGGTTTTGTATGCATGTGTACCCAGGGTTGAGTTTTCAGACCACATCTCCCCTGGCAGGCTGTCATGTCCTCTCCCCATCAATTTGTGCTTCCTCATTTGCTTTTGCTGTTCAATGTCTTATGACCTAAACTACCTCCACCTTCTGTGTAATCATAGCTTTTGGTCTGAGAAGAAGCCTCTTCTCTTCCTTCATAGGGCCATCACCTGTTCACAGTAAGCAGAGGCTTAACATCTCCTGACCTCCCAGCTACATGAGGGACCCAGCTCACCTAGGCCCAACTCTCCTGAGGCTCTCATTCCTCTGGATATGATTTGCTTTGTTCTTGTTCCTTGTCATTGCTCAAGCAGTAATATTCCCTGCTTCCAAGCTACATTAGACCGTGCCAGGTTCACCTTGGAGGGAATCAGGGTGCCGGGAGGAGGCAGTCATTCTTCTCATTGTGAGAACTAAGGAACTTGTGCGTCTATGGGACGGGGTGTGAGGAGGGTGGCTGTTGACTTCCAGGCAAAGGTAACTACCTTGAGGATAAAACCAAGACTGAGTAAGGGGAAACAGGAGGCAGAATAAAAAGTAAAATCCTGAGGGTTTGAAATAAGGTCCCTCCCTGGACATTCTGGTTCGGTGAACTATAATACATTCCACTCATGCTTGGACTGAATGAAGATGGAATTTCATCACTCACAATGACAACCTCACTAATGTACCTCGAGAGTTGAACCCTGAAGTCATTTCTGTATTATTCAAAGACTTTCCATTGCAGGTAACGGAAATTTCATTTAAGTTCATAGAGACCAAAGAGAGGAAGAAATTACAAAACTGATAAAGGGCTACAGATGGCCACGGCAGCTTTTTTCTGTATATCCTCAAGGGCCTGGTTCCTTGGCTGACACAGTTCTACCTTAACCCTCAGAGCATCAGGCAGAGAAAACAATGTCAGGAAGTACCCTGAGGACCTCAGACACATACCTGAAGTTGGGGATAAGGAGTGATGAGAGTTCAAGCCTGGAGTACACCTCCAGCCCAGTAGGCAGAGCCAAGAAGTCTGTTACCAGACAATGGTAACGTATAGGTACTGAAAGAAGAACCCCACCACCACCAAATTTCTCCCTCCAGAGAATATAAACCCCCTCTATGTGCATTCCTGAAGAAGATCTTTCAGATACCATGACCCAGACTGCCAGGTGGTCCTACCCTCAATCATTTCACTCATCTAGCTGCAAAGTCCTGCCTTTTGGTCATTCCATTTGGGGGCACTTGGAGTGTTTAAGTAAGATTTCCTTTTTCAATTCATAAAGACACTTGTTTTACAGCTTAGTGTTTTGTTTTTAACATGGAATGAAATTTATGTCTCCAGGTGACAGTCATACAGTGAAATACAAAACAGCAATAACAATATAACAAAGGTTGCTACAGGCAACAATACATAAATTTCACAAAGAAAATTGAAGAAAATGAGCCCTCATTTAAAAATACATACAGTATAATTTCACTTAAATACCACACAGACTTAAAGAGACACAACAAGGTAGCAACGAAGGTCTAAAGGTAGCATAACAGAACTGACCCACACAAGTGAATTGGTGGGGCAGGTACAGGGGTTGGTTGAAAGGTTCTTGGATGGAGGTAGGTGGGCACCCTGGCATTGGGTGTGTCGTTGTGTAATGAGAAGCCATTATTAACTGTAAACCACAAAAATCTCAATAAAATTTAAAATAAATGAAATAACCCCAAACTAGCTTGTGTGCTTATTAATTATGGTAGTAGTCACTTTGGGGGGGGGGAATATGGGACTGATGACTTTGGAGGAAGGGAACTTTCAATGAGCACAAATAATATTTTCTATTCTTAACTGGGAATGATTGCATTGTGGGTCCACTTTTTGGTGGCCTGTTGAACATAACACTAATGGACTGTGCACTTTTTTATATGTCTATTGCCCTACATAAAAGAAGTTTAGTTTTTTTTTATCTCACTGTTATTTAACAATTGCATTTTCAGACCATCGCCTCTTGCTGAATGGCATAAGAAGCCAGTTAGCCGGGGAGCCCCAGCTGCCGCTCATAGTTCCTGCTAATCAGTACTCCTGGCAGTCCATCCACCTTGATACCTTTCCAGGTTTAGACCTTTAGGAAGAATGCATACACAGGTGCATGATGCAAGACCTATTTTTCTAGATGAAGAAACACATGGGAAGACAGTAGAATTCTGATATTTCAAGGTAGGCATCAGGAGAAAGGTCTGTGATCTCAATTCTCTCAACAGACATTAAAATGTTTAAACAGACTAACAAGTACAGGAAGCCAAGTGGCAGGCTATTTATAACATCTTTAAGTATCACTCAGACTTTGGGTGGGATATGGAGACAGGAAATGGGTCCACAGTTTACCAACTTTGTTAGCAACTTACATTTCCAGATTCTTTAGGCAAGATCCTCCTTGTGATGAGCTGTGTGTGTTTTTGCTAATATTTTACATACTTACTATAAAAGAAACTGCCTATAATATTGAAATTTTAGGTATACTATTTTCCAGGGAAAACAGAGTCTAGAATATTTCATTGATGTTAGATAAATAATATCTCTTTATCTATATAGATACATATATATATACACCAAAGAGGGCAACATAAGGTTAGTGAATAAGCATATACAATTTAATGAGTTGATTTATTAATATTGCTAAGCTAAAATTTTAATACCTCAAGTCATTTGCAATAATATTTAATAATTATTCATATTCCAAGTAGCAGTTAATTCTTCTGATAATTCATGTGTTGGTTAATTTAATTGGCCTTCTACCTTAAAAAAACTTTATGTATTCTTGTAATTAAACATTTCAATTAGCTATAAGGGCTTTTTATGCGATTCAAATCTTTAAAAAATAATTTAATGACCAAAATTTGATTATAATCTCATTCTACTCACAAAACTATTTTAAAACCTTCCCTTAAAAGTCTTTACATTAGGCAATAATTCTTGCAGATATAAAAACAATCTCAATTACCCTTGATCACAAATGATGATATAAAAAAAATAGGTCATATAATCTTAATAACTAGTGTATAAAGTGTAAGCTTTTTGACATACATGCAGTAACTAATTGTGGACACCAGAGAGAAGTAGACACAGAGGGTAAGAAGTAAGGGGGGTGGCGGAGAGATAGCACAGCGGTAGGGCATTTGCCTTGCACACAGCTGACCCAGTACTGGTTCCTGGCATCCCATATGTTCCACTGAGCCTGCCAGGAGCGATTTATGAGCACAGGGTCAGGAGTAATCCCTGAGCATTGCCAGGTGTGACCAAAAAAAAAAAGCATAAAGAAATAAGGTTAGGAAAGATGGCTCACATATTGTACTTACTGAAGAAAGTATGGTTTGACTCCTTAGCTATTTATTTAAAGGAGACTATACCCAGGCACATAATCATACATTTCAGTGTGAATTATGTAACAGGAACTTATTATTTGGAAGGAGACCTGAACATGCCAGGCTTATTTCTGAAGAAAGGAGCTCATTACCATGTTCTCTCTCTTTATCCCTCCCCATCATCCATGCTTAGATAATGTAACCCAGCTCTCTAAATGATTCAAATACATTATCTTATTTGGGAGTCAATGTGGTGTAGCAGAAAGAAAATTGGGCTTGAGTCAGAGACCCTGACGTGTCATCTGCTCTCCTGCACAATATGCCAGTGACCTTGGCTTTGGTGCTTAATCTGTCTGTGTTGAAATGTCCTCCTCTGTAACATGCCAGTGGTAGACATGAGAATCTTTAATGTCCTTCCTACTCTAAAACTCTCATTTTACATTAAAGCCTTGTGCGGGAACGGAGAGAACCTATAAACTTATCCCCTACCGTAAACACATGAATTCTTCCTAATAAAAGCACCATTCAGTTCTGCCTTCACAGAAAGCATTTTCTTCTGCCTTGGTGGAGAATGCAAAAATGTCAGGAAACTCCCAAGGAGTGGAACAGCCCCTCCGGGACTCGGCAAGCATCAAAATTGGGTTACCAAAGCTAATGTGTTTATGAAATGTTTCCATCAACTTATAAAATAAAAGTCCTATAAAACAGCAGCTTTTTATTATTATTTAGATTTAGATCACCCTCTGCAGTGTGGATAACCCAGAGGCAACAGCCTGAAAGTAGTAGGATCTCCAATGAAATGGAAATGGAATAGAGCAAGGGAAATTGAGACATTTACCATCATGGTCTGAAGAAAAGGGCAATTCTTGTTCTTTGGGTTTGGGGATATGTTTCTTTCAACCCAGAAAATAGCACCAAAGCAGAAAGCCCTTTCTAATTATAAAGACTTCCTAACCTACGGACCCATTCTAGCTTCTAGAATTTCTAAATTGTTTTTCTCTTAACTCAAGTTCCTCTGTTGTTTTCACTAAATTCATACTAAGTAATTTTCACCCCCAATGTGGGAGCTAGTCATTGAAGTGTATTACAATTTATTCCATGTCTTTGCCTCTTGTTCCCAAACTTCTGGTTCAAAACTAAAGAAATACACAAGTGAATACATGCATTTAATAACATACATGCATACCAATAGGCTTCAGAAAGCTAGGACAGTGCATTAGGGAAGTGCCTGGAAGGATTGGAGCAATTGTTATGGGGACAATCAGCACAGGCTTGAAGGAGATCCAGGAAACCCCACAGTCACAATATCACCTAGATGATGTGACTCTACAGGACAGCCTACTGGGCCATGCCAACTCATCTGGAAACCCAGAAAGCAGAAAATGTGTGCAGACAGCATCTTGGTTCTTGGATGGTAGGGCTGTCCATGAATTCATTGGAAAGAATCCACACCCACAGGGATCACAAAAATGGACATCAGAAGCACTAAAATCATTTCAAGCAGATTCCCTAAAACCTGTTCTCCCGTGGGATTTTCATTCAGAGGAAAGATATAAGCATCAATACTGAGCCCCCTTATTATACTCCAGGGGTAGTATTTTCAGTGCCAGTGATTAGTAAGTACATTAGTGAGTACAGTTGAGACAGAAGCCACTGCTCTCATGGTGCTTATGAGAGAAAGTGTTCAAATATGTTAAACAATTGCCTGATCTAGTATTAGAGATTCTGGTGACCACTGCAATAACAAAAAGGAGGCTGGGGTTTGGGAGAGGAAAAAGTATTGGGAATCAGGGAAGATCAGTTTGCAAGAATAAATAATAGTCACAATGGGCTTTGCTTGAAAGGTAAAAGTTCAGTGAAGATTCTGGAAGGTTTTAGAACACCAAGCTGGTGTGCAGAGGCATGGACAGTGGAAAAATCCTGAGACAGTGCTGGACAGCAAGATTAGGTAACAGAGGAGAGGATAAAGTGGCTCAATGCCAAGTGTACACAGTGCTTGAAGCTGCATGTGAGGTCTTTGGTTTTTGCTTAGAGCAAGATGGGGATTGCTGGAAGGGATGGGACAGAAGGGTAGCATGATTTGGTGAGTTTCACTAGGACCATCTGACAAATTTGACAACTGTGTGGAAAGTAACCTGAGAGAGACGCATAAATCAATTGTGATTTGCTGTCAGAAAGGTGCTCTTGGCAGGTGCAACTCCTTCAATCCCAAGCCCTAAAGTGCCTACAACAGCCTTCTCTCATAGGGGATTGCTTAATTCCTTCTTGACAAGAAACACTGTAAGAAGGTGTGAAAGTCCTTCTGGTCCTTCCTGGAGGAAGAAAGTACAATTCCAGTGTCTCCAAAAAGCAGGTGCTGCAGAGGATCATGAAAGGAGATCACCCAAACTTGTTCTTTCCACAAAGACCCTCCCCAGGCCTGGGTCTCTCTTACTATTTCCATAATCCCTTTTCATACAACCCGCTTCTTGGGGTCTCCAATCCAGACTCTTCCTCCTCTTTACAGAGAAAATGCTCACTCTATATCCTTGCAGAATACTAAGACACCAGAACCACAGTCTTCAGCTATGCATCCTACAGCCAATTTTTAAAGAGAATTGGAGGAAGCAGAAATGGGAGAATGAGGGTTTGTGTCAGCCAAAGCACAAGGGCCACATTTGGTTTGACAGTGAAAACTTTATAGCTTGGGGTACTAATCATCTAGTGATGGTCAGGGTAGTTCCTGCTCAATGACAAAAGTGCACACTCCCAAACGGAGAGTGTTTGCAGGCACAGGAGCGACTTTTCTATCTACCCATCAGTGAGGGAGCAGCAAAGATCTCTGGTATAAAAACAAGCATGTTTCTCCAGCATGCGCTCTACCTGACTAGAAATTGACTTACAGAAAACATAGACTGTGCCTGTCTACATATGCCTCACAGAAGAGTGAGTCATAAGCTTTGACTTTGACCCCAGGACACTAAACCTGTTGTCCCTGCCTTGGTGGCCTTTGGTGAAGTCAGGAGGAGGAAGCACAGGTCTGGAGCTGAGCTGCCTAGTGAGTACGTTGAACTTATGGATTGATTGTTAGCAAGAGTGTGTTACTCAACTCACTTTTGTCAACTAAGAAATGGGAAGAATAACAGTTCCCACCTTGAACAGATGTCGTGAAAAAAAGCAAAATTTAAACCTGGTAATGCTCAAGAAATTAAATTTCACTCCTGCTCATCCTGCCCCTCAAAGATCGTCCTAAGTAGCAGAAATAAAACCTGTAAATTGATCATATTTTTCACAATGCCTGGTTGATGACTAGAATCTAACATTATACGTCAATGAGAATCTAAATAAGTGGCTATTTTGCCAAAGCTGCCTGGGTTGACAGGGACAAGTGGCTGTCAGCCATAATGCATCCTGCTACATTCAAGGCGTTCAGAAGAATACAACACTCACTATCATTTTCGGGTGTTATTATTGTGGTTCTTATCTCTTCCAGAGAGTCCATCTAGGAAAACAGGAAGCCAACTTAAATTACTTGTGAGAAGAGGAGACAGATTATCTCCAAACCTTTACATTTTCGTCAATAGCTTTGACCTGCCATTCCCCCAAAATCTTTTATCCAGAACTACATGCAACCTAATATTAAGGTTGATGGGGTTTTGTTCAGTTTTTAAATCTCCTCCCTGGATTGTGACTTTGTTCTTTCACTCCATTACTTCCCTGAACCTCTCAGGTAGAGTATGAAAATTACATCCTTTTCCTCCCAGTAAAATAAAAATTGCCTTTCAGATATTCAAATTATAGTAGGTATTTTCCTTCTTTACCAATTCAACTGAGTGAATGGACACCATTGTTAAAGGTGTTTGTGGTATATAAAACATGTGTAGTGTATGATTGCATGTATGTGTTTTGATTATTTATATATTAATGGTATGTTTATATAGTGATTATGTAAGGGAGTGGTGATGTGAGGGGAGTGGAGCATGTTTATATTGTAGTATATGTTGTGCATGTGTAGGTTATATATGTATGTATGAGGGAAAGAACATATATGTGGTGAGTGGTGCATAAGCGTGTGTCTGTACATAAGCTATGCATATTGGGAAGGTAATTATGCCAGGAATGAAGAGCATGCCAACTCAGACCTTTATGTGGCCTTGGAACAAGCAACATCTTATCTCTGAGTGATTTTCATGTGTTATCATGTACAACTCCACAAGAGTTGTAAATTCACAAACACCAAATCCAAAGCTAACTACAACAGAAACGAGACCCAATCTACAACAGGCTAGACACAGAAGGGACCACTTATATTAGCAGCCCGGGGGGCAAAAGAAGGGCAATATGGGATGCATGCTGGGAACAGGGGTGGAGGGAGGTCAACATTGGTGGTGGGAATGCCCCTGTTTCAATGTCGCTATGTATCTGAAATACTACTGTGAATGATTTATAATCCACTTTGGTCAAAATAAAAAATATTATTATAAAAAATAATAACAATAAATAAATAAAAAGAGTTGTAAATTCACAAAGGAGGAAACTGAGCCTCAGATAGGTTAGGTAACTTGTCCAAGGTCACAGAGCCAGTCAGTGGAATAACTGGGATTCAAAAAGGTCTTGGTAATACCAAAATTTGTGTTTTCTCAGGTAGCACCTCATATAACAATTCAGGAAACTAAAATAACAAGAAATTTAGTCAGTTTCATTTTATCTTTTACAATTCCATTTTCTCAAATGCCCATTAATTTGGTTGTAGTGCTAGGATTTAATTGTGGAGTGGGCTTACACGGAAGGAAACAGAACTGGGTGTTACAATATCCTGGACCTTTAGTATGAGTAAAAGACAACAAATGGAAAGAGAGTAGAAACAACTTAAAGAGACCATTTTCATGAAGGAGGCATGGAACAATTATGCTTGGTCATATTTATTTGTGAGCCAGTAGTCATACAATTCTAACCTAAACAAGCATGGAATGGAAAATTTGTGAAGAAACATCCCAACATAGAGCAGTTTTAGTTAAAACAGAGGACTTAGAAACAGAATGGCTGTCAAGGCAGAATTTGTCAACCCTACCAATGGTTTGGCAAATTTACTGAAGCCATTTGATCTGAAGTGTTTCCTATCTCTTCAACTAATGCCCCAGACATAGGTTTATGAGATCGAGATCTGAGTCATAACAGGGCTTTGGAAGACATAATGAGCAATGTATACAATACTAACCATCTGAAGTAATGCTCTCACCTCCAATTCTTTTTAGTTCTGCTACATGGTCTTCCACACCAGTGCCATTTGTCTTTAGAGATCCTGGGACTATGTTGGTCGTGGGGATACAGGGCAAAATTTCTGCAGCACATTTAAACAGATACTAGAGGGATTTACTTTATCTGAGAGGAAAAGAAAAGCAGGTGTTACTTGAAACTTCCAATTGGCAAAATAAATACGTAAAATTTTTATTTAAATGAGGTTGAAAGACTGGCAGAGAATTCTCAGACACTTACACTGAGGAAACACTACAGAACCCCACCAGAAGAGACAACCTCGCATCTTCCTTGGGTGATGCTGCCTCTGCCCCTGAAGGAAGAAATCAGCTATTTCTTTCCCAGCAACATTTCAACCTTGAAAGAATGCCATAACCAATGAACGAGAAGCAGCCTTTCAGCTTCCTTCAATTTTCTTTTTGTTTGCACTAACCTTTCCAAAGTTTATATAAAAATGGTCCTTCTTTTGTTCTAGGGAAGTGCATATAACCTTTGTCTGGAACAGCACTTTATGAATGAGTTTCTGTGGTTATTTCTCAACAAACCCATTTTGCTGGTGAAAAACTGACTGCTTTATGTATTTTGAGGGCAAATTATTCCCTGAGGCATCACTATGGGAAACTATTCTGAATGAAAGAATACATACAAGAGTGTGTTGGAGAGTTTTTCTGAGCTGGTAGGAATGCAAAACAGGATTATTTCCCCCAAAGGAATCCATGGTAGATCAATTCAATATGTTTGTTTATCCAACAAATGTTTATGGGTGCTTTTCATGGTAAGTGTAACTTGGGGTCTGGATATGGAACAAGAAACAAGCCTCTGATCTTTATGGAATTGGCATGTCATTTGGAAGAGATAAAACATATACACTCATATATGTAAAAAATGCAGCTTGATATAAGTGTTATGAAGAAAAAGAGCAGAATAATGCACTAGGGAACAACCAGAGGTGAGAGAGAGCCCTCTTCCAGCGGGCTCTGTAGTCAGTCAGCAGCGAGTTCAAACCCCCACCCAGCATTTGCTAATAACATGGCCTTTGGCAAGTCACTCTTCCGTGTTGTATTTTCCTCATCTCCAAAACAGTACTAATAACGTTTGCTTGGCTGACTGCCTATAATAGGGATAGAGATACATATGTGAAGCTTTGGCAAATAGCAAAACTTCAAAAAGTAAAAATGATTATGGGGTTCTTGGCCACAAATGATAGGATTCACTCCAGCAAGTTTAAGCAGCAAAGGAATTTAACAAAGGATAATACAATGGATAAGTAAGAGGGCAGAGAAATGAGCCTGCAGTCAGCAATAACACACAATTGCACCCCTAGTCTGTGCCTCTAGCCTGTCGTGGGAGCTATTGTGATTGAACTTGGAAATGATCCACTACTGGGAGTTCTATCACTGCGGCCACTGAAAGTGGGATGTGATGTTTCTATCCTACATCAGACTAGGTTCCACAAGGTACTTCCTTCCTGATGGTCCAAATTTTCCCCCATCCAGTGTGATTTATGAATCAAGTAACCCAGTTTTTTTAAATATGGTTGCTTGGTAGACTAGTAAAGTAGAGTTATTGTTCCAGTCTAGAAAGGTATGACTCACAACGTGGGAATTTCTTCATGCATAGAAAGATGATCCCCTATATGTTTCAAGATTTCACGGTAAAGAACAAAACCCACATGGCTCTTTCAATATAACTCCTATCTAATACTATTCCTCAGTCTCCATAGGAAACAAAACAGCAAGAGATCTTCACAGATCTGACTTTTCTTCTTCTGAAGTTATTAAAGGAAGAATGATAAGGAATAGGAAAATCAACCATGAGATACCATTTCACACAGAGAGAATATGGAGAAAATAAAATTTCCACATATGGCTAATAGGAATATGGACTGATATAGTCATTTTGAAGTGCAATTCAGAAATAAACAAAATTAGGGGCCAGAGGGATAGAATGGAGGTAGGGCATTTGCCTTGCATGCCGAAGGATGGTGGTTCGAATCCCAGCATCCCATATGGTCCCCCGAGCCTGCCAGGAGTAATTTCTGAGTGTAGAGCCAGGAATAACCCCTGAACGCGGCTGGGTGTGACCCAAAAATCAAAAAAAAAAAAGGAATAAACAAAATTAAAGATGTCCTGTTCAATGGAGGCAGCAAAAGTAATATAAAAGATTACAAAGAGGAAGAAATATCTTGGGGGAAAAAGGAATATGCCCTGGGCTGAGAAATCTTAAAGTTATCATCTTCCTGACAAGAGGCATCTGAAGAACCAGTTCTAATCAGTCATTAGTGTGTGTGCAGAGGGAAAAACACTGATCCTAAGTTTGCATTTGTGCTCATTAAGCCAAAAATACATATTAACTCATACATCTGGTAGTTACATAATGTGATTCTAATGAAACATTCAATGCATGAACAAGCATGTAATCCTCATGTGCATGTGCAATCAGCACTAGCGGAATCATGCTATTCTTACCCAAACTTTTCTATATATTTCTTCTTAATTAATTCAGCCCAGAAAACTCCTCTTCTAACCCCCCTCAAGAGCACCTGCATTTGCTTCCTCACTCTGTAAGTATATACTTTCATTTTCATAAATCTCGTCACTTAAGAAAACTCTTGAATTCTTTCTTGCTATAAAGAATTTCTTGATTTTTTTTGTTTTGTTTTTTTGCTATGAAGATAAGAAGATGCCTGGATCTGGGTTGGGACACCTACCTCTCTCTCCCAAAAAGAATTCAATCTCTTGTTGACTTAGATTAAATGAGTTCCCTAAATCTCTTCATCTAGAGCAGTGCTTCTCAATTATTTTCTGGCATGCCCCCCTAGGAAGAAAAAAACATTTTGTGCCCCCCACGACTGTAAATAGTATCTTTATTAAAAAAAACTTTAACCTGCAAAACAAAAATATATACAATAATTTGAGCTGATTTTTTAATCAGAGGCGATGTCTGGATGAATGGCTCCAATGAGCACGTTTTGCAATGCATAGCTTTTCGAAGAGGAGTTTGAAGCAGGACACAGCAACTCTCAGCTCTAGAGACATACAGAGGCATAAACACGGGGCTTAGCTTGTTATGACAGCGTTTGCCGAAGTCAAATGTGCCCCCCCTTTACGGAGCCTCGCTCCCGCCCTGGGGGACGCACCCCACTATTTGAGGACCACTGATCTAGAGTGATAAAAATTAGTTTCCAAGCCATCAGATCAATTAGACCTGAGCGTAGACTCATTGCTGTCTTAGCAGGAGTGACAGGGCAACTGCCTAGAGCCCAGTAGGAACCCATTAGTCCTTCCCTATTCCTGAGGTGGACTCCCTGAAAACAGCCTTCACAACACTTTGACCTGAAAATTGATTCCTAAATACATTTTTAAATGCATATACAAATGAGAACTCCTAAGAAAAGCATTTTAATGCTGGAAAAATGAGAAATAACTAAAATATACACTGGGTGAGATAAAATAAATAAATAAAAGTAAAATGGATAACATAAGTGGATAATATATCCTGTCAGAAATACATCTCTCTGGGGAGTTCAGAGGGAAGTTGAATAGTTTTCGCACAAAAATTATTATATCAAATTTATACCATCATCTAAAGGCAAATTTAATCAAGCAATAGTTTAAAAATATATACAATCTTTTGTTTAAAATAACGGCACTGTCCAACCTCTTTCCAATTACATATGAGATCTGATATCTATGTATACATGCTTCAGTATGTGCTTAAACTCTTTTATATTCATAGCAGTGTTGTTTAAGAAAGTAGTATTTGGGGCCCAGAGAGATAGCACAGCTGCGTTTGTCTTGCAAGCAGCCGATCCAGGACCAAAGGTGGTTGGTTCGAATCTGTGTCCCATATGGTCCCCTGTGCCTGCCAGGAGCTATTTCTGAGCAGATAGCCAGGAGTATCCCCTGAGCACTGCCGGGTGTGGCCCAAAAAGCAAAAAGAAAGTAGTATTTGGAACCACTTAACTCTGAGTATAAATTCTGACTCTTACTAGGTCAAAAACTAAACCTCTCTGCTATATTTTCTTTATCTGGAAAATGAGACTAATATTACCTATTATGTTGGCTCTTTTGAAATTGTTTCCTTTACAGAATAAAAACAGCTGCATCATTAGTTTTCATCTAACTTTATCCTGTGATGAGAAATACAGGAAAGAATGTGCACGAAGAGCCACTCTTTTGGTATTCAGTAAATCAGTGTGTTCACTCGTGGTATATAAAGAAACACAGCAAGAGATCAGAGATCATTTTAAGTACAAAGAAATCCAGACTCTGATGATAAAATTAAAGTTACAAAATGGAGATAGGGATGGTCTAGTGGATAATGTTGGAAGGCTATTGGCATTTTGGTAGGCATGGTGTGGTAGCATTGCTTAAAACATAAACATCAACACTCAGTAAACCTATGATATCTCAGTAAATTTAACACACATATATATTTTTAAAAATCTCTAGCCCTGAGGTCTGGAGAGATAGCACAGTGGCAGGATGTTTGCCTTGCATGTGACCAACCTGGGATGAACCGGGTTTGATCCAGCATCCCATATGATCCCCCCAGCCAGGAGCGATTTTTGAGAGTAGAGCCAGGAGTAACTCTTGAGTGCTGCTGGGTATGGACCCAAAAAAATTTCTAGCCCTTATGAATAGGAGAGAGATTTCTCTAGGAGGTTTTGGTATCTCTCCTCTTAGGAATAAAAGAAGATTCAGAAAATGCCTTGATACGAGGTACTGACAGAACTTAACAAGAAAAAATCATATAACCCATCAAAAAGTGGGGAGAAAAAATGAACAGACACTTTCTCAAAGAAGAAACACAAATGGCCAAAAGGCACATGAAATAATGCTCCACATCACTAATCATCAGGAAGATGCAAATCAAAACAACAATGAGGTACCATCTCACACCACAGAGACTGGCACACATCATAAAGAACAATCAGTGCTGGCAGGGATGTGGGGAGAAAGGAACTCTCATTCATTGCTGGTGGGAATAGTGTCTATTCCTGCCCTTATGAAAAACAATATGGAAATTCCTCAAAAAACTGGAAATTGAGCTCCCATTTGACCCAGCTTTACCATTCCTAGGGATATACCCTAGGAACACAAAAATCCAATACAAAAATCCCTTCCTCACATCTATATTCATCGCATCACTATTTACAAGATAGCCAGATTCTGGAAACAACCAAGATGCTCTTCAATAGGTGAATGGCTAAAGAAGCTGTGGTATTATGCAGCCGTCAGGAGAGATGAAGTCATACATTTTTCCTATACATAATGTACATGGAATCTATTATGCTGGGTGAAATTAGTCAGAGGGAGAGAGACACACACAGAATAGTCTCACTCATCTATGGGTTTTAAAAAATATTAAAGACATTAAAATAATTCCCAGAGATGAGGACCGGAAGGACCGGCTCAAGATATGAAGCTCACCACAAAGAGTGGTGAGTGCTATTAGAGAAATATCTATGCTGAGAACTATCCTAACAATGTCAGTGAGTGAGGGATGTAGAAAGCCTGTCTTGAATACAGGCAGGGGGTGAGGAGGGAAGAAATGGAGACAGACAGTGGTGATGGGAAGGTTGCACGGTGAAGGGGGGTATTCTTGTTATGACTAAAATCCAATACAATTATGTTTGTGATCACAGTGTTTAAATAAAGAAATTAAGAAAAAAAGAAGAAGAAAATGCCTTGAAAATTTTTTATTCCCAGTTGTCAGGATCCTATCGGGGACCTGGAGTTACATAGAACATTGGTCTCCTGAGCTCTGAGAAGAGGGAGAGATGCTCAGTGGTACTGATTCTTAGATGCCCATTGGTACTACTTCTTAGAGCATGATATTTTCAGCAACATTTCAAATAACTGTATGCATTGAGGGAGGTCTTTCAAAAGACCATTGAGGCTTTCTCTGACTGGTGTATCAGATGATAAGGCCTTCAGAGACACATTCGCTTACCTCCAGTAGGAGGCTATACCAGCTGGGAACCAGACTGTGATGTCAACACCAATCAACTTGGTCAAGCTGCAGAAAAGAGGCTTTGATGAGTCCTTCACAGAAGGCTCCACAAGGACCTTCTCATAGAATAGAGCTCTGAATCCTTCAATGCATTAAGTGTATATCTTCATTATACTCAAAACAACAAATTGCTTATTAAATGTTTGCAATGAAAACCAGAAATGGCAGGACAAAAGAGGACAGCTTTTATTTTGAGAGAGTAGCGATAGTGTTGTAGGAAGAGGAGGAGGGTAGAAAGGAACTAGAAGGATTAGTGATCAGAGCCTAGAGGGACGAACCACTCCAGGCAATTTGTGCTGATTTGCTTCTGTCTGATAATGCAAAAAAACCTTCGGATTATTGAAGCTTAATTGATGTTTTTGCAGCAAAAGAAATGAAAGGTGTTTAAATTCCTATGTACACTCTCAGAGGCCCCTTATCAAACTGTCCCTCCCATCAGCCAAAAGAGTAGTTTTTCCATAGGCTCTGTGGTTTATACTCATGCAACTCTGCACGCAACCATAGGTCAATCTCTAGGCAACTGGCTGGTCTGGTTGTTTAAGATGAGAGAGTAGAATTGAAAAAGAACTAAAGGGGCTGGAGAGATGGCACAGCAGTGAGGCATTTGCCTTGCATGCAGAAGGACAGTGGTTCGAATCCCGGCGTCCCATATGGTCCCCCAAGTGTGCTGGGGGTGATTTCTGAGCATAGAGCCAGGAGTAGCCCCTGAGCACTGCTGGGTGTGACCCCTCCCAAAAAAAAAAAAAAGAAAAAGAAAAATAACTAAAACACAACAAAGCTTTGGATTCTACAATTCAACAATTAAACAGTCTCATGTGCTATAAACTGAAATAGTAGTTAAAGACTTACCCAACGTCATGGTAACTCTGGGGACTAAACTGCACATTCTTGCATGTGTGTTTTAACTTTCTATTTATAAATTTCTTAATTGAATCACCATGAGATTCAGGAACAAAGTTTAAATTCTTAGGCAGAGTTTCAATGCCTTCATTCATCCGATCGGAACACCTGTAAAATAGAGACTTTGCTTGCTTCAGAGTCATGAAAAGGATTATGAGTCATTAAAGATGTGTGTGACATGCATTGGATGTGACATAAATATTATCCTTCTCTCCCTGGAAGTTATGAGACTTGATCACGTTATCAGTAAGATGCATAGAAATTAGAGATTTTAGGGAAAAGGAAAAAAGATATCAAAAAAATGTGGAGTATGCAGTAGTCATTGGGTTTTGCTAACAACCTAATTCTTCCTGCTTTGATCAATTTAGTAGAAGGGTTAATAACCTTGCCTACTCAGAAACTAAAGAGTGCTTCCAATAAAGCCAGCACACAAATGAACCACTGAATTTTACACAAATGAGTTAGTCCTTCAAATCACATGTGAACTGTCCAAATGAAGAGCTTGAAACAAATAAGCAACAAAACCCTGTATTTTCATGTAAGTGACGGCCTTTTAATTACAGCTGTTATGGCTAAAAGCATGTTTGAAAGGAAGAGACAAAAACCAGCTATAGGGAAGGATGTTTGCACAGCGAGAAAGGTTGTCCAGGCAGCACTCAGCTGTTTCCCTGGGAGCCCTTTCACGAGGAGAGGCTGCACAGGGTGCATTTGCATTCAAGGAGAGTGGCCCCTCCAGCGTCTCCCAAATTGCCAGATGAGTCTGCCTGGGAATGCAAATTTAAAATAAAAGCTCTAGAAAATCAATTGTGTACTACAATGGACACGCATTTCTTTTGTAATCAAAAGACAATAGATCTCATAAAAAAGAACTTAAGAAAGCCAAATGGATTAAGGCCAGACATTTGAGGTAGAAGATTGTGGATATTAAAATTTAGTCTTTGCAAACAGTTGCAGACAGACTGGAGAGGACACATCAATTGTTCCAGCTTTGATGTAGGGGAGAACCAATACAGTGTTGGCTCACAGGGCTGGTGAGGGAGGTGGACTAGTATGGAACAAGAGAAAACATCAGAGCCAAAGAGAAAGTATAGAGATTAGACCCATCAGGAAGCCACCTTGACACTAAGAAAACCCCAAGAGAAGAGATTGGTAGTTCACAATATAAATGCCCCTACTACAACAATACAACTGCCTCATTCATAAAACAAAATGTATCCTAGGTCCTACCCCCAGAAAATGACTTTAATACTTTATAGGATTGGGCCAGAGTGGTGGCGCAAGTAGTAGGGTGTTTGCCTTGTACGTGGCTAACCTAGGACGGACCACAGTTTGATTCCCTGGTATCCCATATGGTCCCCCAAGCCAGGAGCGATTTCTGAGCGCATAGCCAGGAGTAATCCCTGAGCATCACCAGGTGTGGCCCAAAAATAAAAAAAAATCATAGAATGTTCTCTATCAATTGATTGCTCTACCAACTTTCCTCATCTGCTATGTTTCATGATCTCAGATTTCTGCCTTTTTGTATCTCCTTAGAAATTTCCAAGGGAATATGGAGGACTTTGGATGATGTATTCCCATTGATAGTCCAGGCTCTTTCCTGCTTTGCTCTTTCAAAGAGGCTCTAGAGTTGTTGGACTTTCCAGGCCCAGTCTTATGGTTCCTTCCACATTGCCACACAATCTCATCCTACCTACATAAATTCTGGAAGGAGTACTGACTACTTAGATTCTTGGGAGACAAAGATGGAGATGAGAGCATCTTCCCCTAAGAAACCTAAAGGAACAGACACTCTGATGACAAATCTGTCCATAAAAACAAGTCCTGTCTTATCAGGCACTGTTCTGATTTCTCCACTACCTCCTAATACCCTCCTGCTTCTGATCATGGTTCCCCAAATTCACCCTCACCTGGCAGCCAGAGATCTGGCTCATATGTGAGTCAGGTCAAACACTGCTTTGCTCAGGACCCTGGATTGCCTCCATCAACCATTCTCCCTCTGACTCCCATGTATATGGGTATGCATGTGGGTTTGTCTACCTTGGGCCTCCATCTTCATCATCTTTGTCACTCCACCCTCACCTGCCTACTGGATCAGAGCTTTGGCTCTGGTTGCTACCCTTACCAGAAGCATTACCTACTATATCCCTCACTTTTGTTAAGTCTTTGATATTGAGTTACTGTCTGACTACCCTAAAATGTTCTTATCCTGAAAATATACTGTCTATATATTTCATATCTTTAATTTTTTGGAAGAAAGGAAGGAAAGAAGGAAGGAAGGGAGAGAGGGAGGGAGGGAGAGAGGAAGGAAGGGAGGAAGGAAGGGAGGAAAGGAGGGAGGGAAGAAGGAGGAAAAAGGAAGGAAGGAAGGTAGGAGGGAGGAAGAAAGGGAGGAAAGGACAGAGGGAGGGAAGAGGGGGAAGGAAGGAAGGGAGGGAAGGAGGGAGGAAGAATGGAGGTAGGAAAGGAGAAAGAGAGGAAAGGAGGAAGGGAGAAAAGGAGGAAGGAAGGGTGGGAGGAAGGAGGGAGGAGTGAATGAGGGAGGAAAGAAGAGTGGGAGGGAAGGAGGGAGGGAGGAAGGAAGGGAAGAAGGAAGATTGGAGGAAAGAGGGAGGAAGGAAGAAGGAAGGAAAGTAGGAAGAAGGGATGGAATGGAGGAAGGGAGGAAGAGAGGGAGGGAGGGAAGGAAGAAGGGAGGGAAGGAGTAAGGGAGGAAGGGGACAGAGGGAAGGAGGGAGAAAGGAAGGGAGTGAGGAAAGAATGGAGGAAGGGAGGAAGGAAGGAAGAAAGGGAGGGAGGGAGGAAGAAGGGAGGGAGGAAGAAGGGAGGGAGGGAGGAAGGAAGGAAGGAAGGAAGGAAGGAAGGAAGGAAGGAAGGAAGGAAGGAAGGAAGGAAGGAAGGAAGGAAGGAAGGAAGGAAGGAAGGAAGGAAGGAAGGAAAAAAGACTGACAAAATGCAACAAGTATTTTCACTTGTTCAGGGAAGACCCAATTGTAAAATTACCAATAACAATGAACAGCCTGATAAAAATGAAATAAAACTAAGTCAAGGCTTATATAGTGGTCTTTAAAACTCTGGTGCTTTCAAGTATGAGAACTGGGATACAACTGGCCTAAGATAAAGGGTCTCTGCTGGTTCTAACACTGAAAAATGCCAGAAGACATCAGAGCTTCCTTCAGGCATGACTTATCTGCAAGACCAGTGAAGGATCCCATCTCTCTCTTTGTCAACTTAGTGTCTATTTCCTTTTCTTATTTCTTTTCTTCTGTTTTAAGCAAGCAAAAAAAAAAAAAAAAAAAAAAAAAAAACAGTGGTGCCTGGGAGCTGCTCCTGACTCAGGGACCATGAGGTGGAGGGAATTATAAAATATGATCAAGATCTTGGAACCATCTCTCTATCCCGCTGCTTCCTTTTACTGGACTCAATGTGGCAATATATCCATAGCAACTCTAGCATCAAACTCATCACTCCCAGAGTAGGCAAAGACATGCACCTCTTTGCAAGTAAACCTGCTCCAGAATGTGGAGCTTAGAGTAGAAGGGATTCCATTTTGTGGACTCAATGTTAAGGGTTCCGTTTCCTGTTTCTAGGCTATGTTTACATTTGCAAAAATCTCACAGCTCTCTCAGGGCTCTCAAGGCGTTAGAGAAATCCATGGTGGTGGGGGGAAATCATCTCCTGAGAGAGGTGACCTTGACCAGTCAGCTTGGGGCTTGCTGGTAGATGGAATAAAGCCTTGCTTTGCTGTATTTCAATTACATGGTCTTGTCCTTTGACTCAAGACCCTAACAAGACCTAAAGTTTATACCGTGTCATCAAGGAATAAATTCTGCTGATTAGATAAGGACCCTGTGCTCCCCAAAACCATGACTTATAATGAGTGGTCTTAGAACAGGGAGGGTTAATCTCACACATTATTGATGGCTACTAAATGAAAATGGAATGAGTTTATCTTAGGAGGAAAATTTGTGGGCCAGAGAGATAGTACACGAGCAAGGTCCTTGTCCTGCATAAAGCTGACCCAAGTTTTATCCCCAGAATTATATAGGGTCCCCTGAGCCCTTCTATGAGTGATTCCTGAATCTAAATCCAAGAGTAAGCACTGAGTACTGCTGGGTGTAACTCTAAAAAAATAATAAAATATCCTACAACTTTCTGGCCTATGTTAGTGGTATGAATAAACCATAGTCAGCTGGGTAGGCCTACTGCATGCATTCTCCTCGTAAGACATGACTTTGTCAGCAGCCTGGACATCCAAGATTCACTCTCCAAAGACTCCCTCTTCCAAGACTCCCTCTACCCTGTCATCACATGGAAGAATACTCTTTCTTAGGGATCCTTCTCTGTCCAACTCTAGCTAACACATTCAGTTGATCACAGTCAAGGCCTGCTGGCAGGAACTCTTCCTTCTCTCTCCTAAGCATCATATATCCATGCAGATACCTTTCCTTTAAAGTCTTAAGTGTCACATTAATATGTAATATAAATTTTGACATTTACCAATTTCTAGCCAAAAAAAAAAAAAAAAAGAAAAATAAATTTCATGGAAGATACAACATGAGTTCTATTCACTTAGACATGAATGAAATACCACTCCCTCAATCAGGTGATCTGTCCTCCCAATATAGATCAAAACATAGAAACTATGAGATTGATCAGAGATGTTTTAGGTCTAATGTTCATGAGTGACATACAGGTGAACTATTGAGGAAGAATATGGGGATGCGTGTCAGGAACAGAGGTGGGGACTAGAGCTCCAGATAGAATCTGGAGGATTGCCCAGAGAATTCAAGGGAAGAGAACTTCTGTGGGGGCTCTGAGTGCAACCCACACAGATGAGGAATGGAGAGGCAATGGAACCAGCTAGGCAGAATCAAAAATATCTGTCAAGGAGTCGGAGCAGTGGTGCAAGAGGTAAGGCATCTGCCTTGACCACGCTAGCCTAGGACTGACCATGGTTCGATCCCCCGGTGTCCCATATGGTCCCCCAAACCAGGAGCGATTTCTGAGTGCATAGCCGATGTTGAATCATATAATTAAAGATGGGGCTGGATGGAAGTGGATGCCATCCCAGGCCATGTGGTTCTGCAACCCCCATCCAGCCGGCGGGTTCCAGGCCCAGGTGAACAGCGGAATCAGACTCATTCAGAGACAGGCATCAGGAAGCATCAGCTTTATTTATAACCTTTTAAGCACTCAGCCATTCTTAGCTACCCTGCATCTTAACTTCTTTTAGCCATTCTCCTTTGACCTACATGCTGGTCAAAGACCAAAAGACCAAAGACCCAAAAGCCAGAGAGCCCAGCAGGGCAGAGACCCCTAATCCCCTGGCTCAAAGGCTTATCTACCTTTTCCAAGACCCCTCCCAGGAATGGGCGGGGTCTTGTAGGTAAGGTCACACATAATATCTGGTTCCCAAGACCCCTCTAAAATATTTACATACACAACAGCCAGGAGTAACCCCTGAGCATCACCATGTGTGCCCCCCCCCCAAAAAAAAAGAATATCTGTCAAGAGGCAGAGAAAAAAATCAGTCTCCAAACAATACTCAAAAGAAGACAATCACATTTTGTCATTGGAAAATTTGGCATCTCCAAGTCAGAGAGAAGCACTACCCAGCACTGAAGACAGCAAGATTTATAGTCTGCTCTGCATAGAGTTCACTTAATTCCCCAGGCTACCTTGTTGCACCAGGTTCCTGGCATTACATCCAGTCTTCAGGAATGCCTCTGTTCTGCCAAGGGCCACCTGACACAGAGAGAGACCAGTCCCAAAGGTTCTTGCAGCAGGCATCCTCCCACTATTGATCATCTGCTCACAAAAACCTGGACAGAGAAGTGGGAGAGCAGAGCAAGTTGCTGTCTCTTTACAGAGTTCTACTTGAGTAGAGTTGCTGGCCTGAACAGGCAACCAAAGCTGCTTCCATTCTTCGATCCTCTCCAGAGGAGACAGTCACTAGGTGTTTCTAATGAAGTCCTTTGCCAGCAAGACATCAAACCCTCACTAGGACGAAGCTTTGAGCATTTGGAAGAGAAATGAACATGGAATTTGTAGGCACTTTGAGTGGTTCCATATTTGGTCCTACACAAGTATCCCTCTCTGCTCCTCTCCAGGAGGAGTCTGCACAGCAAGCTGCTGCTCGCTGCACTTTACAGAGAGGAAACAGTGCAGAATGCCAGTCGGAATAGAGCAACATCAGATATTTTTCAGTTTTAGTGACAATTTCAGTATTGGCACATCTCTGCGACCTAGGCTATTCCTTTTGCCTCAGAGGCACATTAACAGTAGGAACTAACCCCATTTCACAAATAAGGAAACTGAGACCCCAAGAGTTCTTGCGACAACGTAGAGTAACCTGTCCTCCGAGTTCTGTCTTTTTTTTTTTTTCACAATGTTCCTAATCCCTTCCAAGGAAAACATGAAAAGTACAAAGAGGCAATTTTTTCATCATGACCAATTCCAACGTTAGAGGCCCCTTCCCTGAAAGGCTCACTGCTGAATCTCAAAACCAGCCAGAGGGGACCTCTGTGAAGTAGTATTGTGAGTTCATGCACACAGGGTGGAAATGGGGGTGTAATGACTTCTCTGGGTTTAGCAGAGCTCCATATCATGTCTGACAGAGCCCTTGTAACAGCCTTCTTCAGCAGCTGTCCTGCATTTCTTTTTCCCTTGGTTTGAGGTGGATGGCCATCATGATTGCTCAATGTGTTTTTAAACACCAAAAGCTACATGAACCAGAGACCCCATACACATGATTCTATCCTCTCAGATGGCTCCCCACTCATTCGTCATGAAACCATGGAATACCATGAGTTTTCAGGGGTACCATGTTCTTTGTATACATAATCTACTCTTTGAACTTGCCTTCATTATATGTCTGTACTCAGAATTGCCAGCTTGAGTGCAAGGTACCAGCTTGAATGCATTTATCCTTCTCTACCACCAAGCATATGTTTATATCTAGAGATTGTTTTTCAATGGGCCTAGTTAAAAGCCAGATTAATTTTTCTTTTACTGTAATACCCCAAATATCCTTTTTGCTGATAACTGAATTTTGAAGGCTTACCAGAGGGAAATGTTGGCAATTTCCTGTGTAAACCCCTTTTCAAACAGGCTGTCTTAACTGCTTTCACCATTGGTCAGTGGTCAGCAGAGAATGTAGATACTTCACTATCTTAATGAGAGTGTTATTTGTTATTTACCAATTGGAATGATATAAACAGTAATAACACTCAGTATTTGTAATTATATTTTTCAAAACAGCTATTGGGTTTGGCAACTAAAAGGCATCTAAAGAATCCAATAGTCTCATGAATAGAGAAAGGAACAGATGAAACCCAGAGCAGCTAAAATGACCCTCACCACACTCCTCAGAGGCAGACCAGGCCCTGTTGTGTATGTAAATATTTTTGGGATTATTATGTTACTGACCCTACCCTGATCGGTGATTGTGCCCTACCCTAGGGTGTGACCTGGCATTCTGCCCCCACCCTAGGGTGGTACCTGATTCTGCTTCCACCATTGGGTGGTATCTGATCCCACCATTGGGTGGTACCTGATTCTGGGGGATAAAAACAAGGGTCTGTGGAAGGTGAGGGACGTTTGGCTGGAACTTATGCTGAGTCTTTGGACTTCAGTCTTGTCCACCGAAAAAAGCTAATATTTCCACAAGCCTGACTGTCTGTGAGCTGTTTACCCGCGGTTTCACCTCAGAACCGTCAGCTGGACAGGGTGGCAGACGCATGCTCCGAGCTGGAGGGGAAAGACCTCATCCTCCATCAGTCAACCTCTTCAGGGGCTGACTTGCAACAAGGCCCTAACTCCC
Source organism: Suncus etruscus (assembly GCF_024139225.1). Classification (NCBI taxonomy): domain Eukaryota; kingdom Metazoa; phylum Chordata; class Mammalia; order Eulipotyphla; family Soricidae; genus Suncus; species Suncus etruscus. The sequence continues at coordinate 10,312,555 of NC_064850.1, read as the reverse complement.
AAAGAAGGAAAACACATTCCTCAAGGAGCTCAGTCAACTCCATATAGGCAGGCTCATATTACAGCCTCCCTAAGTCCCACCAGGTGTTGAGTCTCTTGGTCAAAGAACCCCTAGAAGATACTCCAAGAAGACTGAGAGGTCTCTGATATCGATACCTTGGAGGGTGCTGGTATGGAAGACAGCTAACACAGGCCCCTCTGCTCTACGCATTTCCTCTGCTCCCAATCCCAATGACCCCTCTCAGTCTCCACACCTAGGATTCTTCAGTCTTTTTTGAATCACAAAATGTGAAAACCCTGAATTCTCTTTTAGAGATAATTTTAACTGAAAGCAGAATTGATTCTTGTCACTTTAATTAATGACAACTTCCTGAACAACAGCAATGTTTAGAGAATGGAGAATGTTCTCTCTAAATAAGGTCTTCTCTGACCCAATGTGGGTGGATATGGAACAGAGATCAATGTCTGTGGAATTAGGCCTCTAGGGACAGCCACCCAATCAGCAACCCTGTAGAAGGATGCCGCTGCACATCAAACAGCAAAGGTCAAAGGTTAGAGGTCAAGAGCAACCTCCTTGCTTTTCAAGTAACTGTTCCTATGTGGCCTCATTTGCAGCTCTAGACCACGAAGATGCCAAGTGTTTTTGTTGTCTTCACTTCCATACCCTTTATTTCAGTCCACTTGGTCCAGCTCTCCAACCTTCCTTGCCTGAGATACTCCCATTGGGTCTTTTAAGACCCAGAAAAACTAGGCAGGACACATGATTCAGAGGGTTAGAGCACATGTGCTAGCATATGGAAGCTCCAGACTCAATTCCAGGTACTACAAGATACCCTGAGTACCAGTTCTGGAGTAGCTCCTAACTATGGTGTGAGGAGAGTTGGGCCACATCAGAGGTATTAGGGCCTTGAGCAGTCACTCATGGTGGCACTCACAGGCCAGGTAGTGTCAGGCCTTCTACATGCAAAGCATGTACTCTACCGTTTGAGCCATCTCCTAGCCCCTAGAATGTCTTTCTTGACTGTCAAAAACAGTGATCTACTTTCTCTCCTAAACACGTCTTTACATTTGCCCACTGAATGACAACTATGTGTTCATGGGAGAGAGAGTTTTTCCAGGGCTCTTAAGACCTGAAGATGTCTAATGAGTTTGTTTTATTTTTATCAGCAGTTACTGGTGCAGTGCCTTGTCTGTGGTAAGTATTCAATAAATGGTGGGTGGTGGGATGAATGATGAGAATATAAATGATCCTGTAAGTACCCGACAAGTCCCATAGATTCCTGAGTGCTGCATCAACCTCTATGAACTATGATATACACAGTTCATTCTTTTTGTTGGTTAGGCAAGCGACATCCATGTGATAAGATCCATCTCTTCATACATCAGACAGACAATGCCAGATTAAACTATCAACCCTTGTTGTACCTGCAGCAACCCTGAGGCCATGTGTGCCTAAAGCTAAGAGACTGGGCCAGGAAACCTTCACCCCAAAATAGGAATGCTCTTCAAGTTCTCCCATAGGGTCAAGGATAGGCTGGGTAAAGGAAACCTGCAGAGGAGGAAGCTGGCACCTCTGCCACCAATTTTCTTTTGTTTCTAATTAAAAAAAATCTATTTTGCCTATGGCAACTGAGGCCTCCCAGCTCTGTGGAACTGATAGTTCGAAAGCAGAAATGCTTCATTTCAGAAATAGTTATGAGGTAAAGTGCATTCAGAACAAACAGCAACTCTTGTAAACAGCACCATCTTCAAACATTCCTCCTCCAGAGCAAGCATCCTGGGGCAACCTTGCCTTGGAGGAAGCAAAAAGGAAGTGAATTTGGTCACATTCTCAAACAAATTCTAACTCAAATGCAATTCCTTTTCCTCTTTTTTTTACCTCCCACCCCCTAATTCAGTGTATTCAGTGTATTTTCAGTTCCCCAAAACAGGACTCATAGCGCCAGGCATGAATTAGGTCTTGGTGGAGCAGAAATAAGTTTTTAAATCCTCTTCTTTTGTTGGCCCTAGGCCAAAGCCCATTATCTCCCATAGAAAGACATTGTTTCAGTTCTCTATGATTTGTATCTGGTAAATCCAGCCCACCCAATCCACCCCCGTCCACCTGCTGATGGCCATATTCTTCCTATCCACGATTTCCAGAATGACAGTCATCTCCCTGGTTTTAAAGTTCACGAAGAAGGGCTTTCGCCATTGTATCATTTCCTCCCACTGTCTCTTGCACTATGTAGGTAGAAAAATTGGCTTTCACATTGTGTGCTTCCCCTGCCACTTGGAAAAGGACTCATCTTCATGCCTACAGAGCATAATTCCAGTCGCAGAATTCGCAGCGCCAGGGGTTGCTGTACTGAATGGAGCCGAGAGTCTTGGCTTCTTAATCCTCCTCTGAGATGCTGCTGCCCTTTCAAGCAGTGACAGCTTTACCAGTTCCCTTTGCTTTGGGCAGCAGGGATAACAGAACCCTGCTTTCCTGATGTCTTTTCTGTGCTTTGTACAAGACTTTCAACCAGCAGGGAGGCTGGGAAAGCAAATGCAACTGCCATGTATGAGGTCAAGCATGGCATCTGGTTTGGAGGGCCCCTGGAAAGGACAACAATAGGGTTCACCTAGAATTTTCTGACTTCAGGTCAATACTCTTTTTTCTCCCCCTTATCCTCAGGTTCCTCCCAAATACCTTTCTACTGCAGAAACATAATCCCTCCTACTCTGAAACCACATCGTGGCTTTGTCCTTTAGAAGTTATGGGAATTTAAGCAAGAATTATCTTTCAAGATTCAGCTTCTTCATCTGCTAACTGGAGCTATCAATGTCCCAGACCAGATTCCTTGGGGCTAGTGAGAAGGGACAGAGATGGCTAGCACTGGTTTTCCAATAGAAACATTATCTATGTAGACTTGCTTTCCATCCTCTCCCAGTCTTTGGAAACAATAATCTCTGACCTGCTAACACTGCCTTGATGTATTGGTGCCTTATCCACACAGTGATAGAAGTCTGTTCTGCTCTCACAGTCACTAATGTTACCTTGTCATCTTCATTCATGCTTCATGGCCTAGGGCCCCAGGAATTTTGTCTAACATTATTAGAGATATTACAGTGATATATCTAATTGTTTCTTCTTCATTTCTGATTTCTCTCTACCTACCATTGCCAAAGTCATTCACCTCCAGAACTGATCACTATCAAAATTAAGTTTAGATACACTTATACATTTTTGCAATTGTTGGGTTTTTCATCTGACAGTTCCACAGATTCTAAATTCTTTGAAGGTAGGAATTTATCTTCTTAGCTCACTATTTTGGTCACAGACACAGTAAATACTTGTAAAACAGATTAATAAATGAACAAACCTGGCATGAATTCAAGTTTGATTTATTAACCTATTAACAGGCCCTTTTCTATTAATTTTTAAAATTAATTTACATTAATTTTATTAAATATTAAATTTAAATATTAAAGTTTTAAATTTATTTTAAATATTAAATTTACTGATTTGTTCATAGGGGCCACAACCAAAGGCTCTTTAAATAGTGGTTTCGCATTTGAGCTGTCTCCCAGTGCTAGATTCACTCATTCTTACTGTGTAAATATATATCATAATGATCTGTGTCCTATATATTAGAGCAAGGTAAAAGAATCCTACTAAAAATCTGAGCTATCAGTGGTCATTCAGAGTTCAGGGAACTATGTAATTAATTCGTTAATAGTCGAAGTCTGAGGTAGGCGAGTTGACAGAGTTTGGCTATGGTCAACTATACCATTTAAGTTGCTCTTTTTTGTTGCTTGTTTAGTTTGGGTTTGGGGTCATACCTGTGGCGTTCAGGGTTTACTCCTAGCTCTGTGCTCAGGGATTACTTCAGGAGGTGCTCAAGGGATCATGGAGAGAAGTTCTAGCTGAGGGCTTCTAGGAGTAAACAAAGTAATTAGAAGGTGTCATTTCCCATAGACTTCAATGGCAGTATAGGTGCTAGAAACAAGCATTCCTATTTTTAGAGCAAAAGGAGATAGAACTATGCTTTTCACCACATAAGAGAGTTTCGGTGGGGTGTTGAGTATTGAACCCTGGCAGGTCACATGCAAGGCAAGTGCTCTGCCTGCTGTTATATCTTTCCAACCCCTAGGGTGCTCTCTTTAACTGCCTGTGTTGACTATAATCAAGCACGTGACTTTATTCTTCTCATCTATAGAATGGAGATAAAACAGATCAACATCCGAGGGTTGTTCACATTGTACATGTGAAATGTTTGCTCAGGAGCTAGTTATTGTGATGAGAATGTTGGTTTCCAAATACGACTCCAGACTAACCAAATTAAACTTTTATGGGTTAGACCATATGCTTCAACTTTCTTATCTATGAAATGGTGCACTTGAGTTCTTATTTTATAATAAAAATGATGAGCTGTTTACAAGGGAACAATAATAAAAGGAATTTAGGACACATCCAAGTATATCCTAATCCCAAACTAAAAATATACTAGATAATAAAGCCATCACAGATTTTACTTCCTGAAAAAAGTTTGAAGATTTCTTCGTGGAAAAATTAAAGTGAGTCATTTGGAAATCAGGAAAAAGGTAGAAGGGACAAGTTTCTCTCAACCTCCTACATATGCTTATCCTTCTCCTTACAGCCACTCCCCTAGAATTTTGGTGACTAACTCTATGCATCATTTTGACCCTGATAAAATCCATTTCACACATAGACCCATTTTAAATCCCATTGTCTAAGGGCACATCAAAGCAGCAGCTCTCATTCTCTACTGTGTCTCACCAAGTTCCTGGAGGGGGACATTTCACAATTCACACCTCATCACCATGTCTCTCAGAGGTAGATCCCTATCTAGGGACCCCCTCTGAGCCTGGGGTAGATCCCTGCCTCTGCCTGCTAAATATGTGCTCCAGAGCTTTGAGCCAATTCCCTTGTCTCTGAATCTTAAATTCTCCCTCAAGTTCCAGCACCTCTATGTCTGTCACCCCAAATTCTTTTCTCTCATTCTCCTCTTTTCCTATCACAATACATCTTGGATTAGAATTAACCAAAGTTTTCCTTTACTGGAAGAGTGAGTGGGTCTGGGGAAGGCCAGATTTCCACTGCCCCTTTCTCTCTGCAAAGCTAATTCCTTTTCATTTTAGGGCTTTGTGCTAGGCTTGTCAGGTTTCCAGTCCAGGAAGAAACAGATGATTCAGATTAGGGGAATCTGACCTCTAACCAACCCCAGTGTTTTGTCAGTAGAGCCCCTCTTCTGGCCCAGGAGATTGTCCCTTTCCAGGTCTAATGCTTCCTTCTCTCTGTGGGTCCTGGGAGCTGGCTGAGATCTTTCCAGTTGATTTGTCTGCTTAATATCCAACCTATTTAGGTATCCAGCAGGTTGCTACCTAATGGAAGTGGCCCTGGGTCACTGGTAACCTAAAATTAACAGAAATCGTTCATTGCTGTGCATGGTCAAAGTTAGCTTTCATTAAGCTTGCTTTCTACTCCATTCCCCAGCACCCCAACAAAATCATTCAGACACAGTCAAAATTCCTAATGACAAAAGAACTGATAGTTACTTAAATATTTTGCAAAACCTATGCTCACCTTTTGGAAACTACTGGTAGTGATAAACATAACACAAAGCACAGAGTCAAAATATTTTGCCTCTTATTTCTTCTCTCTTCTTGAGTTTTCAGCTCAAACACCGAATCTCTGAGCTTCACTTAGCCTGTGTATAAAAATGCAGGTGAATCCATCCATACCTTCTGCTTCTCAAAGCTCTCCTAACATCAAAATTAGAAAATCAAATGGAAAAACAGTGAATAAAGAAAAGGAAATGTCTGAGAGTCATTTCATCTATGGTGCAGATTAAAATGAAAACCAATCACAAGTCCTTTCTTCTGTCACTAGGAGGACCTAGTCTTAACCAGCCAGCTTAGTTAGCTTCTTGCCTCTGTCCCTCCCTGACTTTGTGACAGTCTCCATAAGTTAAATTTGGCATTGAAAGTCTAGATCACAAGTGCTCTGAAGATCTATCAATATCTGCAGTGTCATTCCCCCCCCCCACACAAGGTAAATTCCTAAATTGACTGTATTAACCCAGCTTGCTTTCCTTGTGAATTGGAATTCAACAGCTAAGCCAAGGCCAAGGAAAGAGAGCACGTCCTTGATCCAACGAGGAGGGACAATGATGGTCCCACTCCATGGATTCCCTGGGTTCATGAGGACTGAAATTACCTTCACTCATTGCTTTTTCTTTCTTCTTATTAGAAATCAAGCTGGAGGCAACTTTTTTCTCCTCACTCTGCACTCTTGAAAGTGAAGTATCATTACTCTGGTGAAACTTGATTAGCTAGAGATCTGGACCCAAATCTGTTACTATAAATGGTTTCTACTCAAATCTCTGTTTAAAAGAAACAATATTAAGCAGAACAGGCGAGGGTGCCTGGGGGAGAGGGGTGCTGAGATGGAAGTATGAAATATGAGGGCAGCAAAGCAGCAGCGTGAGAGGCCCGGCAAGACACAACGCAGGGCTGCAGGGCTGGGATAGGACAGGACTCAGGCAGCAATCTCTGATTGCAGAGCAAACCCCAGTCGACTGCCTTTTCTCCCTCCTAGTGACAAATAATTTCAGGAGAGTCATGGGCACTATAGCCCATTCATTACAGTCATTGCTCTCACTTTTGTTTTTTGCTTTTTAAATAATATCTTTATTTGAACACTCTGATTACAAATATGATTGTAGTTGGGTTTTAGTCATAAAAGGAATACCCCTCCTTCACCAGTGCAATATTCCCATCACCAATGTCCCCTATCTCCCTCTCTCAAGATGTCCCAAGAAGCTGTACATCTTAAACTTTGGAAATAGGTAAGTACTGGGGTAAATTAAAATTCCGATATGTGTTGTCCTTGGAGCCAGGGAGGTGACTCAAAGGGCTCCACATGCAAAGCTGGATTCCTGGCAGGAAAGAGCATCCCAGCAGGACCTGGGGTGTCCCTCTTCCTCTGACAAGAATTACTTACTGTCCTTCCCTAGGGAGTGAAGTGGGGTAAGGCTCTGACCCCCTTCACTCACTCAATTGGGCAGAGATCTGTGACTCTCACTCTCCCGCACTGACTGACACTGGAAGGCCCCGCACAGGGACAGCTGTTCTATCTGCCCGAGTCAGCATAAACTGGACATGGAGCAGACCAGCTGTGACCAATCCATGCCATCATGGCACATGAAAAAAGAAGCAGAATTTGCAGATGGTGGTTTAACATAAATGTGGCATTCTTGTATGAGGTTAACATTAGGGATAGGGAAAGAGACTCAAGGAGGTTAGGTGCCCCAGAGCACTGCCAGCAGGTGGCAGCGTCCTTCCAGCTGCAAAACTGTTCTTCAACCCCTGGACTCCGTGGCCTTGACAACTACACTCCCTTCTCTTCCCTCTCTCCTCCCCCTTCTTCTCCTCCCACTCCTCCTCCTCCTCTGTCCTTCAGAATTAAGTCCTAGGCCTCCTGTTTTCTGCCTCTGCTAGTCTCCATGCATGAGTGCTATCTGCTACTTTCTCTTCTCAAAATGTTCCTTTGGGAAATCTCCATGACCTTGCCCCGTGCCCTTGCTTTGGCATCTATCCAGGACAGACCTCTAAGGAAAGCCTAGACTATAGAATTGGACAAAACCCAAAAGGCCAACTCCTCAAGAAGGTTTTTCCTTTTGCCAGCTCTATGGCCATAGCCTTCAAATAAATTCACTGTTTATTTTAGCATTGATGAGAAAAAGAAATTACTTGCCACCTAAAGCCCTTGTCTGTGTGGAGTTTGAAACTTCTCCCCATGTCTGCTGATTTTCTCCTGGATTTGGGATCTGCTCTCCCACCCACAGGTGTGCAAGGAGGACCTATGGGGTCTGAATGGTTTCAGATTGGGGAGTGTAAGGGTATGAATATGTTAGTATGAAGGTAGGTTTGAATGTAGAATGAGTATAGATGCGGATATGAGTATGGGTGTGAATGCAGGTGAAAGTGGGTATGAATGCTGGAGAATGTGCTTGTGAATATTGAAGTCAGTGTTAGCATGGATGTGAGCATAAGCCTGAGTGTGAGTACTTGAATGCAGATGTGATTGTGTCTTATTCCATCCAGGATGGGTTTCCACCTGGACCCTGAGCTTTAGGAAACTTTCTTACATCCCTAACCTGGACTGAGCTAGTTGGAAAATAAACAACTACCAATTATTATTTATTGTTGGAGCTACTTTGGCCTTTATTCAAAAGGTTGGTGATGTTTTGGTGACCAAAACTAGACCATAGGTAACCAAATTATAGTTTTAGGAGAGTATCGTATTTGCCTTGCATGTGGTCCACCTGTGTTTCATCTTCACCATCCCATATGGTCCCCAGAGCACTGCCAGGAGTGATTCCTGAATGCAGATCCAGGAGTAATCCCTGAGCATTCCATCAAAAAAATATAAAGACTTTAGGACCTTACATCTTGTCAGTTCCATTAAACTTTGATTAAAAAACCAGCTTTATGTCTGGCCATTTTGCACAGAATTACCCTTCCCAAGAGTCTGTTAACACAAGCGGACACTTTCCCATCTGAGTCCTTTGTGAAAACAGCAGATTGGCCACAAAGTCCCCCCTTCACATCATGAAACCATCCACCCACCCTCAGTCCTGTGCCCCTCCTAAAGCCCTCTCCTTGCTCTTTTGCCTGACCATTTACTGGTGCCCTCGACCTACTTCCCCTCTGGGTAGTAAACTGGTATGGATCCCCCCTCAACAGGCTCCCTAGGTACCACCCACCTTGCCCAGCATCTCCAGTCACTCCAGTCTGTCCTCTAAACTTGCATTCCTCCTGTTGCTCCCCTGCAAAATGGAGTCCCCTTCTCAACTACCCTATCTGACAAGAATGTGTTTGATTTCCAGGTTTCCCATAGGAAACCTAGAAGTCCCATTTCACCTCCCTTTCCTTCCCTCTACACCACTTGTTAATTCCTCCTGGACTCATTTTGGGATCATCTTTTCTTTCCAGATCCACAACCAGGTCTTAGAACATTCTATCTATCCCAGAACCACCAAATTTCCACACTCAAGCATCACTGTAGTTTTTTTTTCATAGCACATAACCCTGGTTTTATATTTATATATATATACATATATAAAACCCTTTATATATATAATGAGGCATTCACAGCATCCTCATCTGATTCATTTCACTCCTCCTACTTGACTACAAACACCATGAAGGTGGCTCCTAATAACTGCAAGTGTGCACATGCCTGAAGGTTTCCTTCATGTCTTTGTTCCTTCTTGTCTGTCCTCCTCTTTCAAATGTCACTTGCTGGGATGGAGCTGAGTTTATTGCTGCTCATTTTGCTTGGCAAGTGCTTGGCACAAAGCTGAGTTCATCTTGTCAAGTACTCTCAACCCCATTGTGTCCTCCAGCCACTCTGCCTGGAGCCAGGGGAGGGGGGACGACCAGGGCTCCCTCTCCAGTGGCCAGTCCAGCCACCATATGCTGGTGGTCCTGAGAGCCGGGAATGCCTGCATTCCTCTCTTGCCTCCTGATATGGCAGTAATTAGGAACAGCAGTCAGCCCCATGCCCATTCCCCCGAGCACCCTGCTGGATGCGCTGAACACATGTAGTAGCGAGACCACCTGCCAGGAGGAGAATAGAAGAATTATTTGCTGAACATGGCAGGAGTGACGGCTAAGGGGATGAGCCACTGCATAGCAAACAGCCGCCCCCTCTTCCCCAAAGCCCTAAATAATTTTTCCACTTGAAAAAAAAGGATAAAAAACAGACAATTAATTTTTCATGTGAATCGTCCCACTTGCAAGCTTGGGGAAGGGCTGTGCATACTAAGAGCCCAACTGGAGACACCACAGTCCTCTGGCTTTGTCAAAGCCAAGGAGAAGGAGAAAAAGCAGAAATGCTCAGGGCACTGCTTACCTGAAGGCTGGGGACATCGTATTGGTCTTTAAAATGAGGGAACCCAGGCTAGGGCGGTCAGGCCATGCCAGTCACCAGGAGACCCAGCAGATTCTGGGCAGAAGACCCCACCTTCCATGGGTGACGCCTCACAGGCAGTGAAGGAGTCACTGAGGGCCCTTCTGGGGCACCAGGGAGATTCTTTTGCACACTACCAAATGTTCTCACTAGGTCTCAGTGTCCCAGGAGAAAAAGCAATAGCTGAAGAAATGTTTTCAGAGAGAAAGAGGCTCTTTCCCAAAGAGAAAAGTTTAGACATTCAGGAGCTCAGGCTCTGGGTAGTAGATCTCAGGCCAGCATTGGCAAGGAAGTTCTGTGAGACAAGGTGCATTTCTTGGGACAAAGCAGGGATTCCAGAAATTCCTTGCCTATTTATCTCATTGGATAAAATCTTTACCATCACCATGCTTCTTGAAGTCAGGGGTGAGAGTGAGGTCCGAGAGAGTAAGCAGTCACAATAGGACCAGAGAGATAGCACAGCTGTAGGGTGTTTGCCTTGCACGAAGCCAATCCAAGATGGGGGAGTTTGAATTCCAGCATCCCATGTGGTCCCCCGTGCCTGCCAGGAGGGACTTCTGAACACAGAGCCAGGAGTAACCGCTGAGTGCTGCTGGGTCTGACCCCCCCCCCCAAAAAATAGAAGTCACAATAAGGGAAGCATTCTCTCTCTGGAGAGCACTTAGCATATCATTGTTTGCTTTTACTCCTGTGCTCTGTACTTGGCTTTTCCTGCTATACTGTCCCAAAGTTTGTAACCATAGAGAACAAATAGTCAGACCCCCCCCCCCCAATCCTCTCTTCAGGAGAGTGATCCTGGCTGGGCCAAATGTCTCCTTGACAACCTGTCCTTGGCCAGTGTAAGTGAGGAGCTGTGCCCTGCAGCCAGGTGGCAACCTGATGCCTGCCCAAGGCCGTCACCTCCCAGTCACATCTGCGCTTTCAATTAGGAGTCGTTTCTTTCTCAATAGCTTTTGGATGGTTTTCTTCTCTTCCCGTTGAGTTTACATACTTATTTTTTAATCTACTCTTTATAGTACATAAACTACTTGTAGAAAAAGATGAAGTCTTATTCACCCTGATTATTCCTGTGCCCAGAGCAAAGCCTGATATTATATTTTAAATACTTATCAATTTTGGTAACATATGACCAGATCGCCAAATAAATTTATTGGAAATCCAGTACCCTATGAGGGCAAAGACAGTAGCCTCTGTGCTATGCATAAGTGAGCCTTCCCGTGTGATTTCCACCCACCTCGACACACTTGAAGGATGCTGCCAGACTTTGCTGAACTCTCAGTCCCATGTTCCACAAAGGTCTCTAATCTTCCTCTGGAAATTTTGTGTCAGCCTTTTTTTTTTTCTCCCTCCTGGTCCTGGTTTACTTCTCTGTCTTGATTGCCAGAGAAAGTTTCTCAGTTTCCACTTTAAACATCAGAAATGACATTTTGAAGATCTATACCAGGCTATCCTCTCTCTTCAGTCCTGTGCAGTCATAGAAATTCTCCAAATCTGTAGTTTATTGTAGAATTTTATTATCACCCAAGGATGCAAAAAGATTTATTTGTTTACACAGGTTCATATTATTCAACTATCCCTTTATCTGCTCTGCAAGAGCAATTCTTTTTCTATTGCCTTAATTGTATCTTATTAGACATCTTGGCTTTTTTATGCTGTGGCCTTAGGATATGATGATGTTTTTAAACATCCTCACAGATAGTTTAATATAGTGTAAATCATTTACACTCATTGTAACTTATCTAGAAGCTAAGAAACCATCATGGCTTATTCTCTTGGGAAGTAAAAACAATTCAGGTCCATTTTCCCTGCATCCTTAAATGTATAGAGCCAGGCATGGCCATGCCTTCTTCCTACTTCTCTCTGTAGGTTGGGCTTACCCTACTGTCTTACAAAAGGAGAAGAGAAAAACCCCCTTCACAGCACTGGACATAACATGTCCAGGTGTCCTGAACAGGGCTTTTAGACAATCTTACAATGACAAATGTTAATTGGTCTCTTAATGCAGAGGAGAGTTGGGGCTCAGCAATGATTGCATGCCAGTCTTATGCTAGCTGTCTTTTCTTACTATCTAATGTTATTAACATTTTATTTTTGTGGATTTGATTGTTTATTATTTCCTCCCTGTGACCACAAACTACTCAGGCAAATATTTACAAAATTAAGAAACTGAGCTGAGACTGAATGGCTAGTCAGTAGACACCAAATATTGAGTAGCAAAAGTCTTGGGGCCTGTGGCTCTTTCAAGAAGCTTGTCCTGCCCCTAGGAGTTCCTCTTCCTCCCTTTTGCTTCTCTGGGGCACAACTCTGGGGCAGGGCAGAATATGGTACAGATGTCTCTGTATATGTTGTCTCTCAGACATCAACATGATGCATGTACTTTCCTAAATTATAGGCAGAAATGATAGGCCCCCTCAGCTGCTATCTCTCTGCAGTGGAGAAGGGGAGCAGCTTAGGTTGAAATTAATGCCTCTCTCTAACGAGGTGCCCAGGGGAGTTCTCTTTTCCAATTTTCCTTCCAGTTGTATCATTTTCTATAGCAACTTTTCCTTTCATTGTACTCTCAATCCTCCCTAAGTCTGGCCATTTATGGCCATTGGTACTGAAGCCTCCCTGTGGCTCTTGAGCTCCCGATCATTTTCTCCCTAATGGCAAACAGCAGGTTTAGAGGTTTGTATTGTCTTTTTCCCGAGTCATAAAAATGTCGCTGTGTGATTTAAGACTTTCTAGTAGGCTGCCTGGGTTTCTCAGTAGACAACAGTGGGGAGGCCCTTTTGAGTGTCCAGCTAGTAGCCATTGCGGATTGGCTGACCGGTGACTTCCGCAATTGGCAAGTCATCACCTTGGGGGCAATTTTAGAACACTTGAAAATCCAGTTCCCTCTTATACCAATGAGATGTTGATTAAAATGACCAACTTCAAAGTCCATCAAGGAAGTAAAAAGCTGTCGTGGTCTGCATGGCTCATCCAGGAAACCTTTGTAAAGAGCAAGGACAGTTTCACCATTTGGCTGAAATGTAAGAACAGGAAGAGTTTTATTTTCCCTGTTCTTGTGTCACTAGGAGGCTCCTAACTTTGTTTTACCTCTCGCTACCCTCCCGTCATTAATATATAGAGAATGGAAGACACAGCGTTCAGTTATATTGAACTCAGGAACACCTTTCATAAAACCATCATCACTTCCTAATTCGAGAGAGGAAACTCACTTATAAAAAAAAAAAAACCACAAGGGACACATAGAAAATCAGATAATACCTGACCATAGATGGGCATAAAATAAGACATACCAGTGAGAACTATTCACAATAGCCAAAATCTGGAAACAACCCAAGTGACATGTTGTATTGGGTGTTTTAGTCAAGAACACTGAGACTATCTATGATGAAAGAACAAGGAGGTTCTTATTAGATCAGTTGATAAGACCCACTGAAGAGCAGTGGGTCTCGGCTAGGCTCGCAATTAAAACCTTAGACAAATTTCAAATGTCCAAGGGCCTGCTTTTATAAGACATTATTAAAAATTCATTATTACTTTGCTTCATGCTCAAGCAATGTTTGAACATAAAGCATCATGGCATCTTATCAGTATGGCTATAGGGAATTTCTTAAAATCAGTATTTTTTTAGCTTGAAAAAGGGAAGTTCATCCTAAGTTTGTTCCTACAAGCCAAATCATCTCTAGAGTACATGCTATGAATTAATTATAAAATCAAAAATATATTAAATTTATTTCCTAGCAGCTCAAGAACAGATGACTAGATAAAGAAACTATAGTATATATAGACCATAGAATACTACTCAGCCATAAGAAAAGATGAATTCATGCAATTTGCTACCATGTGGCTGGGTCTAGAAAGTATGTTGAGTGAAGTTAGAAAGAGAGGGACAGATACAGAATGATCTGTCACATGTGTGGGATATAAACAAACTTCGCGGAGAATATCAAATGCGCAAAAGCAATAAAAATAAACATAAACTGGTCTTGGAAACTGCATGCACAGAGCATGCAGCTTATTCGAGATGGATGGTGGTTCGAATCCTGGCATCCGCATTTCATATGGTCCCCAGAGCCTGCCAGAAGCGATTTCTGAGCACAGAGCCAGGAATAACCCCTGAGCACCTCTGAGTGTGACCCTCCCAGAAAATAAATAAACTAGTCTTTAGTAGGAAATTTGCCACTGGGATGAAGGTGAGGGGAGTAAGTTAGGGAAGGGAACACTAGGACAATGGAGGAGGAAAAGAATGCCTGCTCTAGAGGCAGACTGGGCATAGAGGGGAGACACTGGTGGAAGGAAGTGGACACTGGCAAAGGGATTGGTGTTGGAACATTATATGTCTGTGACTTAATAATGAATAGCTTTGTAATTGTATAATTCATGGTATCCAATAAAAAATGTATAAAAAGGTATAACGGAGGGCAGGATGATAACTCAAAGGTGTTTTGCATGCGAGAGCCCTGCATTCAGAAATGAATGTCTGAAATGTCTCTACTTAGCACTGAAATGTCCCTACTCAGCCTCCTAAGTGTTATCAGACTCTGAGAAGGGGACCTTCCTCCTTACAGCATTAAGCCAGAAGCAAACTCTGGGCATTGTGGGAAGTGTCTCCAAAGTGACAACAAGAATAATAACAATAACAGCACACAAGACATGGTCATTGGTCTTGTCTCTACTACACTAAAGGAATTGGTAGGGATGAGATCGGGGTAATCATGAAAGCTGGCCTAGCTCAGCTATTCTTTTCATCATCAGAACTATTAACCATGACCAGATCTATCTTGTTCAGTTCCCAAGAATTTTTTAGCAACTCCTTTATACCAATTGTACTTCCATATAACCACCCAGTCTCAGCGAGCTTATAAAATGGAAATCCTAACTTCAGCATGGCCCAATTTAGGATATTTGACACTTATGTTGAGGAATAGTATGACTGCCTACATCAATTACATCACAACATACAAACACATTTGTTTTCTGTGGTTTGGGCAGTAACACAAAAATGATTTTTAACAAAATATTTAACAATGCTGTTTTCAATTTGAATTCCTTAGAGATTTACAACATTGTAAAATGTTGATTTTACAAAATGCGTTTTAAGTGTGCACAAGCAATGTTTAGTATGCATACCATATAACAAAAATGCCTCATCACAGTTGTACGAAGAACAGTGAGTGGTGAAGGCTTTGACGTCAGTCTCTCGAGGTTAAATTCATAAACTGTCATTTATGAGAGGGGATTTAGGCAATAACGTGGCATAAAAACTTTAGCTTGCCTTATATAAAACAACAACAAATATCTCATACCCTATAGAATGGGTATACAATTCTGAGTTAATTTGTATAAATATCATAACTCTATGCTTGACCCATTATAAGTACTAGAAAACAATAACGATTATTATAAAGAAAAATGTGACAAATTTCAAATATGCCCAAGCAGATCATGAGGGGGTGGAGGGCACGGAAGGAAGAATGTGGTGGGGGAAATAAAGGATTTTTTTTTATTTTCACACTAGGCTATTGTGATAGGAGGGGGAGGTATTTTACCTAGGAATGTGATCTTGTGCAAGAAAAAATAGAACTGACTTAAAAAAAAAAAAAGAGCCATCCAGTAGAGTGTAGAGTTAAAGAAACACTGCCTAAAGTCTTGAAGAATTCTCATCTTAAGATTTATGGAGGGGGTTCTAATTGTGTGTGAGAGAGAAAAAGGAAATATGAAACAATGACTCAGAACATGCAATCCAGCACTGATGTCACATTTATGTGGTGTCTTGGCTGAAGCCAAAGATTCTTGTAGACAGATGTTTACAATTAGGGACACTGACCCCTCAGCCCTCTGGAGCTCACCCTTGGAGTCAACTACCTTGTGTCAGATTTTCTGGGATGGAACTTAATCTTGCACCCCTTAACTCTATCAGAGAGGCAAACTAATGTGGATGCAAATGAATCACTTGAAGAGTTTTTAGTCTCATTGGTTTGAGCAAATCATAGAATCTGTCTCCATGGCTCAAAGGTGGTTTGATTGCTCAGACTTTATCAATGACATAAAAATTTTTGGCCAGTAATATCCTCTACATATTACTCTACAGTAGAAACAACTAGAGCAGTAGATCTGAGAGATTAAATGTATATAGCTGGGGTTCCCTTACCCTAAATGACACTCATATTAATCCCATAGACATTTGTCTCTGGGACTCTCTTTTCCAATGTTCCATTAGTTCATCAGTCCCTTTTCTTTTTTTCTTTTTTTTTTTTTGTTTGCTTTTTTTTTGAGGGGGGTCACACCTAGCAGCACTCAGGGGCTACTTCTGGCTCTATGCTCAAAAATCGCCTCCAGCAGGCTCAGGTGACTATATGGGATGCCAGGATTTGAACCACCATCCTTCTGCATGCAAGGCAAATGCCTTACCTCCATGCTATCTCTCCGGCCCCGAGTCCCTTTTCTTTACTTAACATTTTTAATCACATGATTATTCTGTTATGTGGATGTGAGATTTAATAAGTCTATTTGCATATCCCTGTTCTGTCCCATTATGTATTAATTTCATTTTTTCCTTTGGTTTTTTGGGTCATACATGATGGTGCTCAGGGTCTACTCCAATATCAATGCTCAGGGGTCACTCCTGGAGGTGCTAAGGAAACTATTCAGTACTCAGTACTGGAGATTAAATCCAGACCTTTGGCAAGCAAAGCATGCATTCGATGTATTAAGTTATCTTTCTAGCCACTCCATAATTTCAAATTTTAACTCCACATAAAAAATGAATTTTAGTTATATGTGATCTTTTGGAGACTCTTCTAGCTCCACACATTTACAAAGGCTCCTGTCCTCTGGGCATTATATTTTGTTGATTACAGGCCTACACAGAGTAGAGATATAAGATGGCTATGATCACAATAGAGGACTACAATCAGATTACAAAAACCTGAAGAAAAAAAAGTATATATACAGACTAAGTTAACATGGAGCAAAGTAAACTGAAGGAAACCTTGTAGTCGGAAATTTTATAATGGGGAAAGGTAATGGATTTCATAATAGAAATGAAGCTTCTGTAAAATACCTTCTGCTAATGTGTCACCAGTCAGACATTACAGCCAGGTTATGTATCTATTTATGAATGACTCAAAAATGACATTTGTTTTGATCTACTTACCATTGAGCAGGTCCTGCCAAACTGAGAGGCCAAACAGCCTCTTTTATTTAAGGGCTTTGCTACAGGGGAGATGGAGCATCAAAGTAAAGATGAAACATTAATAATTGTTAGCAAAATCCAGAAATTGCTTACACATTGCTGTAGGTCCCCAGGACCACCAAGATTTAGAATCATGTGGATCTTTTAAATAGAGAGTTTTTAGCATGAAATTTTAACATTTAACTTTAGAAAAACGCAGATCTTCATGTTGCCCCAGGGATGCTACTATTTGAAGTTAGATTAAAAGATGGTAGAACAGAGAATGTATTACTGTTATTCAGGCTTAAGTAGGATGGGAAGACAGTCATGTGTGATCTAACCCACCATTCAATATTGGAAATAATCAAGGTCTTCCCCAAGTCCCCCCATTTTCCTTAGTATATATGGAAGACCATAATTCTTTGATCTCTTTTCCTAATTCCCATAGAATATGATAAGTCAATACATGTTGGAAGTTCAAGTTTTGTGAAGATCAAAAGTTATTCTAACAGGTATGGAAAGATGAAAAGATTTGTGGTTTAAGCGGCAGTCAATGAAGTAAGGTAAGGCTATTTTGATCAATGCAAAGTCACCTAAAAAAGCAAGTATGTTCTCCTGGGGCATGTGACTAGATGACCTAAAGGGCTTGTGGCACAAACCAGTCAAGGTCCTTAAGGAACTTCTTAGTGTTAGGCTCAGAAAATAAACATGTCTTCTTAGCAGAAACAATATCCAAGTTTGCTATGTGGAAGACTCCATCTATGTTTTCATCTCCCCATAAAAGCAATAATAATAATAAAACTATATACCTCATATATTACTTTATGGATAAAATAAAATAGTCTATCTAATAGACTTAGGATAGCATGAAGAACTAAAGGAAATCCAATAAATATCTCTCAATAAATGTCAGTGATGAAGATGAAGAGGAGGAGAAAGGCTGCTTACCTAATATCAACTAAGCCTATTTCCCTAAGAGAATGGTTTTTTAAAATATAGTAGGAAGAAATTTGATTTCTCCAAGAAAACTGATGTAAAATTTTTTATCCCCTTGTAAACTTTAATCAATTTAATTTAATTTAATTTAATTCAGTTATCACTGTGCTAAGTCTTATGGTTGGAACACTTGCTTTCTTCTTTCCTAGGTCCTTATTTTCTATATTTTTAATATTGTCTTTTATGTGATGTGTTGTAAGCTGCCTAAAATTCTTGTTGGATAAGGTAGAATATAAACGATAAAGCAAGAATAGAGAGGACAGTCTATAAAAATTGCTGAATTTATTGAATTGTTCTGTTTTGTCACACGAACCAGACAGTATTCTGAAAAACAAGTAAGCATGAGAGAGCATAATGGAAGAATGACTTGGTATCAAAATTCACCCTAGGAAGGCAATCTCATGTCTCTCACTTCCTATTCAAAGAGCAAGTCCCCCTTTCCTCAGATGAGGCTTTAAGAATCTGTGTGAGGACAGTAGCTGCAGGATCCACCAGGACAAGCCACACACCATCTGCCAGGCCTCTCTGCTCCCAGGCAGGTGCCATTTCCTGTTAGGGTGACAATTTCCACAGCGGATTTCAGCCTTCTTTTTTATCATCTTCTCCACTGCCCTGCCCTGGCTCATGAAGGGGAGAAGAAAAGAAAAGAAAGCACACCTGCATCCTCTTGGATCCAGGGGATCTCATTTGGAGCCATTCTTGAGGTTGCCATGGTGATGGACCATTCTGACCATCAGGGCGCAGGAGTGCCAGGCAAGGAGGCTTTGAGTGGTGAAGTTATGGATGAATAGTCACGAAGAGCCTGCAAAGTGGCTTCTGGCTTGGGAAATGACTGGCCTGTCCACTCCTACTTGGTACACTCCTGTGAAGCCTTTCTGATGGAAGCTCGGTCTCTTCACACTCCGATGACTTATTATCTGCCCCTTCACACAACCCTCAGCATATTCTGAGACTCTGGTGAGTCCTTTTTCCATTAGCCTCTAATGGGGCCCTGTGGTGATGCACTGAACGAGGTAAGTCTGCCCCGGAGAGCTCTGACTTCAGACGAATTGAGAAGAGCCCAATTTCTCCCTAATGGATTCCCCAGGAGGTTGCCTTTCCCATGGCACACCCTAAACTCTAAGCTTCTGAATCTGGTTCAAACCAGGACTGGATTTTTACCTATTTGAAGAGTGTGAGGGACGCCAGTCTCTTGCATATGGAGGCTCTTCTCCCTGAAGGCTGCCCTTCCTGCTTTGGCCCAGTTACCTCAGCTTAGCTCAGTCTCCAGAACAATTGTGTGCTTTTCTCATTTTGCAAAAGGTTTTTAAAATCCATTAGAAAAAATTCACAAGCTCTCAAGACTGAGTTGTTAATGCTGACTGGAGCAAAGTGGCAAGGTGAAAATGCACCACAAAAAGAAGGCAGGCAGAGAACATTCAAGCTGTGAGGCCCCTGGGAAAACTGAAGCCAGGTGGAATCAACGTACATTCCAAGCCCCATTCTTCTGTTTGATTCTCCTACAATGTTAAAAATGCCAGAGTTTGTTCTCTCAGCCTCCTTGTAATGGAGGCATAGCCATGAAGCTTTAGTCGGACTAATGATGTATGCCAAGACTTCCTGGAGAATTTTTGGTTTTCTCTAGAACCACTTTTGTGTTCCCTGCTTCTTCCTATCTTGAATTAAGATTTAGTGACATGAGCAGACAGACAACAACCAGGAGAAGAGTGTTAAGAAGTCCCTTGTTGGGGGCCAGATCAATAGCACAGCAGTAGGGTGTGTTTGCCTTGCATGTGGCTGACCCAGGACGGACCTGGGTTCAATCCCTGGTGTCCCAAATGGTCCCCCAAGCCAGGAGCGATTTCTGAGTGCCTAGCCAGGAGTAACCCCTGAGCGTCACCAGGTGTAGCCCACCCCCCCCCCAAAAGTCCCTGGCCTTAGCCCTGACATGACCAAATATTTGAAAAGAAATAGACTCCAAGAAGACAAAGTATTTATTTAATCCACTGTAGTCATAATTTTCTTTTATTGACAGCTAAATGCTTTCTTCATTTATATAAATCTTCTGCCTCTTTGTGAAATGTGCAAGGTAAAGAAAGAAGCAGAAATCAATGCAGATACACTTAGGAATGTTTAACTCGGAGGCATTCCAAGTTGTATTAACTGATGATGCACAATGGCTCTCCAAGTCTTCTTTGTACATCTATCTTACATACCTTTTTCCTTTTTTTGGTGGGGGGCACGCCTACAGTGCTCAGAGGTTACCCCTAGCTCTGTGCTCAGAAATCGTTCCTGGGAGGCTCGGGGAACCATATGGTATGCTGGGGATTGAACCCACGTTCATCCCGGGTCCATCACATGCAAGGCAAATGCCCTACTGCTGTGCTATCGCTCCAGCCCCGACACCTTCTTTTCATAGCTCATTTGAAGCGATTTTTGCTGACTCTATAGTTAACTTGGATAAAGTTCTAGAACTTTAGAAATTATACTCTGTGCTTTGAAAATTAGAGCAGCATTCTATTTTATTATTGCCAAAGCATTTTGAGAGAGGAGAGAAAGAGAGATGGGAAAGATGGCCCTTATCATTTTCTACAGGCATAGATGAAAAGTCTCCCTAATAAGCAAAATTCATAAGTGGCTTGATAACAGAGAAAGAAATCGGGCATTAATTTCCTTATTGATGGAACAAGCCTCAATCCCAACAAGTCAATCTGCTGTTCTTTTGGAAAATTTTCCACAAAGGAGGAAACTGAGGAGGCAGCAAGAGAGAGACATGACAGTACAAGATTTATATAACTGGTTTTTCCAAACCACTTTTTCTTTATTTATATCCAATGGTGATGTTGGCAAATGGGATAATAGTTTTGTTTCATCTCCTGCCCTGGACCCTGGACCCACAGCTTTTTTTAAAGATAGGGGTCCTCTTTCATCAAATTGGCAGAGAACACCAAAATCCACATTCCTCTTATTTTATTTTATTTTTGGTAGAGATATTATACCCAGGAGTGCTCAGGGTTTACTCCTGGCTTTGCACTTAGGGATGACTTCTGGTGGGGCTTGGAGAAATATATGTGGTGCCAGTGATGGAATTCAGATCAGTTGCTTACAAGGTAAGAGTACTACTAAACTGTCACTCCAAACCCCAAGTGCCTTCTCCTTCCTTCTCCCAAGCACCAGCACCTACAAGAATAAAATGCATCAAACTTGCCCTCCTCAGGTTTCTCATCCCTTTGTTTCTCCAAAGATTCTCACTCACTTTTCTTTCAACAGATATGTGAAGAAAGTTCCCCAGATGACTTGTGTGTAATGCACAGATGCATATTTTTAAAATATCTTTATTTAAGCACATGGTTACAAACATATTTGTAGTTGGGTTTTAGTCATAAAAAGTACAACACTCTTCACCAGTGCAACCTTCCTACCACCAATGTTCCCCATCTCCTCCACCCCCTGCCTTCAAGACAGGCATCCTATTTCTCACACTCACTGCCATACAACTGCATATATATTGTTCACCATTGATCCAAGCCCCTCAGAGAAACCTGAAAAAAATACAGAACCTGCTGCAATCATCTTTTTTCTCCCCACCTCAGATTTCTAGAGGAAGAAAATCTCTTCATATATATTCTTTATACCATCTGAGTGCTTTAGAAACAGACGATTTGCTTCCTGGGGACCCAAGAGAAGGAAAGCCTAGAGCCTAAGCCTTGGGGATCATTTATCTTAGAAGCAGTTGGAAACTTTGGTTGGAAGGACTTTCTTTTTGTAAAGAATAAAGGGACAAATTGATTTAAATTCACTTAAGATATAGTCCAATGACCTATGAAAAAGAAAACATAACTCTTTTTATAGATGCATCCACAGTATTAAAAATATGGAACGCTCCACGAATTTGCGTGTCATCCTTGTGCAGGGAACATGCTAATCTTCTCTGTATGATTCCAATTTTAGTATATGTGCTGCCTAAGTGAGCACGAAAAGATAACTCTTATAATGTTTCAAGGGGAGATATTAACCTATTCCTTAATCAAATATACTGCATGACTGCTATATGCTAGAAATAATAAACAAGACACAGTTTAGTCAACCTATCCTTCATATTTGCTAATCCTCATTGTTATCTATAGATCTCTGAGACCTGGACCATTCTCTGACCTTCCTTAAGCTATTTTAATTTTGACACTCTGCCTTTGATTTTCTTTTGTGAAATGAGGTATATTTGTCCGAGTTTTTTTTTATAACCAGTAAGACATTTTTTCAGAGAGGTTTTATTTTGTCTTTTTTATGTGTGAAAGAGATTGATTTACTCGATTGACTGTTTGCTTTACTTTAAGGAATTGGTTCACATAATGATGGAGGCCTAAAAATCCCAGGCTCTTCTACCAGTTGTAAGCTCAAAACCCAGAAGGGAACCAGGCAAACAATAATCATGAAATATGGGTTATCCTTGTCCCTACTAAAGAAGTGGTTATTGGGAGAATTAAATTATACAAGCATAAGTGCTTGGATTAGCACCGAAGAGGCACATGGGAAAGTATTTAAGAAATTAAATTCATCTGGAAAAGTTAAATTTTGAAACAGGAAGAAAAATTCTATAACAAATGTTGAATTAAGCTTTTAACCTCTTGAAAGATTATATCACCATTTAAAATTTGCCCTAATGACATTAAAATTTCACACAGGCACAATTAATCAAACATTTCTAGACCTGCACTCCAAGGATAAGTGTGCCTTCATCATAGGAGGTTAGTATCTGAGCAGAAAGGTGTCCAGTCAGTTAGGTGCACCCCAGCTGGGTGTGGCTATCTCTTTCTCTATTTCTCTCTCTTTCTCTCTCTCTCTCTTTCTCTCTCTCTCTCTCTCTCTCACACACACACACACACACACACACACACACACCTCATACTGGGGACTAAAGAATCAGTATGATGAGTTCCTGTTGATTTACCATCCAACTGCTCTAGTTAAAAACTCAGATGGTGATTTTCTTCTAAATGCAAATCATAAGCCCATTCACTAAATGAATTAATTTGAATGACAATGTTGCTGAAAAGAGAATGAGGACTCTGGTTTTCATCACAGACCAGGACTCTATTTCTTAAAGAAAAAGAAAGGAGGAAGTGGAGGAAAGGATTAGAATCCCTGATGAGTAGATTTGTGGCCCAGGAAATTACAAGAGTACTGGGAATGTAAAATTACAGCACCAATTCCTTTAAAATCGCCCTGTGTTGCTTCAGGAATTACTTAGGAAACAATGATACACACACACACACACACACACATACACACTACACACCACACACCACACAACCAATACAAACTAAGAAAGTTTAAAAGTAGATTTAAACTTGAAAGACATTCTTTGTTATAAAGGTACTGTGATTCATAGGCCCACTGCATTTGAATCAAAAGTTAAAGTTCTGGGGCCAGTGAGGTGGCGCCAGAGGTAAGGTGTCTGCCTTGCAAGCACTAGCCAAGGTAGGACCACGGTTCGATCCCCGGCATCCCATATGATCCCCCAAGCCATAGCCAGGAGTAATGCCTGAGCATCAAATGGGTGTGCCCCCCCAAAAAATAACCAAAAAAAAAAAGTTAAAGTTCTGAAAAAAGTCTTCAATTCCCACAAATCTAGTCCTGCTCTCCTTTGTTACCTTCCAAAGTGGGAAAGAAACCTCTCAAGAGCTACCTACCTAACTTCTATTGGACAACCAGCAGTAGGTTATTGAATGGAATCTGAGGCTGAGTCCTGGGTTTTTTAATGACTAGATTTCTATGTTCAGATACATGACACTCTTTGTGGCACTCCTCCATGTGGTACCTACTACACTCTCAGAGGATTCCAGGTTAATTAATTAATTAATTAATTTATTTATTTATTTTGGTTTTTGGGCCATGCCTGGTGGTGCTCAGGAGTTACTCAGGGCTCTGCACTAACTAATCACTCCTGGTAGGCTCAGGGGACCATATGGGATGCCAGGGATCAAACCCAGGTTAACTGAGTGCAAGGCAACCTGTTGCGTTATTTTAAAGATAAGTATTCTTGGGCCGGAGTGATAATGCAGTGGTAGGGTATTTGCCTTGCATGAGGCTGACCCAGGACAGACCTGGGCTCAATCCCCAGCCTCCCATATGGTGCCCCAAGCCAGGAATGATTTCTGAGCACATAGCCAGGAGTAACCCCTGAGCATCACTGGGTGTGGTTCCAAAACAAAACAAAACAAAACAAGATAAGAATTCTTTTCTTGGGGCCGGTGAGGTGGCGCTAGAGGTAAGGTGTCTGCCTTGCAAGCGCTAGCCAAGGAAGGACCGCAGTTCTATCCCCGGGCATCTCATATGGTCCCCGCAAGCCAGGGGCGATTTCTGAGCGCTTAGCCAGGAGTAACCCCTGAACATCAAACGGGTGTGGCCCAAAAAAACAAAACAAAAAAAAAAGAATTATTTTCTTTCAATGTCAGGGATCAAATCAGGGCCTCAGATGTGCAAACTAAGTGCTTTATTACTAAGCCTGGCGTTTAAGAAAAGAATTTTAGGAGGCATACCTATAGGTATTCCATTACTATTTTAATTATTAATTAATGAATTCAAGATTTGTTCATGACCACATCATCCATTTCACATTTCTTTCAAAATTGAGAATAAAATAAATCATGAGAAATACCCTGGAGGATTTATTTTTAATAATGAGACTATCTAATGAGAGAGAGAGAAAATTAGAGATCAACAGAAAGGAGAATTTCAGGGGGAGGGATTTGGTTGGTTGTAAAGTTAAGAGCATTTACGAATTAAATGGGGGAAATTCTTTTTTTTTAAATGGAGGAAATTCTTATTCTCACTATCATCTACTCCTTGGGTCAGTGAAGAGGACAATCTCAGGGTTAATGTTTTGCCAAGATTCACATGATTCTATCTTTAGTTTACTTATGGCCAATAATTATTATGGCAAAGGGATACAAAACAAATTAGCAAGAAGGAATGAGATATGAGTTTGCAAAGGCCCCCACAAACCTGCCACAAACCATGACAATCTCTATGATAGAATGATAACTTGCGTCTTTTAACCAAAATGTTTGCAACTTGACAATTCTACTTGCCACATCCGTCAAAAAGTGCTAAAAAAAAAAAAAACCTCTGAGATTAAGAAAGTTTAAAAGGGGCGGGGAGGGCAGAGTGGTGGCGCATGCAGTAAGGGATCTAACTTGCCCGCACTAACCTAGGAGGAACTGTGGTTTGATCCCCAGGCATCCCATATGGTCCCTCAAACCAGGAGCAATTTCTGAGCATATAGCCAGGTGTAACCCCTGAGCATCACCGGGTGTGGCCCCAAAATAAAACCAAGCAAAATGAAACAAAAAAAAAAGTTCAATTGGACTGATCTGAGACTTATAGTTTGGAAGCTATACTATTGCCATCTTTCTTTGAGAAATGGTTACATTTTGAGGGCTCTGAAGGGGCCAAGATAGTCCGCAACACTGCCAACCTCATATCCAAACCCTGGGTAGGATAAAACTGATTGGGGAAGAAGACACAGTGGCACCCTCCTTGAGCTTGTTACCTTTCTTCTCACTACCATACTCGATATGGTATATTCGGTGATGTTCCTTTGCCTTTTTCTGTACATGTGATGTATGCTCATTGCATGTTCTTCAACTGTCATGTTCCCCTTTCCCACCGATAGATAGATAGATAGATAGATAGATAGATAGATAGATAGATAGATAGATAGATGATAGATGATAGATAGATAGATAGATAGATAGATAGATAGATAGATAGATAGATAGATAGATAGATGGATGGATGGATAGATAGACAGACAGATGGATATATAGACAGATGAATAGATAGATAGATAGATAGATAGATAGATAGATAGATAGATAGATAGATAGATAGATAGATAGATAGATAGATAGATGATAGATAGATAGATAGATAGATAGATAGATAGATAGATAGATAGATAGATAGATAGATAGATAGATAGATAAATGAACTTTCCCTGAAAACTAAATATATCAAGACAATTACAGTCCTTTGCTGGTGAGACATACTTCTGAACCTAAGTTGCTTTATTGTCAAGACAGTCCCTCTTTTCAATTGCCCTTTGCTTTTGGGATGGTACAACAAGAAAAGTTCCTTAGAGACTCAGGGTATTCCTGAAAAATGAACATGAAAACCCCCTCTGTCTCACCTACCCCCAAATTCCTGGCTCCACAAGAGAAAGACAGTTGAGCATAAACCTCATTGTTAGCACAGGAGTCTTAGCATTAGTAAGGGTGGAGGATATCCTCATAAAATTTAAGTGTCCAGAGGCCTACTTTGTAAGCAGGCTTTACAAAATACAGCTGTTTCAGGTGTGTCTGCATACATTGCTGGATCAGCCCAGTGTGCCCTGTGGCACCAAGAATTCTATACATATGCTGGGTCCACTGCCTGGATCCCTCAGGAAAAACAGTAAATGAATCTTTTAAGCATTTATATAAACCACATTTCAAGTGGCCACTCCTTGAGATTCCATGACATACTCTCTTTGCTATATCTTATCCACCCCACCCTTTGCCTTTTTGCCTCCTACTCTCCCTACCCTAGTGGGTGGGTTTCATTTTCTTATTGGCCTATAGAGATGAGCATGGAAACACCCAGACGCCATTTGCTCCCGATAGGCAGACATTCATCAGGTATTTATTCACCAGGTATTTAATGGGCACCCCAAGACACATAAATGAAACAAGGAGATCAAAGAATGAGGAGTTGAATGTTGCCAACAGGACCTGTAGTGGATGGTACTAAAATAAGGATTCCCTGCAAAAATGAAAGCTATAAAGCAACAGGGTAGGGCAGGGAGAGACTCTGGCACCTGGGTTCTTCTGGTCCTGGTCCTAAGCTAGTATGGAGCTCCAAGCTTCATATTTGCAAAATGGGGGTGCTAAGCTCTCCTGTCATGTTTATTGGAAAGATTAAGTGATTTACATGGTGTGTTAGGTCTCCTGCCTTTCATCGTTTTACTGCTCTAAATAGCTCCGGCTCTTTCCCAGTCTCTCCACAGCTAAACACCACTGTTAAGGGCATTAGATGACAGCTCTGCAGTGTAAACAATAACTGCCTCACCACCCAGCAAGGATTATCGACCCAGACAAGGGTTTGATTGCTCAACAGGAAAAGATTCTGGCTAGAAAGGCTCCCACAGAAATCCCAGAGCCCTAGTAAGCTAGACTGAAAGAAAAAAAGTTTAAATAAGTCCAAGTTGAGAATAGATATAGTCAACAAATGTTCACTAGAACTCTCATCCTGGGATGAATACAGCAGGGACTGCAGAGAAGTGGGCAACTAAAACTAGTCCCTTTGTCCTGAGGATCCATTGGGTCTCAAACTCAATTTACCTGGGGGTCGCAGGAGGTAAAGTCGGGGTGATCCTTGAGTGCAAAGTTAGTAGTAAGCCTTGAACATTGGGGGGTGTGACCCAAACAACTAAAACAAAACAAAACCAAAAAAAGGTTCCTCTAGGGCCACAAAATGTTGTACGGAGGGCCGTTTGCAACCCACGGACCGCGAGTTTGAGACCCCTGCTTAGGAGAAGCCTCCCTCAGACACGAGGGGAAAAATTAGAAAAACACAGAGAATAAAATACACTGAAAGTACTGCTACAGGGGAGACAAATTGCGAGGTAAAGGGTTAGTAAAATGTCCTAATGCTAACTAGATGCTTGTAGTGGCCAGTCCCTGACACTCTAACTTTTTAGCATCTCTTTCTCTGCAGGGTAGACTTAGTGACTATTCTAACAACAGAAAACTAAGGCAGTTCTGAGTATGACTTCAATATTAGGTTATGAAACTCCATTTCCCTTCTATTGTGGGTGTTCATCTTGTCTTTTTTTTTTTCTCACTTACTCACTAATTCTGAGGCAAATTAGTCTCCAGATTGCAAAATACCACACAGAGAGCCACTCATGATAAGACACAGTGGTAAGTCTCCACGAGTGGCTAGTGAGCAAGTGAGTGCTATAAAGAGCCAGTGAGAGTGCCTCGAAGTGGATCCAACCTTGAAGAAAAGTCTGCAGATCCTGCCAACTAACTGGATTTTTAACCTTTGAGAAACTATGACCCAGAGGAACCTACCTAGGTCACACTAGATTCCTAATTCACAGAATCTGTGGGATGATGAAAGTTTGTTATTTGAAGCCACTGTCTTGTGGTAATTTATGACACAGTAGTAAATAATACAGCAGAGAAGGATGAACAGAAATGTAAGGGTGAATGATGAAGAGAGAAGTTAAGGAGAAAAAGCACAGAGAAAAAAGTGGAATATTAATGAATTTCAACGAACACATAGTGAGAAAAACTAATTGAGGAGTGAAAAACCTGTGAGTAGTGATGATAATGTCTTTCCTGATGGGGCTGAGGGAGAACAATGTTTTCAGGTTGGTCTGGTACATAGAGGAAGAAGTGCTTTGTGTAGTCAGACCCATTGCTAGTCAAGCTTATCTCACCTTTACATATTTCACCCAGAGGAAGATATTTTCATTCCCAGGTGTGTTTCAGAGCTTGGGTAGAGCTACTCAGAGCAGCTGCCCGCATAGCTTTTCTTATGGGGTTAGAATAAAAACAAGGAAGCTGCTGCTTTTCTCTCAATCAGATTTTTCAACCTCTCAGAATTCCTCTTCTAATTTCAACCACTGAGACCACAAACTTGTTCAGGTCTTTTTTTTTTTTTCCTGGTGCTCCCTCCACAGGGAAACCACTCCCATACTGCAGTTGATCCACCCGAATTTTCACTTATGTTCCTTCTTTGAGGGTGTTGGCTTTTTTCCCTCCATTTTAGGCTCTTGCTTTATGCTTTATCATTGCAGTGATGAAAGGCTTTACTTTTCTATTTTGGCTTGTCGCTTTAATCTGTTCTGACACCTGGCAGTTCAGTGCACTCTTTCAACTCAGCTCAATTCCTGACAACTGACACAAATGGAAGGAAGGAAGTAGCACTTGTAACCTAGGTTGGACCCCAGGTAGAGGAAATCAGAAATAAGAACACCAAAAAAAATCTCAGCCTGTATCTGAGATGAATTCCAGAAAAGAAGACCAAAGCTTCTGGATAGAAATGAGAGCTTCAAAGTAGGTTCCATGTTGTCCAATTGTTGACTTCAAGAGTTATCTTCATTCATTATACATAGGTGCAACCTCTATCCTCTAGGTTTTGCTGTCCTGATAACTTTGTTCTAAAAA
The DNA here is from genome assembly GCF_024139225.1 of Suncus etruscus. Taxonomy (NCBI): domain Eukaryota; kingdom Metazoa; phylum Chordata; class Mammalia; order Eulipotyphla; family Soricidae; genus Suncus; species Suncus etruscus. The sequence goes on along the minus strand of NC_064850.1, from coordinate 10,283,236 downwards.
AATGCTGCAAGGATTAGCAGTTCCGGTGTTAATATTGGGAGATTTCTGGAAATATAGATTGTTAGGCTCCACTCACTCACTCTATCATAATCTATATCATCTCATAAGCTGTACAGATGATCTATTTATACATTGGCATTGTAGCAGGCTTATCTAAAGCTGGTAGAAAGGTTTTGTTTGGTTAAGAACCAAACAAAAAAATTCTAAAGTGTTTCTGCTAATAAAACATTTTTAATTGAGGTCCATTAATTAATTGAATAATTCATTCAATATTTATTTTAATTTTATCGAGCGTGTGCTTTAGTCATTCAGAGCCAGAAGAAATAAATTGCTGGGGCTGGAGTGATAGTACAGCACGTAGTCAATTCCCAATCCAGGTTCTATTTCTGGCATTGTATATGGTCCCTTGAGCCTGCTAGGAGTGATTCCTCAGTGCAGAACCAGGAGTAACCCCTGAGTACTGTCGAGTGTGGTCCAAAAGCAAAAATAAAAAACAAAAACAAGTAAATAGATAAACTGCTTTGCCCCTCAAAGAACTTAACAGTTAAAAGGATTGTTAGACATAAGTGGCCAAAGAAAATAGCTGTGCTAGGGTAATACCATAGGAATATTTGTACAGAACTTTCATCCAGGTATTTCATCCAGAGCTTTCATCCAGGTATTCTTTTTTTTTTTTTTTTTAATTTTTTCTTTACTGTCTCTGAGGTTTTATTTGGACTTCATATTCTTTTTTTTTTTAAAACAACTTTATTACATACATGATTGTGTTTGGGTTTCAGTCATGTAAAGAACACCACCCATCACCACTGCAACGTTCCCATCACCAATGTCCCAAATCTCCCTCCTCCCCACCCGACCCCCGCCTGTACTCTAGACAGGCTTTCCATTTCCCTCATATATTCTCATTATTAGGACAGTTCAAAATGTAGTTATTTCTCTAACTAAACTCATCACTCTTTGTGGTGAGCTTCCTGAAGTGAGCTGGAACTTCCAGCTCTTTTTCTCTTTTGTGTCTGAAAGTTATTATTGCAAGAATGTCTTTCATTTTTCTTAAAACCCATAGATGAGTGAGACCATTCTGCGTCTTTCTCTCTATCTCTGACTTATTTCACTCAGCATAATAGATTCCATGTACATCCATGTATAGGAAAATTTCATGACTTCATCTCTCCTGACAGCTGCATAATATTCCATTGTGTATATGTACCACAGTTTCTTTAGCCATTCATCTGTTGAAGGGTATCTTGGTTGTTTCCAGAGTTTTGCTATGGTAAATAGTGCTGCAATGAATATAGGTGTAAGGAAGGGTTTTTTGTATTGTATTTTTGTGTTCCTAGGGTATATTCCTAGGAGTGGTATAGCTGGGTCATATGGGAGCTCGATTTCCAGTTTTTGGAGGAATCTCCATATTGCTTTCCATAAAGGTTGAACTAGACAGCATTCCCACCAGCAGTGGATAAGAGTTCCTTTCTCTCCACATCCCAGCCAACACTGCTTGTTCTCATTCTTTGTGATGTGTGCCAATCTCTGGGGTGTGAGGTGGTACCTCATCGTTGCTTTGATTTGCATCTCCCTGATGCTTAGTGATGTGGAGCATTTTTTCATGTGTCATTTGGCCATTTATATTTCTTCTTTGTCAAAGTGTCTGTCCATGTCTTCCCCCCATTTTTTGATGGGATTAGATGTTTTTTCTTGTAAATTTCTGTCAGTGCCTTGTATATTTTGGAGATTAGCCCCTTGTCTGATGGTTATTGGGTGGATAGTTTCTCCCACTCAGTGGGGGGGGGGGGCTCTTGTATCCTGGGCGCTATTTCTTTTGAGGTGCAGAAGCTTCTCAGTTTAATATATTCCCATCTGTTAATCTCTGTTTTCACTTGCTTGGAGAGTGCAGTTTCCTCTTTGAAGATGCCTTCAGTCTCAATGTCCTGGAGTGTTTTGCATACGTGTTGTTCTATATATCTTATGGTTTCGGGTCTGATAGCGAGGTTTTTCATCCATTTGGATTTAACCTTCATATATGATGTTAGCTGGGGGTCTAAGTTCAATTTTTTGCAAGTGGCTAGCCAGTTGTGCCAACACCACTTGTTGAAGAGGCTTTCTTTGCTTTATTTAGGATTTCCTGCTCCTTTATCAAAAATTAGGTGATTGTATGTCTGGGGAACATTTTCTAGTATTCAAGCCTATTCCACTGTTCTGAGGGCCTGTCTTTATTCCAATACTATGCTGTTTTGATAACTATTGCTTTGTAGTACAGTTTAAAGTTGGGGAAAGTAATTACTACCATATTCTTTTTCCCAATGATTGCTTTAGCTATTCTAGGGTGTTTATTGTTCCAAATGAATTTCAAATTCATGGGTATGTCATGGGTATTTTTAGAGGGATCGCATTAAATCTGTACAATGCTTTGGGGAGTATTGCCATTTTAATGATGTTAATCCTGCCAATCCATGAGCAGGGTATGTGCTTCCATTTCCACATGTCCTCTCTTATTTCTTGGAGCAGAGTTTTATAGTTTTATAGTTTTCTTTGTATAGGTCTTTCAAATTTTTATTCAAGTTGATTCCAAGATATTTGAGTTTGTGTGGCACTATTGTGAATGGGGTTGTTTTCTTAATGTCTATTTCTTCCTTATTACTATTGGTGTATAGAAAGGCTATTGATTTTTGTGTGTTAATTTTGTAGCCTGCCCCCTTGCTATATGAGTCTATTGTTTCTAGAAGCTTTTTCATAGAGACTTTAGGGTTTTCTAGGTAGAGTATCATGTCATCTGCAAACAGCGAAAGCTTTCCTATATGGATTCCCTTGATATCTTTTTCTTGCCTAATCGCTATAGCAAGTACTTCCAGTGCTATGTTGAATAGGAGTAGTGAGAGAGGACAGCCTTGTCTTGTGCCAGAATTTAGAGGAAAGGCTTTCAGTTTTTCTCCATTGAGGACAATATTTGCCTCTGGCTTGTGGTAGATGGCCTTAACTATATTGAGAAAGGTTCCTTCCATTTCCATCTTGCTGAGAGTTTTGATCAAGAATGGGTGTTGGACCTTATCAAATGCTTTCTCTGCATTTATTGATATGATTATATAATTTCTAGTTTTCTTGTTGTTGATGTTGTGTATGATGTTGATAGATTTACAGATGTTAAACCAGCCTTGCATTCCTGGGATGAAACCTACCTGATTGTAGTGGATGATCTTCTTAATGAGGCATTGAATCCTATTTGCCAGGATTTTGTTGAGGATCTTTGCATCTGTATTCATCAGCGATATTAGTCTGTAATTTTCTTTTTTTGTAGCATCTCTGTCTGGTTTAGGTATCAAGGTGATGTTGGCTTCATAAAAGCTATTTGGAAGTGTTCCTGTTTTTTCGATTTCATGAAAGAGTCTTGCCAGGATTGGTAGAAGTTCCTCTTGAAAGGTTTGAAAGAATTCATTAATAAATCCATCTGGGCCTGGGTTTTTGTTTTGGGCAGACATTTGATTACTGTCTTAATTTCCTCAATAGTGATGGGTATGTTTAGATATGCTACATCCTCTTTATTCAACCGTGGAAGATTTTAAGAGTCCAAAAATTTATCCATTTCTTCCAGGTTTTCATTTTTAGTGGCATAGGGTTTCTCAAAGTAGTTTCTGATTACCCTTTGGATTTCTACCATATCAGTAGTGATCTCTCCTTTTTCATTCCTAATACGAGTTATCAAGTTTCTCTCTCTCTCTTTCTTTGTTAGTTTTGCCAGTGGTTTATCAATCTTGTTTATTTTTTCAAAGAACCAACTTCTGCTTTCATTGATCTTTTGGATTGTTTTTTGGGTTTCCACTTCATTGATTTCTGCTCTCAGCTTTGTTATTTCCTTCTGTCTCCCTATTTTTGGGTCTTTTTGTTGAGTACTTTCTAATTCTATGAGCAGCGTCATTAAGTCATTCAGATATGCCCCAATCTTCTTTCCTGATGTGTGCTTGCAAAGCTATAAATTTTCCTCTCAGTACTGCTTTTGCTGTGTCCCATAGGTTCTGATAGTTTGCGTCTCCATTGTCATTTGTTTCTAGGAAGGTTTTGATTTCCTGTTTGATTTCATCTTGGACCCACTGGTTATTCAGTATTAGGCTGTTTAGCTTTCAGGTATTAAAGTTTTTCTTCTGTGTTCCTTTGTAGTTCACATATAATTTCAGGGCCTTGTGGTCAGCGAAGGTAGCCTGCAAAATTTCTATTCTCTTGATATTATGGAAGTATGTTTTGTGTGCTAGCAAATAGTCTATCCTGGAGAATGTCTCATGTACATTAGAGGAAAATGTGTATCCAGGCTTCTGGGGGTGGAGTGTCCTATATATATGTACTAGGCCTCTTTTTTCCATTTCTCTCCTCAGGTCTAGTATATTCTTGTTGGGTTTCAGTCTGGTTGACCTGTCAAGTGTTAACAATGCCATGTTGAGGTCTCCCACAATTATTGTGTTGTTATTGATATTATTTTTCAGATTTGTCAACAATTTTATTAAATATTTTACTGGCCCCTCATTCCGTGCATATATGTTTAGGAGAGTGATTTCTTCCTGCTGTACATATCCCTTGATTAATACAAAATGTCCATCTTTGTCCCTTACAACTTTCCTAAGTATAAAGTTTGCATCATCTGATATTAGTATGGCCACTCCTGCTTTTTTATGGGTGTTGTTTGCTTGGATGATTTTCCTCCAGCCTTTTATTTTGAGTCTATGTTTGTTCTGACTATTCAGGTGCATTTCTTGTAGGCAGCAGAAGGTTGGATTGAGTTTTTTGATCCATTTAGCCAATCTGTGTCTCTTAACTGGTGCATTTAGTCCCTTGACATTGAGAAAAAGAATTGTCTTGGGAGTTAGTGCCATCTTTATATTGAAGTTTGGTGTGTCTGTTGGTCAGTCTTGTCTTAAAGTAGGACGTTCAGTTTTTCTTTTAAGAATGATTTTGAGGGGCTAGAGAGATAGCATGGAGGTAAGGCATTTACCTTTCATGCAGAAGGTCATCGGTTCGAATCCCGGCATCCCATATGGTCCCCCATGCCTGCCAGGAGCGATTTCTGAGCACGGAGCCAGGAAAAACCCCTGAGCACTACCGGGTGTGACCCAAAAACTACAAAAAAAAAAAAAAAAAAAAAAGAATGATTTTGAGTCTGTAAAGTATCTAAGCTGTTGTTTGTCTGTGAAACAATGTATTGTTCCTTCAAACCTGAAAGTGAGTTTTGCTGGGTGCAGTGTTCTAGGCGAAGCATTTATTTCATTGAGTTTTGTCACTATGTCCCACCACTGCCTTCTGGCCTTGAGTGTTTCTGTGACAGGTCTGCTGTAAATCTCAAGGATGTTCCCTTGAATGTAATTTCTCTTTCTGATCTTGCTGATTTTGGAATTCTGTCTCTATCTGTGGGATTCGTCATTGTGACTAGGATGTGTCTTGGGGTGTTTTTCTGGGGTCTCTTTTAGTTGGTACTCTTCAGGCATGCAGGATTTGATCACATGTATTCATTAGCTCTGGTAGTTTCTTTTTAATGATATTCTTGATAATTGATTCTTCCTGGAGATTTTCTTCCTGGGTCTCTGGGACTCCAATGATTCTTAAATTGTTTCTGTTGAGCTTATCATAGACTTCTATTTTCATCTGTTCCTTTCTTTGAGTAATTTTCCCATTGTTTGATTATTTGCTTTAAGGCTTTTTTTTTCCAATTTCTTCTGCTGTATGGAGTTATTATTCATCTCATCTTCCAGTGTACTAATTCTATCCTCAGCTGCTGTTAACCCGTGGGAAAGCTTAACCATGTTTTCCTTCAATTCATCTACTGAGTTTTTCAGACTTGTTATTTGACCTGAAAGTTCAGTTTGGAGTTTTCTGATTTCTATCTTCATATTCTCTTGATTCTTATTAGTGTTCTCTTCTATACTTTCTTTGAGTTCTTTGAACATCTTCCATATTGTGACTCTAAACTCCTTATCTGAGAGACTGACTAGTTGATTGGTCATGTTCAAGTCATCAGAGTTGTCATCGTCATTCTCTATGTCTGGCACTGGCCTGCGTTGTTTTCCCATTGTCACACTTGTATTGTGGGTTTTTCTATGTGTTGTGGTTGTATTCATTGGCTAAATGATGTGCACTTCCGGGAAGTGAAGCCTATCGGCTGTGCTCCTCTGGCTCCACCCTTTCTGGGCTTGTAAACTCACCTCCAAGGAAGGCAAGCCATCCGCAGATGAGCCACACACAGGATGAACTCAGGCCGAAAATGGAGCACAGCACAGAAGATAGGCAAATATGGGTGCTGCCATTTGAGTTCCAGCAGAGTTCCTCAATTCTGTCTCTCACTCGGAAGCAGGCAGGATCACCAGCAGGAACGCTAATGAAATCCAGTCTCAGGCAGCTGGAAACCGCATGGCCCAAGATGGCTTCTGTGCCCTTCTGGCTCCCAGCAGAAACCAGCAGGAATCAGTGTGTGTATGTCCCAACTCACCTCTGAAACAGGCAGAATCACCGGCAAGAACGCTGATGAAATCCAGTCTCAGGCAGCTAAAAACAGCATGACCCAAGATGGCTTCTGCACCCTTCTGACTCCCGGCAAAAATCAGCAGGAATCTGTGTGTACATCCCTACCCACCTCTGAAGCAGGCAGGATTACTGGCAGGAACGCTGATGAAATCCAGTCTCAGGCAGCTGGAAACTGCATGGCCCAAGATGGCTTCCTTTTTAAATTTTTTGTTTTGTTTTGTTTTTTTGGGCCACACCTGTTTGATACTCAGGGGTTACTCCTTGCTAAGTGCTCAGAAATTGCCCCTGGCTTGGGGGGACCATATGGGATGTTGGGGAATTCAACTGCAGTCCTTCCTTGGCTAGCACTTGCAAGGCAGACCCCTTATCTCTAGCGCCACCTCTCCAGCCCCTCATCCAGGTATTCTTATCTTAGAGAACCTCATTGCTCACTTGCTGTAGCACAATGTTTTATCAGAATTCATCACCTCTTGAGACCGGGGAGGTAGTAGAGCAGGTAGATAAGGAAGTTGCCTTGCAAGCAAGCAATCTAGGTTCAATCCTTGGCATCCTGTGCCCATCAGGAGTGATCCTGAGCACAGAGCCTTGAAAACTGCTGTATATAGCCCCCAAACAAAAAACAAAAGGAAACAAAGAAACCCTACAACCAACCCCAAACTAATCCCCTCTTATTTTTTAACATAATTTGATCAAGCCGGAGCGATGGCACAGCAGTAGGGTTTTTGCCTTGCATGTGGCTTACCCAGGACGGACCTTAGTTCAATCCCCAACGTCCCATATGGTCCCCCAAGCCAGGAGTAACCCCTGAGCGTTACCAGGAGTGGCCCAAAATAAAAAATAATAATAAAATAAAATTATGTGATCAAGATTTTTAACTCTCAATTGTACTTTAAAAAAATGACTCAAAAAAAAAAAAAAAAAAAAGATCTTTATACCCTAGTGTAGTCTATCCTAGTAGCAATAGAGAAAAGATTCTTCAAGCTTCTAAGGAGAAAGAAATGCTAGCCAGGTGTGTCCCTGGCCAGAAAAGGCTGAGGACAATGGACAACACTGGTGCTAGGGGTTGAAAGCCCTGAGTGAATAAAGCTGGGTAGCTCCTCTAGAGGTTAAAAAAGAACTGAGAACTAAAAGGATGGGATCATAGTACATTAATGATCATAAGGACTCATGAATGAGGCAATTATTGGTGGAGGCTCTGAACTTTTACTTGGATTCAGTCTCTCAGCCTGGAGCAGCCACTGCCCTGGAGGCTAACTCACAGTGGCAAACTCCTGCTTTGGAGCCATGTGACACCCATTAGAGCTCAGCTGCCATTCTTGATAAAAAAAAATTAAAAAAAAAAGAAAGAAACAAAAAACAAGCAAACAAACAAAAAACTGGACTATCAGGCATGGGAATAAAGTTGCTTAGACAGGCAAGAGAGAGCTGACCCTGCTGTGAAGGATCATGTAAGAGTCAAGAGGTAAAGAAGGGCTCTTAAAATAGAGTGCAAAAAAACAAACAAAAAATAAAAACAACAACAACAACAAAAAACCAGTTTAGACACCGAGTTCAATTCCTAGTAGCTTCTCATAAAGGACCCTCCACAAAGGACCATTTTCTGAGTCTAATTTCTTGCCTTTCCATCTGACCTTTCTTGGGTATCTAATTATTTTAGAATGAGAGCCATGGTTTTTTGTATCATTAAATTGTATTTGGGGGGGGCAGTACTGAACAATTAAGTTATTTTAGAGGCTAGGGTGTTAAAAGATAGGGTTTTTTATTTTTATTTTTTTTAACTAAGCAGGTAAGATAGATTCCTTGGTGGTTTCATGGAAGTGATAAGAAGGGAGGAAGACAAGGGAGGAATTCAGTGCTCCTTATGAATGAGCATCATCTTCCTGAGTGAAGCCCAAGCCTAGTCAGGAGCCTTGACCTTATTTCCAGATCACCTATCCATCTAGGGGATATTTGTTCTCCCTGGCTAGCAGTGCTCAGCGGATGAGGAGTCAATGGAAAGCCAACTCTCTGTCTAGAAAGTAGACAGCCCCAGAAGGCCTCAGGACAGATGACATTCAGTCAGCTGAACCCCCCGACTGAGGCTTTGAATGTTCCTGTGGGTGGTAGTTTGACATTTTAGGGCAAGGAGGACTGGAACTCTCTGGACAGAAATTCCTCCGACTTACTGAGTGGGCCAGAAAAATTTTCTGGTGCCATTGTGGAGTCAAAAAGCCATGAAAGACAGTAACTATACTTCTGTTTATTCAACCTACCCCACCCCCAATTCAGCCCTTCCATGAAACACTGCAGCCAACAATGCCAGGTCCTTCTTGAGACCCCTAATGAATGATTGTCCAAAAACTTTGGGGATCGCAGAACTCAGACAATGTTACTTAATAAATCCTACAGTTCACTGGGACTCTGGGATAAGGTTATTTCACTGATAAAGCAATTGAGGCTCAATGAGGTCAATTGGCTGAATAAAGCTGACCAACTAGTAGAAGAGACCCTGGGGATTGATTCCAGCTTTTACAGTCCCTTTTGCATGGCTAGTTAAGGGTTATCAGAGATCTTTTTATGAGTGGTTCATTTCCCACCTTGTTCCCTGTATATGGATCTTTGGGGATGCAAAGGAAGGCTTGAATGGGCCTAAAATAAAAGCCTCATATAATGAGCTTCTCAATCTCAGTGTGCAAGGGGAGAATACAACAGACTCAGCGTTTCTCTGTTCTCTCCAAAAAAGACTTACTCATGAACACCCAGAAAAAGGATCAGTAAGAGGGTCACATCCTTTAACTTGCTTGTATTCTCCCCGCTTCTTAATACAGCATCCTAAGATCAATCCTGGCTCTTAAGACAGGCATATATTTGTTAGGGTAAAATAATAATTTTTCTTTTCTTTTCTTTTTTTTCTTTTTTTTTTTTTTTTTTTTTTTGCAGAGAGGAAAGAGTGGGTGGAGCAGTGATCAAACCAAGGTCTCCTGCATTGCAAGGCTTAATCACCTTGGGGTTCCAAACATAAGCCTGGGTCAATTAAGCCACATCCCCAATTCCAAGCTTATGTTTGGATCCATAGTATTTTTTTTTTGGTTTGGCTTTGGTATTATGCCCAGTAGTAATCAAGGGCTATTCATAGCTAAGTGTCCAGGGGTCATGCCTGGAGGTACTTGAAGGACCATGCTGTGCCAGAGATTTCATTCATGCAAAAAATGTTTTCAGCCTGTTTAGCTACTTCTTTTGCTTTGGATCCATAATCTTGAAAGGCAAGATTTTCCCATTTCGCTCCCACTATCAAGGTCAGATTTGTCACCTTTTTCTGAATTGTATGGGTTGTTTTTCCCTACCAAAGAAGAAAACAGGTGCCAATCTTTTTTATTTTTTTCTTGAAGAAAAGGAATTGCATCATTTTAATTAAAAGGGATGCAACAATAATTGCTAATCTTACAAAGTATTTACAATGTGCCAAGTTCGCTAGATTGTCTATAAATACTAGCTCACTGTAATGATAAGAAGGATACCATCATCACTTTCTCTTGAATACAATGAAAATGAATCTCAAGATATTGTCACACAACAAATGGCAAATCTGAGATGGACATACTGTTAGTTTCAAGAGTATAGTGTCATAACCACAATTCAATACTGCCATGCAATACTATTCATAACAGAGTAATGATGATGATGCTGATGATGTCTGACTGAGACAACCGCAACTGAACGGGTCTTCCGGAAACATAACGAAAGACTTTATCCCAGGCTCCATCCTAGGAGCAACATAATGACCAAGACCACCAACTACAGAAGATGGATTAAAACGACACTGAAGAAGCAGAACTGCTAGAACCACAAAGAAAGACTTCATAAACTCCATTCCCTGAGCTGCACAGCCACCAAGATCTCTAGAAACAGAGGTCTGATTTTACCATCTAAGACAAAGCAGAAGTCTTCCACACACCACGAAAGCAGCAAGGGGAGAGTAAATGATCATGCAAGGAGTCTATAGTCAATCCCATGACAGTATACTTCAGGGGTGGAGAAAACCTGTATCTCCTAGGTCAAGGGAATTCCCTCTACAATATCCCCAATAATTACTGTGCCTATGCAGGGGGATAAAGAAAAGGAGAAAAAGAAGCACAAAACAATTATTTTTCCACATGTTTATTTATCGATTGATCGATTTTTTTGACGTCTTTATTTTGGTGTGGAGACTATGGTTGATGTCTCCAATATTATTTTATTTTATTTTGTCTTGTCTTTCTCTTTCTTTTTGCACTCGAGCATGGTTTGATTTCAGAACCGAGACTATTGTGTGGTGCCTGTCTTTATTGCTGTAGTGCTCACCGGTTATTTAATTCAATATTTTTTTCTGTATTGTTGTGGTATCTCAATTACCTTTTTCACATCCTCTCTCAAACAGGTTGGAAGCCGACTCTGCTCATTTTCAGCGTATTTGACTTTTGACTTCTTTTTTTTCCCTCTTATTTTGTACCCCAATCTATTGCTTTTCTTTCCTTCAAACAAAACCACATACCTCGATTTTTCTAGCTCTGCCTCTTAAATAGAGGGGGAAACAAGGGATGGTTCCAGGACCAAACAGATATGTGATCACTAATAGTAAGCCAGACAAAGAGGGGTCCTCCTACTCTAGCAGCCTGGGGGGTGATGGTGGGGTATATGGGTTGTAGAAAGGGAACTGGAATGAGGAGAGGACATAGTTGGTGATGGGTATTCCCCTGATTCAATGTTAATATGTACCTAAAATACTACTGTGAAAGATATGTAAGCCATTATGGAAAAAAATTGTTTTTAATCAGAAACTTTCTTTGACTTACATGTATTATTATTATATCAATTATATTGTATGTTAAGTTATGTCACTATATTATGTTATGTTAGTTTACCTCATTATGTTAATCAATTTTGTCTCTTGAATAAATTCTTACAATAAAAAAAAGAAAAAAAAATTTCTGTAGTGCAGGACACATTCCAAAAGGCTGCTGGGATATTTTAGTTCTTTTCCTGTACCAAGGCCTGAAGAGCCAGCCTGGGGGTTCTGAGTACTTCTTAGGTTGGCATCATGAATTAGGAGGAGCTTACTCTTAGCTGGGTGGAAGGGCCACAGTCCTAACATTTTCTGAACACTTGCTCTATGTCAAGAGCAATGCTCAGCACTGTATAGAAATTGTTGCATTTATTCATTCTCATAATTTTATGAGGGGAAGCTTATACAATGTCATTTTATGAGCAGGGAAATGAATGCTTAGAAAAGTTAAATAACTTGCCCTAGGGTCCGTGGTAGTAAAAGTAAGACCCATGCTCTAAGCTCTGCCATTCTATCTGCCTCCTCTTGAGTGGTAAGCTGAATAGCAGTATTATCTTGACAATGCTGAAGAGAAGGTGAAATACCCCGTGTGTTCAGGACTGCCTCATAAGACTGTCCCTCATCCACTCTTTGATTCCCCCACCACCTTCTTGGCTGGTTACCAACAGGGAGAGGCAGCGAAGTTCAACCTTGGCTATAACTGTGACTGCAACAGATTAATAAGCTGACTGCAGCCATGACTGTGACCTTGGACAGCATCTCAAGCCAAAAGAACAATTTGATTCACTGGGGATGGGTAAGGTCCAAGAGTAATTCCTTTTTGGCTGTAGCTCGTTGTAGGTGGGCAGAAAGAAGGCAGTGTTGCAGGGAAGAGGCTAATGTAATAGTTAAGTTTAAGAATTCCAGACTCCGGAGCCTCTAAATCCTTTAGCAGCTACTTACCAGTAGTATAATTTTGGGGGAAAACTCTTTAATTTCTCTATAGAGAGAATAAATTATGATGAATGATACTTACTTTCTAGATTGTTATGAGGATAAAATAATATAGCATTTATAAAGCTTCATAAAGAGCATAGGTACATATATTCAACTGTCTTTTAATGGCTATTAAATAAGAAAGAACTGCCAAGCATATTTATCTAAAACTTTACACCACTGCAGAAATTCAGCAGACTGGAATGAATGGAGGCCAGGGTTTACTTAGTACCCAATGCATGGTACCTGAGGCAGTACTAGGAGTGACCCTGAGCACCAAACTGGGATAATTCTCTGAGCACCACTAGGTATGATTCCAAAAACATAAAACTGATAACCAATATTTTGGGGGGCTCATAGGGTAGAGGTGGTAGAACTTTATTCTTTGTGGCTATAAAGACAAACTTTTGGGCTGGAGATATAACTTCATAGAAAATCATTTGAAGTGCATGTATAAGATCCTGGATTAATTCTATGGAAAAAGGAAAAGGGAAGGGAAGGGAAGGGAAGGAAAGGGAAGGGAAGGGAAGGGAAGGGAAGGGAAGGGAAGGGAAGGGAAGGGAAGGGAAGGGAAGGGAAGGGAAGGGAAGGGAAGGGAAGGGAAGGGAAGGGAAGGGAAGGGAAGGGAAGGGAAGGGAAGGGAAGAAAAGAGGATTTGAGGGGAAAGGAGGGAAGGAGAGAAAATGAGAGGGGTAGGGAGAGGAAGGAAGGGAAAAGAAATTGGCCTTAACTTGTCCTTCCCACAAATTCTCATCCAAATAGAGGGGAGTCAAGAGTTGTGCTTATTTTTTGGAGGGGCCAAACTCCACTATGTTTAGGGCTTATTCCTAGTTCTCTGCTCAGGGATCTTTTGGTCTGCATGGGGGACAATATGTGGTGCTGGAGTTTGAACTAAAGTTGGCTACCTCCCAGGAAAGCCATTTATACACTGTACTATTGCCACAGCTCCAAGAGTTGTATTTCTTACAAATTTACATCCTACACAGTGACTAACAGATGAATAGAGTGGATATATCAAAATACATAGTGAAAAATTCTTTTCAACAGTCTTTGCATTCATTGTTACTACTGCGGTTAATTCCAACATTAAGGCTTACTTAGATGGCTTCAGGTGTGAAGACACTGGCCTCATCATCTGTTTTCTTTACCTCTGACAGATGCTAAACATAGCTTCTCATGAATATTCCCAGTAAACATACCAGTCAGTTGCAGAAACCGTTGGCAATGTCCTCTTGCCTTCATTGTAAGTAGTTTTTACCTAGAATTCAGGATCTGCACAACTGATTCTCAGTGATATTGCTCAAACTACTTCCTTCAACTCCCCTTTCTGTAGTTGTGTTCTAAATGGACTTATCCAGCATTTCCCCATGGGATTCTTCCACTTTTCTGTTTGACCTTTCCAGTATCTTTACATGTTCATATCCTGTCCTACCATCAAGATTTATTCATTGGTCCCTGAACCCTTCAGTAGAAAGAACTCCTGTTGTCTTGAATTCCATAGCACATAATAATTACGTTCTATGCCTTTATCAGGAAAGCCCATAAGTCATTTAGGAAAATAAGTTGTTTTCTCTTCTTACTATAGTTACATTCTTCATAAAGAATGTAAGTTCTTCAGGTTAGAGTGGATCTGATTCATTCTTTGTTCCTACTAACGGTGTTCTTTGAGTAAGTTAAATACAGTTATTTTCTAGATGATTGATGGCTTAGATAATTTGGTTTAGATGGCTTAGATTAGGTTTAAGGTAATGAAATGTGTCCATGGGGAGTTCTTTTCCTTTATAAAGAAGACATTTGAGTCCCAGGAACTGCATTCACTGATGAAGGGGATGAAACTGGGATTTTGAAGTCTCAATTTTGCTTTGACTTTGATATAAGTATTAATAAATGGTCCGTAAGTTTCAAGATGGTGCCTTGTAGAACTGAAAGTTAGCATTTCATTCTAAGACTGAGAAAGAAAAGTCATTCCTGGCCACTATTAAATTATTTACCAGGATACTATAAATTGCCTGTGCCAGTAGAGTTTAGGAAATAGTATCCCCCGCAAAGTTGAAATTACCAATTACTCAAGGCACTAAATTTAGAATTCACAACTGGGAGATAAAAATATGAAATTTTTGTAAATAATCACTATGACCTTATAAAAATAAATCAACAATTCACTCAAGAAACTAGTAAAACAGGTTCTATTTCCTTCCTATTATATATAATTTATATATAAGTGAGAAAAACTAAATGGGTAACTTGCCCAAGACCACATAACTAGAAGCGATGAAGTCTGAATGTAAATTCAATGCCGATGTCCAAATTGTCCAAATCCTGTTTCCTTTTTAAAAGCAATAATATTACACTTTTGTTAGTCCTCATTGCAGTATCACCTCTATGAAGATGAGAGGCTTCCTTAATTTACACTTTGTATACGCTGCTGATATTGGTGGTCTCTAGTCTCTGCCACTACCCTAATTGCATTAATATACTATTCTTAAAATTCCAGCGGAACAACACAATTAATGTTTATTTCTCACTCATATTATAGCTGAATATAGTTAGACAATTTTCCTCCAAGAAATAACTTGGAGACATTGCATTTCTTTAAGTAAAATCTTACACCTTTCTTTTCTGCTATGTTGGTAAAAGGATGTGGATAATTATGAATGTTTAGATAGGGTGGAGGGACGCATTTGGCAGTCTTGAAAATATTATACATTATCTTACCGGACAACAACTAGTCACATGATCACAGGGTAAATTCAAAGAATGAAAAATATAGTCTTCCTATGTAACCAGAAAAAGGAAATAGATTTGGTAATATTAGTGCCTCTGATACACAATTGTGTTATTCGGGGCTTTCTTAAGTGTTCATTTTTTTTATAACTAAAACCCAACTACAAACATGTTTTTAATCATGGTGCTTAAGTAAAGATATATAGATATAGATATAGATATAGATATAGATATAGATATAGATATAGATATATATGAAGAAACACATGGCACACCTAACTGGGTTATTGAACTTATTTATTTGTGCTATTGTTAGTTTTGGGGCCATGTCCAGTGGATTTTGGTGAATCCAGAATCTTTACATGCAATGTGCATGCTTTGTCTGCAAGGCACATCCCTAGCTCAGAGATTTTTAATTTAACAAAGGTAATTATCTACAGAGAAGTGACTAAAATTAAAGTCATCTCCAAGAAAATTTGAGATGTCCAGAGACTAGCAAAAACATAAGATTGATATCAATCCAAGTTGAAAACAAGGAGACACGTGGGGGTTCCTGGTAGAAGCTTTCATTGAAGAGGGATTCGTGCATTACCAGAATGTAATACCTTAGCAGGAAGGAAAGAAAGATTCTAGCATTTCCCTTTTATCCTCGGATCTCCATCTCAGATTCATCCTCTCCATCAGAACTTCCATCCTCAGTCAGTGCTTTCCTATGGCCCAAACTAATGCAAAGCCAGATCTTAAAAGTGCCTGAGTTTGTAAATTCAAGGTGCCCAAACTCCTCAGGCATGGAGGACAAATAGTGGCATGGGAGTTGGGATTTGAAAGAATGAAAAGCAGCTTAATTATTTTATGTAGATATTCCTTTCTTGAGAATTTTTCTTCTCCCTTACCTTCTCCCCTGGATTCCCTACCCCTAATTCTTCCAATGTACCAATCATTCACCCTCCCTGCCAAATCTTTATAAATGGAATGAGGCAAAATAAAGAATAACTAAGATTCCATTGTTTCTTAATGCAACATAGAGAAGCCAATATAATAAGTCATAGAAACTCAGACTTCACTCTCCAGATTTGGAACTCTGTGAGAAGTGAAGATCAAGGCCAAAGGAACTACTGTTTTGAAAGATCTTAAGATTTTTTTCCTGGTCCTGAATGGCTCAATATTCCCATTCTTCCCCATTGCCACTCCATCTTCTTTCCACTCACATTCTCCATCTTGAGTAACCACTCTCTGGAACCTGCACCAGGCATGGCACTGTGCTGATTGTGACAAAGTGTGCACTGGGTTGACAGAGACTCTGTGGTATTGCAGGATAGGTGGTAGCAGCTGCAGTAATTATAATGGATTTCTGGAATGAAAATTAATGGTGTAGCTTAGGTCTGAAACACTTCTGATACTTTTCATCATTAAAAGGCCATTAAAGGTACAACACATATATTATTGGACATCAAGTCTACATGGATGTAAGAAGAAATTAGACTGATAATTATTTCCAAGGCCATTATTTCCAGTGAATGAGTCTACATGGTACATCATGTGAGTCAAGAGAGGGTGTTCATTGGCCCTGATCAGCTCAGGTTAGGCAAATCAACTAAACGCATTGTACATGCCATTCTAATCAGGTGTCTACTTCTGTGACTATAACTTCTAAGGATTTATTTATACTCTAGTTTACCATCTAAATGGCTTTTGTTGGGATGGTAAGGAGTTGAAGTTTGAAAAACTGTTAAAATATCACAAAAGTTCAAAACAGCAACAGCACCAACAACAGGGGTTGCTTGACTAAGCAACTTAGCAAAAGAGACAAAAACCACCATGTTTAAAATATAGACTGTAGAATTATTTAACTGAGTGTTTTGTCCATAATATAAGTCCATATCAGTTTACCAAGGTAAATAATGGTAGTTATTTTATACCAAAAAAGCTAACCAATGAAACAAAGGATTCTCCCTTCATAAAAGGCGCGGGATTACGCCAATCTTTTAAAAATGTTTTCACCAATTTCAATCTTACTTCCTGGTACTATCACTCAAGCAATTCTTCTCCCAAAGATTTACAATCAACTAAGCCCTTTTCTAACCCATTCCCCATACATGTACCAAGTTCTTTTGACCTAGAAGGCTCACCTCTGTCACCTCTCATTATCACTACAATCTTATTAGTCACCACAAGTGTGAGGTTAAATAATTTGATCAAAGTTTTTTTCCTGGTCCTTGTTACCTTGTTACCTTCTCGATTGTAAAGTAGATGAAAGAAATAATAGAGAGGAAATAAAATCTCTGACATTTATTGTCAGGCCACTGAATTCCAGAATGGAAGGTAGTGCAGCAGACAGCTTCATGAAGAAAAATTAAACACATACTAAACAAAATTATTTTTAGAACCATATCACAGTCAGTCTCTTCCAAAGCTGAAAGAGGGAAAAGAAGGAAAAACTTGTTAAGCAGGGCATGTTTGAGTTTTAAGCAACACAAGGTATCTTGAGGCCCCTCAACTCCAAAGCCAGGGCCAACATATAAGTGAAGTCTGTGGAGAGGACAAGGATGGCGAGTCCAGAAGAGACTCGAAGCAAGAAAATCATGACTGAAATAAAGACCATCCTTAAGTATGGGCCACCTTCAGGAGATATCAATGGGTATATTGTCCAGCAGTAAAGGACATGCTAAGTAAATTATAATACAGCTACAATTATTATATACTCCCATCAGATAAGGGGCTTATATCTAAGATATACAAGAACAAAACATCTAACCTTACCAAAATATGGGGGAAAAGTAATGGACAAATACTTCCTCAAAGAAGAAATATAAATGGCCAAAAGGCACATTATAAAGTGCTCCACATCACTAACCATCAGGGAGATGCAAATAAAAAAACAACAGTGAGGTACCATCTCACACTCAGAGACTGGCACACATCACAAAGAACAAGAACAATCAGTGCTGGCAGGAATGTGGGGAGAAAGGAACTCTTATTCACTAATAGTGGGAATGCCATCTAGTTCAGCCTTTCTGGAAAACAATATGGAAATTCCTCAAAAAACTGAAAATTGAGCTCCCATATGATCCAACTATACCACTCCTAAAGATATACCCTAGGAACACAAAAACACAATACAGAAATGCCTTCTGCACACCTATATTCATTGCAGCACTATTTAAAATAGCCAGAATCTAGAAACAACCCAAATGCCCGACAACAAATGAGTGGCTAAAGAAACCATGGTACATATATACAATGGAATATTTGCAACTGTTAGGAGAGATGAAATCATGAAATTTTCTTACACATGGATGGACATGGAAACTATTATGCTGAGTGAAATAAGTCAGAGGGAGGGAGACAAAGAATAGTCTCACTCAACTGTGGGATTTAAGAAAAATAAAAGATAGTATTGCAATAATACCCAGAAACAATAGAGATGAGGGCCTGAAGGACTGGCCCATGATTTGAAGCTTACCACAGAGTAGTAAGTGCAGTTAGAGAAATAACATGAAAATAGTAGTGAGTGAGAGAGGTGGAATGCCTGTCTAGATAATGCAGTCAGGGATGAGGGAAGACCGAGATGGGGGGCATTGGTGGTGGAGGGTTGCACTGGTGAAGAAGGGTGTTCATTTTTTTTTTTTTTTGGTTTTTGGGCCACACCCGGTGACGCTCAGGGGTTACTCCTGGCTATGTGCTCAGAAGTCGCTCCTGGTTTGGGGGACCATATGGGATGCCGGGGGATCGAACCGCGGTCCGTCCTAGGCTAGCGCAGGTAAGGCAGGCAACTTACCTTTAGCGCCACCGCCCGGCCCCAGGGTGTTCATTTTTTATGGCTTAGAACCCAACTGCAAGCATGCTTGTAATCATGGTGCTTGAATAGGGATATTATTAAAATGGAAAAAGAACTTTAAAAAAGGACTAGTCTATGGTAGGAAGCTTGCAAGAATAGGGTACTGAACAGTCTACAAAAAAAAAACAACAAAACACCAAAAACTAAAAAACAACACAGTTATTATATACTGATATCAAAATCACCAAGAAAACATAAAAACAATAAAATCAATAAAATACAAGGAGCATTAATACTTTTATGTTTTATTATAGTATAGTATAAATACAGTTTTGTATAGTATATATACTAAATTATCATTTCTGTAAAAAGGAAGTGAAAATAAATACATAACTTTCTTGTTTTTGTTTTTGTTTTGGGGTCACACTCATCGACACTCAGGGGTTACTCTTGGCTCTGTGCTTAGAAACCACTCCTGGCAGGCTTGGGGGAACATATGGGATGCTGGTATTCAAACCACCGTTCGTCCTGAATCAGCTGCATGCAAGGCAAACACCCTACTGCTGTGCTATCTCTCTAACCCCTAAATACATAAATTTTTGTGTTTGCCTAAAGCACCTAAATTTTCTCCAAAGAATGTGTAGGAAATCAGTAAGAATTATTGCCAATCGGAAAAGAAAATCATTGGTTGGAGACTAAGGTAGAAGGAAGACTTATCACTTTATTATCTCCAAAAAATTGAATGTGGGTTCAGAGCAATTGCACAGTGGATCGGGTATTTGCCTTGTATGTAGCCAACCCAGGTTCTGTCCCTGGCATTCCATATGGTCCCCTGAGCCTGCCGAGCTGAGCCTGGAGTAACCTCTGAGTGAGCTCCACTGGTTGTGGCCCCCAAATAAAAAAAAAAAAGACTGAATGTGACTATTATTTACTCAAAACAAAAAATAAAGTAAAATCATTATTTAGCAAATGCAAAAGTTATAGTGTAATTATAATATCGGATAGTATAACTGTAGCACAAATGAATTGTTATTAAAACCATCCCAAGAACTTTGAATAAACTAATTTACTTCTTTCAATCTTATTGAATTTTTTTATACTTAGAAAAGTAGCACAATGCAGAAAATCTGAGAAATTACACACATTAAAAACAAAACATTTAATTGTCTTTATACCTGCCTTCAGAGATAGCTACTGTGAAGATTTTGGTGTGAAGTCTTTCAATAATAGCTTTTCTACATAGCAAATTCCAATGTTCATACTGTTCTTTAGCATACCTTTCTCACATTCCACCATCATGGACATTTTTCCATGTTAACATTTTTCCTCTCTAAGGAAGTGTTAAATGAATGGATGCAGTTTTCTTAATTTGATACATTATCAATTCTTTAAAAATACTACTAAGATATGTATGTATCATAATTAATTATTATTATGTAATCTCTACTTCCCCCTCAGAGGCTTAATAAATAATTGCTTAAATTCATATGCCTAATAAAAACTCAGCAGTTTTGCCTCTATTTGGGGGATTCTTTCTGTCATCAGCATGGTTGAATGAATGACTTGGTTTTATGAAAATGTTGTGTGGTTTCAGCAGGAAGATGTTAGGACTACTCTACTCTCATAGAAATGTTAGGACTACTCTATTCTCATAGAGGATGGAAAAGTGAAGTTGGGAGATGGCAGAGTAGTGCAAACCATCCTCACCGATGAGACCTGACCTATGGAAGCCACACAACCTGTTGCCAACTGCAATACATCAATGCCTTCTCCTAAAATCTCCTCTAGATAGCAGGAGCAAGGCCTGGAACTACATTTCTGAAGTCTTTCTATCAAGGTCTGATTTTCACATTCTGCCTGTGAGCAGCACTTTTGAGAGATTGAAGGCAGAAGAGAAGTCATTTTTGTTTCTTGGCAGGTTTCTGCAAATCACTTGCATTGATAGAGCAAACAGCTGACAAGGAAGTGATTCTTTGAGATTTAAGTACATTTTGTTTCTGTACCCTCTAGCACTGTCTGCCCTGATTCTCACTCTTCAACTTATCTGTTTATTCAAGTTTTTGTTTTTGGGTCACACCTGGCAGCGCTCAGGGGACCATATGGAATGCTGGGATTTGAACCACCGACCTGCATGCAAGGCAAACGTTTTGTCTTCATGCTATCTCTCTGACCCTATTGTTTATTCAAGTTTTTAATTCTATGTCAGCGAGTGAGGGATGTAGAAAGTCTGTCTCAAATACAGGCAGGAGGAAGGGTAGATGGAGACATTGGTGCTGGGAAGGTTGCATTGGTGAAGGGGGGTGTTCTTTTTATGACTGAAACCCAACTTCAATCATGTGTGTAATCAGGGTGTATAAATAAAGATATTATTATTATTATTATTTAAAAAATTAATTTTTTAATTTTTTAATCCCCTGTATTAAACCTTTCATATTTGGAACAATGGATTCTGACCACTCCCTAGAAAGACTTTAGATAAGAAACAGCCCTTCTGGAAAAATGGAAAAAGTTTTCTTTTCTTTTTGGAATTCTTCTTTCACTCTTTTGCTTTCTCTTTGGATTTTGGACTTTCTACTTTCTGTGGCTCTTTTAGCAGACATATTCAGAATTGTGTGTATTTTTATCTTAAAATGGGAATTCTGTGCTCTGTATTTATCTTTGAGTATTAATGGCATTGAATAAATTAATTTTTGTTATGTTTGATAAATTCTTTTTAGAGTCATGAAATGCCATAGACTTCTCTTTTTTGAATATGAAATTATGATAATGCAATTATCATACTTAAGCATCATGTATACAAGTTATGGCTTGAAGGGAATAGGTACAAATGAAAGGTTTATTACATATGAATTTTTATATATTGGATGGGATAAATTTGTTCTTTAGTTTTGACTTCGGATCATGTAAAATTGTTTAGCAGGACATTTTCCTTAAAACGTATTTGTAACAGTGGTGGCCTCAGCTGCACTCAGTTTCTCCATCCATAATAAGAGGGTGGTGGATTAGACTCCTTTTTGCATTCTGTACATCTTCCAGTAAATCCTGTTGACTTTTCACAACACTCCTCAAACATGCACTATAACTAGTCTGATATAACCCATTATTATCTCTAAGAAGATAATAATAGCAATAATATCAAATCATGAAGCAGCAATTTGCCATTTGTTATATTGTTTTAACTCATTCAATCCTCACAAAACCCTATGATTTGTTTTACATTTATTTCTCAGTTAATCTTTACAAGAACTTTATGATGTACTTATAGTTATAATGTCCATTCTATAGACAAGAAAATGGAGACATAGAATGCTTATGTAGTTTGCCCAATGTCATAAAGTTGGTAGGTGGCATTTGAACTTGAATACTTTGGTTCTAATACTAAACTTTGCTCTTAATTCCTAATCTTTATCAACCTTAATGGTTTCTCTACTTCTACCTCTACCTCCCACAAGTTTTTCCTCAAGGCTACCAAATTGTTTTATTATTTAATTCAGAAGGTGTCATTTCACTGCTAAAAACCCTTCAGATAGTTACCAATTTATTTATGCTGTCTTTAAGTTGATCTTCAAAGTCCTAAACATTCAGTCTTCTGTGACTTTTTTACCTCTTCTCTGCCTCTCCCCCTTCCAGTCATTCTGCCTTCTTTTAAAAGGACAGACATGCTCTTGCCTCTAATATTTTGCTCTTCCCTTTGCATGAGATGCTCTTGCCTTGCTTAGTCATATTCTTCACTACATTATTTTTTTCAGCTCATTGGTCAAATATCACCTAAATAAGTCCTTCTATAATAAACCACATTGTTTAAATGTTTACGCTTCCCTTCCACTGTAGCATCTTTTATCTAGCTTCTCTGCTCTGACTCTTTCGTGGTGCTGATCAGTTAATATGTTTCCAATATTTATTTATCTCTATTCCTCCTTAATTAGATGCTTCATGAGATAAGGGATTTTTTTTTCTGTGTCTTTAGTATCTGTCAAAAATTTGTACTAAGTAAGCATTTTCTCAATGAATAACTTTCAAGGAGCTTCCATATGGCTATGTACCTGGTAACATCACCATTAAAAAGTAAGTCAGCAAATAATACTTTGCATATCACTAGGTATACCTACTAACAATAGAAATTACTAACTACCACCTTATTTATATGAAAAAAAAAGGAATCAAGGAGGAAAAAAATTGAGAAGGCAAGGGAAATTTTGATCCATCAAGATGATATTTACTAACACTTGGCTCTGCATTATTGTTCACTTTAATTCTATTATAAATATAAATATTGTTTGTTTTATTGAAAGTCCACACCTGGTGGTACTGAAGGGATAATCCTGATTTGGTGTTCAGGGTTACTTCTTAAGGGACCATGTGGTTCTGGAATTGCACCCAAGTTTTCTGTTCGCAAAACATGCTGTCAGCCCACTTAGCTCTTTCCAGCCCTTACGAATATATTTTAAGGAATCAGAGATAGTACAGAATTAGGTCTCATGCAAGACTGCAGTTTGATCTCCAGAACAGTATCATTCCCCAGAAACATTGGGTACAGCCCTAAGGGCACCATAAGCAGGTGTGGTCCTAGAGAACCTCAAAGGCTGCCAGGGTAGTCCTGCTGTTTTTTGGCACTAGAGAACCTGAGCCTCTTACATCTTTGGGCACTAACATTCAACCATATGGTCTGGTTGGATAATTCCAGGAGTGACCATCTGTCCCCCTGAGTGCCACGTGGGAGTTCTCATCTAAGAATATATTTTAAGATGGTAAAAACAATCAGTTGATCCCTCAGAACTTGTTTTTGTTGTTGGGAGTGCTTTCACAAAGGTTCCAGGATGTCTCCTAGAATCCACACTGGCCTTACTACTGGGAGTTTTACCACTAGGGGTGGTGGTGTTGGTGGTATATGAGCAAGTCCAGACTAATTAATCAAAATCAGAAATAGTCTGATTTTCTTGAGAATTGGTTTTATAGAAGGCAACATCAAATGAGGTCAAATGCTAGGCTGTAGAACCGGGATTACCAAACAGTGTTGGGAAGGAATAAAGAGGGGGAAAAAGGGCAGATTAGGGGGACAGTGTGTGAGATGCTACTCCTGGGTATGGTGAAGGTGCAGTGATCATTTTAGTATCTTGATTAGAGGGATGCTTATTGGAGGAGACTCCAGAAATAGATTAAATGATTTAGCAATGAGACTGCAACACAGAACTAAAGGAAAAAGGGGTTGAAGAGATAGTAGATGAATTAAAACACTGGCCAGGCATGCAGTTGAGCCAATTTAACGCCCCATACTACATATGGGCAACACCAGGGCCCACTCTTGAGCACAAAGCCAGGAATAGCTCCTGAGCACTTCCATGTGTAAGGTTTCCCCTCTGCCAAACATACCCCTAAATAAATAAAAGACATGGAGAAAAGCTACCAGGAAAAAAAAAAAAAGAACAGCTGAAGCTGAATAATCATTCAATAAGGCAGGTATCTTTTTTTCAGGAGGACTTTTAAGGTATCTACTGGGAATGTAATGTGTGTTGGTCAAGGAACTATGATGCAATGAAGTCCTCATGGCTTCTGAAAAACTACTAGTCCTCCAGCCTTATAGAAAAGCTAAGCGGAAACAGAATTCAATCTGTGGGACAGTCCCTTCTTCCCTAGGAAGATCCTAAGGTGAATTGATGGGGGCATTAGCATCTCCCCTATTCTGTCAGTTCACCTGTGAGATGTCCAAATGGGTAACTTTGAAGGAGTCTATAATTGTTTTTGTTTTTGTGCCACACCCGGTGATGTTCAAGGGTTACTCCTGTCTATGTGCTCAGAAATCACTCCTGACTTGGGGGATCATATGGGATACTGGGGATCAAACCCAAGTCCGTCCTGGTTCAGCCATGTGCAAGGCAAACTTCCTATTGCTGTGCTATTGCTTTGGCCCCAGAGGGACTCAATTTTTAATTTTGATTTTTTCATGTCATTGACCACTAACTTTAACCTCTTTCCCATTAATTATCATGCCTTTTTATTCCTTTTTTTTAATGCCATCTGTGAGCCAGTACTTTACTTCCATCCTTTGAGTTACAGCTTCCACATCTCTATAGTGGAATATATTTTACCTAGCTCATACGATTGTTGCATGGAACAAATGGAATTTGTTGAAAGTACAGAGTAGGAACTCAATAAGAGAAGTGGCTGATGATGTTGGTTATACTCTGAGAATAACTGGAGGGTCTTCCTAAGAAGGATTTTAACTCCACATACAAGTAGGTCACTTTAATGCTGAGTTTACCAATAAAGAAATGCCAGGTGGTGTCATCTCAGATTTCCTCCTGGTGGTAGAGTTTCCTTCCCTGTACTCTATACTGCCCTGCACCACTTAATCTCATGTTCTTTTCTTTCCACCACATTTCCCATGAAAGCAGCAAAAAATGCACATGTGATGGTTCCTCTGAGTTTTGTTTAATTGCCGAGCTCGTAGGAGCTCAGCACTGTGCTGGAAAATGAGGCAGTGGGGATACATAATGTTAAGCTCTGGTTAAATTAATAAGGAGCATGGCCAAGTGATAAACAAGCCAACTCAGGGAGAAAGGGAATTATTAGGGAGGATAATCTAAAGGAGTAAAGAAAATAAAGGAGAAAAGAAAAGGCAGAGAGGAATGTGAAATAGGGAGGGAGGAAGGAAATACCTTGGCTCACTGCAGTGGGAATCTGTCCTTCAAGGAGGGTGGACAGACAGACCACAAGCTGAAGCAACAGAAGCAGGTGTGAAAAGGGCCTCAGATACATTAGCTGGGTCAATTCAGAAAATGGGCTAAAGGTCAGTTTCCTCATCTGGAAAATAAGAATTCACAAGAAGATAACGCCGCCACAAAGCTGCTGTGTTAATATTCTGGAGTTATGTAGCATTCAGGAAAATGATAGGTGCTCAATAACTGTTATTTTCCTCTGTGTTCTCCAAATTCCTTTAGTCTTAAAGCTAAAGCCAGAAGAGTAGCTTTGATCTAGTTCAATCTCCTCACCATTTGCATACAAAGAAAAATGTGGGCTGCTGAGAAGCAAGACAGACAGAAAGGCCAGGAGGTACGTTGCTCCTGACTCCTGAGCCAAAACTGCTCATTCACTCACATAAACAGCAATAAGTATATATAGTACACCAGGCCCTTGTAACACAAAGATGAATAAAATGTGGATCTTACCCAAGGGCGTCAGAAGGGTAAAAGACAAACACAGAACCATAATAGACCTGGAGAGGATAAGAGATAAATGCACACACATATATATGTATCTGTGCATGCATACGAGCTCACACACACACAATTTTCAAAGAAACTGTTTTGTGGTTCCACTACCTAATTTGATCTTGAGTTTGGCTGAGAGGAAAGAACTCACAAGTGCTTTAGTGGTCTGAGTAAAATTCTGTGAAAGTGCATAGAAGACCAATGAATTCTTTTAAGAAAAGTAAGGAAGCTGGAGCTATAGCACAGCGCGTAGGGAGTTTGCCTTGCATGCAGTCAACCTGGGTTCCATTTTGGCATCTCATATGGTTCCCTGAGGTTGCCAGAAGCAATATTTGAATGTAGAGCCAGGCGTAACCTCTGAGCAACACCGGGTGTGGAACGCATGCACGCGCGCACACACACACACACACACACACACACACAGAAAAAAAAGAGAGGAAGCAATCAAATACTTCCATGTCAGGCATGTCATATGCTTTACACATATTAACTCATTCAATCCTCACAAAAGCCTTATTTATGAAATATTACTTATCCTTTATAAAAAACATATATGGTTCAGGAGTCGGAGCAGTAGCGCAGCAGTAGGGTGTTTGTCTTGCATGCACTGACCTAGGATCGACTGCAGTTCGATCCCCCACGTCCCATACGGTCTGCCAAGCAAGGAGTGATTTCTGAGTGCATAACCAGGAGTAACCCCTGAGTATCACTGGGTGTGGCCCTAAACCCCCCCCCAAAGTATATTTGGTTCAAAAATGGCAGTCAGGCTAAAGACTCTTATCCTAGATTGCACAATCTTAACTGCCTCTCTGAAACTTGAAGAGTGAATTTTGTGGCCATATTCAGATTTAAGGCCAATTTCGACCCCCCACTCCTTTCATGAGACTACACAAAGAATAACAGAAATTGGATCTTCCATCTATTCAGATCAGATTCACTCCACACCTACTTTATAACAGATTAGTAAGACTTAGAATTCTGTAATGTAATTTAAGGAGCAAGACCCAATGTCTTTTTCCACCAGGAACTGTTTTATGTAGTTTTCATTGGCTCTACCTAAAATACCAGTGCATTTTAAAAGTAGTCACATAGTTTATACCCATCTCTGCTTCTGAATTATAATAATCAACCTGAGAGGTTCAAGGCCTAAAAGACTGAAAGCTACAGAAACTCAAAGGATCTTCCAAAGTGAGGTTGATTTGGTTCGTTTGTTTATTTTCTGCTTCAAGAGTGGAACTGTCATCCAAATGAACCTTTTTTGGATCAGGTAAAGTGGAATTGCTGTGCCTGAAGTTGAGTTGGGGGATTTAGATATCTACTCATTCAACATTGTTATTATTATTATCTTTAGCTATGTAGCATCACATTGTGTATACATACCAGTTTATTTATCCAGTTATCTGTTTGGTGAGTCCTTGGGTTGTTTCCACATCTTAATATGGTGACTTTGCAATGCAATGGAAGTAGTACTGGCACAAAGCTTGAGATTGTCCCCTCATTAGCACTGCTGGCTGTTAAGAATAGGCAGCATCTACAGTTGACAAGTGGGGTCAGGAAATCATGAATCATTACTGTCATTTGGAGGTTCAGTGAGCATTTATTTGACTATACTGAGTTGCTTGGAAAAGAGAAGAGATTTAGGTTCTGGGCTGGGGTCAAGGTGAGGGTGTAATAAACATGGACCAGGAAGAAGTGTGGGAGAAGGAGGTGAGAGTGAGCAGCTGTTTTCTTCTAGTAACAAGTATAAGAAAGATCAAGGTTGAGAGGAAATGGAAAAAAGTGAAATCAGAACTGGAGTGAAGGAAGTCTTTTACTTGGTTTTATCTCATGGGACGGAGGACATCATCATTATATTCCATTCACTAGGACACTTTTTTCAGGGCTAGAGGAAGAGCAGATTTTAGACCCATTCTGTGTGCTGATCTCTAGAGTTTACACCCAGCACTGATTTTATAAGTGGTATATGCAACATACCCCAGTGTCAAGACTTCATGCCAGTATTCATTCCCCACAGCCAATTAAAAATACTGAGAAATTATTGCAGATTGATGAAGAGACAAAGATAGCCAGACTGAATTTAAATTTTAGCTCTCTCACTTAGCAAATATTTGTCTTAGGTAAGTCAAAGTCATTCTTTGACTTATATTTTCCTCCTCTACAATGGGAACAATTCTATTTTTCTCTTCTAAGATTGTTGGGAGAAATATATAAGTTCATACATACAAATCACTTTATTAGTAGTGACATGGTTATTAAAGTCATATTAATTTTGTTATTACCATATTACTATCAACATCTCCATATATAATTAACTATATAGCTTTGGATACCCCAATGAAGGGGCTTATGTCACTTATATCCAGACTCTTGTCGAGAATCTAATTCATATGGCCTACACAAGTGCAATAATGTACTGAGAGGAAAGGCTTGAAAATATTGGATCAGTTTTTGCTACCATCTTTCAACCAATTTTTTCTTGATTTGGAAAAAAATTTAATGAAAAATATTCAACACAGCTAAGAGAGATTAGTGTGGCACTGTGATATATCACTTGGCTTAAATAGTTTCACTTCCTGGTCAATCTGTCTTTGAACATCTACCAAATTTTCCCATATCACTTTACAATGAATACAAATTAGTGTATCATTAAATTGATAGTCATTAGTTTATTTTTAAACTTTTGTGTATGTTCTAGGAATGCAAAGCTATTTAGTAAGAGTTTTTGTCTTTAAGGAGCTAAGCAAAAAGGTGATAAAGTTTAGGTCTTGAAATATACTAGACCTAACTAAGCCAATGAAAACAGAAAACAAAATTTTCTTCTTTGGGAGGATATATTCTTCAGTATTAGTTTAAAGCAGTCAAAGTGACCACAATAATGAAAACTCTATTTCCTGTCTTCCGTAATTCCATACCTTCCTTATCAGTGGGGTTCTGTGTTTTCTCTTACCCAGAAACTGCTCCTGAGAGCCATTTTAGCTTACAGTTTTGCATATTATAGAACATAAGTTCATCCATCAGTAGAGAGGTCTGATAAAGCAAAGGTTGCGCATAGAAGTTAAGAGAAACTCACTCTAGCTCAGTCAACTCCTGAGGTCTCTGCTAAGCAATGACCTCAGGCTTGAACTCCTTTTCTTTGGATGTGGGAAGTTTACATGAACTTTAGGAGTTAAGAGGCAGAATTAAAATAAAAAAGATGCCTTAGTGTTGACAGTCTGGTGGCTCCAACCTAATCAGAGTGCAGGACATCTTAATGGGTCACTAATGTTTGCCACATGTCACGTCCACCTGCTAGTCAGTCAGCATTGCCAAATCCAAATAGAAGAAAACTGTATCATTCATCTCTATCATTTCTTTTCACCCAAAAAAGCTTGGAGCATGAAATTGAAATGCAAACCGGCTTGGGAACTAGACAAATTATTACTAGGTTCAACAACAGCAATATCAAGTTTTGTATGAAAACTAGTTTTTAAAATTTAGTTGGAAAAAGGGGCCGGGCGGTGGCGCAAGAGGTAAGGTACCTGCCTTGCCTGCGCTAGCCTTGGACGGACCACAGTTCGATCCCCCGGCGTCCCATATGGTCCCCCAAGCCAGGAGCAACTTCTGAGCGCATAGCCAGGAGTAACCCCTGAGCGTCAACGGGTGTGGCCCAAAAACAAAAAAAAACAAAAAAAACAAAAACAAAAAAAAATTTAGTTGGAAAAAAACCTGCAAAGACCACTGTCAAAAATGGGGAGAGGAAATGGACAGGAACACAGAAGTCCAACAGGTATATGAAAAAATGCTCTTCATTACTTAGCAGCAGGGAATGCAAAGCAAAGCAATAAAGAGAAAGCACCTCACACCAGAGAGATGCATACTTCAAAAGTAGAAATGACTAGAGGGATACGGGGGAAAAACAAACCTTGATTCATTGTTGAGAGGAATGTTGTCTGATTTAGCATCTATGAACTGTATGGAGATGCCTCAAAAAATTAAGAATTGAGCTTCTATTCGACCAAGTATGCTTCTTGGCACCTCCAAAAGACTATTTTAGAATTTGTTGTTTTGGAGTTACTCTTGGATCTGTACTCAGTTATCACTCCTAGAAGGGCTTGGGAAATCATATGGGATGCCTGGGATCATACCCTTGTTGACCATGTGCAAGACAAATGCCCTACCTGCTGTGTTGCCACTCTATGCTCCCCACCCCACCAACACTATTTTAAAAAGGTATTTACACTGCTATGCCCATTGCATTGCTAGTCACAATACCAACTAACTTAAGGGTCCACCAAACAGATGAGTAAAGAAACTGGTATATATACATATACATACACACACACACACACACACACACACACACACATATGTATATACACACAATGGAATGATACTCAGCTTTAAAAAAAGTTCACTGTTGGGCCTGGAGAGATAGCACAGCGGCGTTTGCCTTGCAAGCAGCCTATCCAGGACCAAAGGTGGTTGGTTCGAATCCCGTTGTCCCAAATGATCCCCCGTGCCTGCCAGGAGCTATTTCTGAGCAGACAGCCAGGAGTAACCCCTGAGCACCGCCGGGTGTGGCCCATAAACCAAAAAAAAAAAAAAAAAAAAAAGTTCACTGTTGCTTCATAGATATAATGAGAGCATTGTGCTAAATGAACTCAGTCAAAATGAAAGAATAATCTCTCTCATCTGTGGCATATGAAAAAAAATAAAATAAAAGGAAGGGGTAACCTGCAGCAGGAAGTTCCTACAACAGAAAGATGCTACTTAAATTTTCTCCTGCCATTTCAACATAATTAGGTCATTCTTTCATATGGTAAATTTCCATTTTTGCTACTACTTCTGCATACAGTAGTCACATGGAACAATTTTGTTTTATTATCACATAACAGCTTCACCAATAGCTTAAGGTTCTCTAAAAAGTATTGATATCAAATGGCATTTAAGAATCCAAGACCTTCCCTATATAGTTGCTTATTTTGGGGTTGGGTGGGTTGGGATAAGTGTGTCACAACACACTATGAGCCAACACTGAGTTATGGGTGATTAATAATTCTTCAGTTATATCTCCACAGGCTGCACTAAGACAGAACTGGACTTCTGGATCTTAGAATCAGCTACACTTCTAAGCATTTCAGCATGTTGAATCAGCATTGATTATCTGATATAGTGATTCTCAGTTCAAAATATATGCTAGATTTCATCTTTTCATTTTGATTTTTAAATAAGTTTCAGCCTCCTTAATTTTCTCATTCACCAAAACTGGATAAAAATTCAATAAAAACAGTTAATAATGTCTCCCATTTGAGACTTGTGTTAAGAAATTATCAAGTCAATGTTTTAGCTCTCAAATAAACCTTATGGGTTTAATATCTTCATTTAACAATGGGTGAGATAGATTAGATAAATTGGAATTTAAATTCAAGCAAATTGACAAAAACTTCATAATTTTAATGATATCATATAGTCTCTGTTGCTCTGACTTGTCCACCATATAACAATTTAAGTCATGGTGAAATCCAAGAAGCAGTATGTACCAACATACAACATAGTATTTCTCCTTCCTTCCTTCCTTCCTTCCTTCCTTCCTTCCTTCCTTCCTTCCTTCCTTCCTTCCTTCCTTCCTTCCTTCCTTCCTTCCTTCCTTCCTTCCTTCCTCCCTCCCTCCCTCCCTCCCTTTCCTTCCTTCCTTCCTTCCTTCCTTCCTTCCTTCCTTCCTTCCTTCCTTCCTTCCTTCCTTCCTTCCTCCCTTCCTCCCTCCGTCCCTCCCTTCTTCCTTCCTTCCTTCCTTCCTTCCTTCCTTCCTTCCTTCCTTCCTTCCTTCCTTCCTTCCTTCCTTCCTTCCTTCCTCCCTCCCTCCCTCCCTCTTCTCCCTCCCTCCCTCCCTCCCTCCCTTTCTCCCTCCCTCCCTCCTTCTTTCTTCTTTCTGCCACACCTGCTGCCACTCGAGTTACTCCTGGCTCTGCACTCAGAATTAATGGCTTGGGGGACAATATGGGATGCTGAGGATCGAACCCAGACCTGTTGCATGCAAGGAAAATGCCCTACAGCTGTGCTAACACTTCAGGCCTCTAACACAGTATTTCTTAAAAGGGTTAAGACCTAGTTTTCATTGAATTCTGATTTTACTACCATCTTCATCATGGACAAAGTAATTAAGATTTCTGTTCTTCAGTTTCCTCGACAATAAATTGCATATTTTGATAGTATTGACCTAATAGTTACCATGATTATAAAACAACCCAGGTAAAAGCACTCAGAAACTCCAAAGAGCATATAGTACTCAATGAATGTAGCTTTATTGTAATGTTTATACTAAAAAATTATATAAAAAGTAGTAAGATTAATCTGCTATCTCTGGCTTTTGCAGCTATTTTTAAATAATCTAGCCTACTAAATCACTTGCAATTATATAATTTATCAACCTATATGTTGGAAATATATCTTATTAAATTTTATGCTCATATTTAGTTGTTTAGCACCTCCCAGTTCAACATGCTTTCTGCTTTCTTCTGAGTCTTAGTCACTTTGTTAAACAATAATCAGAAATTTGAGGCTTTCTCTGATATCTTGATATCTGGATATAATGTAGAAAAATAGTAGAAATTCCCTAAGGTGGCACCTTAATTTATAGATCACTGAGTCATCGCCTCTGAGCTTGAGCATATGAAATCAAGATTGGTGCTCTGGAAAATTGAAACAGAACAGCATAGGAACTTCAAGGACACATCTAGAAAGGGTCTGAACTATGAGTTATCACAGTACAGCTATTCTTTAACATATTATTCCAAAGCTCAGGATGAAAAATAGAAGATAGTTCCAAAGAGTGAGGACATTTAAAGCAACAGAAAGCAAAAGTATTGAATAGTTCGTTATCCATCTTACTAGAAAATGCATCTTAAAGTTAGAAAAGAACTTTCTAGATCTATTCTGGAGGTTGTAAATTACTGAACCATAAACCAAAAGTAACCATGGACATCTTGTTTGCCCTTCTTAGTGTTTTTCTTGGTTAGGTAATATGTAAAAAATATGAAGAATCTAAAGACTGCTATTATCATAAAAGTAAAGATGTAACAATATTATAGCCTTAGGATAATAATCAATTAATGCTGAGTACTGACTATCCATTTCAGAGAGGTATAAACCAGATAATTACATTTACAATACTGATTAAACTACAACCATTCATTTCTCAGATAGAACTCTGAAAAACTATTTCATCTGTCCACATTTAAGGTGGAATGAAAGTAAGAAGATTAGCTATTCTGAATTTCAATTCAGTGATCTTCAATAAGCACCACTGACCATCCCCCATAGAATATCTGAGATCTGAGGACCTGCTTGTACAAAGCAAGGACAAACAGAACTGGGGTTTCTACCTTGTACCTACTATCCTCTACCTAGAAAATTTCTGCTGGGGCTGAAAATTAGAAGAGAAAAAATTAGTCCTATCTTTTCTAAGGTTATTGGCCACACCTACTTTCTAAACTCTCTGTACTTTTGTACAAAGTACTCATTTCAATTCTTAGGTTCACAGCTCTCACATCCACCTGGGCTATAGACATGCTGCTTTTTCTTTTTAATAGTTTTTCTCTACTAACATAGAAAGTTAGAGACAAAAATAGCTTCCATATAAACCTGATCAGAAAAAGAAACAGGTCGCAGGAGGTAAGCACTCTGTACTTTTTTCCTGGTCTCCTCTCAAGGTATCAAATGGCTATAAGGGTCAGTCTTCAATACAAAGCTTAAAAAAATGCAGGCTCTATCTAGACAGTTTTTAAACAAATAAGTATTAGTCATATTCTTCTTGACCATAGTGCCTTGATTTGCTAAATATTTAAATCTTTTAACTTAAATGGTCATGAATATACAGTCACAGTACTTTCATCATACCTGAGGCAGACAAATAGCTTATCTAAAACTGCCTAAGAAAGGGCCGGAGCAATTGCACAGGCAGTGAGGTGTCTGCTTTGCAAGCGCTAGCCTAGGACGGCAGTAAGGTGTCTGCCTTGCAAGTGCTAGCCTAGGACAGACCGCAGTACGATCCCCCGGCATCCCATAATGTCACTCTAGCCAGGAGCAATTTCTGAGCACAGAGCCAGGAGTAACCCCTGAGTGGCACAGTTATAGCCTCCAAACCAACCAAACAAACAAACCAAAAAAAAAAAAAAAACCCCAAAAAACTGCCTGAGAAAATGTATTTTTTTTTATCTTTTGAAGATGCCATAATAAAACTATAATATGTATAAGTAATTAGGATAGGAACTGTATGATACATTAAAAATAAGGGAAATAAAACCTATATATTATTCTCTGTAAAGGTAAGAATACAATACCAATATTGTTTTATTTAAGAATCAGGAGAGGAGGGGCTGCAGCAGTGGCACAGCAGCAGTAGGGTGTTTGCCTCGCACATGGCTGACTTAGGACAGACCACTGTTTGATCCCCTGGTGTCCCATACAGTCCCCCAAGCCAGGAGGGATTTCTGAGTGCATAGCCAGGAGTAACCCTCTGAGTGTCACCAGGTGTGGCCCCCAAAAAACAAAACAAAAAAGAATCAGGTAAGGATTAAGCAGGTGGCAACTGAACTTGACTGGAGATGGCAATGCTGAATAGCGAAAAATGTATTGAGAGTCAGAAAATGACTTGTATAAAGGACAGAAATAAACATATTGTCAAAGCACAAGTGCTCAAACAGCATAATGTCAACAGTTGAAACCTAAAGAACTTGACAAAGCTTGCCACTGCCCTGCTAATGGTCCCAGGAATAGTTTCTCCATAATTTCATGGAGACTGACAGAAGTCAGCAAATATAGAAGCAAATTCTCTTCTGTGCTTCCCTCTGGGCTGACAAATTCCCTCTAGTCTAAATCTAGCATAAATTAAGAGTGTAAAGGTCCAAATTCCCCAATTCATCCTAAGCTACATATCTTTACAGGTCCTAGTTATTGTATAGCCTCATGGAGAACAAGTGACATTAGAGGAAGTCGACTAGTTAAAGAAGACTTCTCTGTTGTCTCTCAAGATTTATTCTGGGGCTGGAGATACAGTATAGTAAGGCACTTGGCTTTGCATATGCCTGACCTAGGTTTAATCCCCAGCATCCTATTTGGTCAACCAAGCAACAACAGAAATAATTCCTCAGTGAAGGACAATCCCTGAGCTGTGTGCCCCCCCCCCAAACAAAAAAGTTTATTCTAAATTTATTTTTCTAGATGTTCTTATTCTTTTAATTACTTATCAAATGTAATTACATATATTTAGAACAAATGATAAAAAATCATTGATACATTTTCATATGTATCCTCTTTGTTTTTGGGACACACCTGGCTGTGCTTTGGGCTTACTTCTGGCTGGACTTTGAGGACCATATGAAATGCTGGGGTTTGAATCTGAGTTGGCTGCATGCAATCATCCTATCCCCACTGTAAAATTGCTGTGGCCCTAAGTGCCATTCCTTTTGTTGTTGATTTGGGCCACTGTCAGCTGTGTTCAGGGCTTACTCCTGGCTTTGCACTCAGAGACCATTCCTGGCAATGAACAGGGGACCATATGGGATACTGATTTTCAAACATGGATTTTTTGACTGCAAGGCAAACATCCTACCTGTCTGCTGTACTACCACTTTCACTCCTGCCTTTCCTCTTTTAAATCCTGGAGATGGAGGTAGCTCATGTTTTCAACTTTCAGAGGGAATCCAGAAAACAGTATATGACATAAAAATAGTAATAATAATAATAATAATAATAAAGCCGAGAAAGGGAAACAACCCATTCAGATGAAACTAAAGAAACTTCAGATTAAGGCTGGGAGCCTTTTCACAATAGATATCTCATCACTAAATAAAGCTTATATGCTAAGACCAGGAAGACCTGGGAGGATATTTAACTGCTGTCACTAATTTGCAAGTTTACCCAAAGTCCAATGAGCTCAAGTTAATAATTTGGCTATTTCAGGATCTTTTATAAATGGATCTGGTAACAGGGAAAAAAGACAAATCTTGGTCACTGATTTTAAGGTACTGTGGATCTTTTTTTTGGGGTGGTGGTGGTTTTTGGGCCATATCTGGCAGTGCTCAGGGGTTATTCCTGGCTCTGCATTCAGACATTACTCCTGGCAGGCTTGAGGGACGATATGGAATGCTGAGGAATGATACCAATCAGCTGTGTGCAAGGTGAACACCCTACTTGCTGGGCTATCACTCTGGCCCAAGTGATATAGATTTTAAAGTAGCCAGTACTCACAGATAAAGACAATGATTTACTAGATCTTTCAGAACGACAGGAGTCTTCATCAGTTATATGATGATCTACAGAAAAGAAGTGGCTCAGAATATTTTCAGAAAGATATGTTTAGCAGTTATCCATGAGCCCTCCGTAGCAGCAGATTAACAATTTACACCTTTCTGAGCCTGGAGCAACAGTCCAGGATTAGGATGCTAGTTTTGCATCAGGGTGACTGGGGTTTGATCAGTATCCCAGAAGGTACCTGAGCCAGGCAGTCCTGAACACAACTGGCTGTGTTCCCCCCTTCCAAATTTACATCTTCCTTTGTAAAGGAATTTTGAATCTACCTGTTGCTTAGTTATTCAGGTCAAAGTTGAAACAGGCTGTCATTAAGACCAAGCTCTTTCACTCTGCCATATTTTTTCAACTATGACTCTGAGCTCCATCTTGTATGGTAGAATTTGAAATTCTTCAAATGGCTATCAATTGTAAACTTCTAACACAATACAAAAATTAACCTAGAGTCATTGGAGACTAAATAAAATAGCAAGCAAATTCTAAAGAGGTTGAATTTTGGGTCAGAGAAACAGCTTAGAGGATCCTCTGTGTGAAGAACAAGCTTGGGTTTAATGTTTAACATCAATGGTTTCCCAAGCACCAAAAGTGTGACCCCTGAGCACCCCTGAACATCACAGAATATGGCTTCCAAACCAAACCAAACAATGGGTTAAAAAGAAGACGGGGGGGGGGGGGGGAGGGGGAGGATTTGAAGTGATAGTGGTAGGGTTCTTGCCTTGTACCAGGCCACTGAGGGTTTGATCACTAGTACCACATATGGTTCCTCAAGTCCACCAGGAATGGTTCCTCAGCACAGAGCAGGAAAAAACCCTCGACACCAAAACAAAAACAGAGAGGCTAAAATAAGATAATGGCATGAGATAAATTTCTAGTATTTGTGACTTCTGGCTAATACAAAACTAGCTTTTTTTTTTTTTTTGAT
Source organism: Suncus etruscus (assembly GCF_024139225.1). Taxonomy (NCBI): domain Eukaryota; kingdom Metazoa; phylum Chordata; class Mammalia; order Eulipotyphla; family Soricidae; genus Suncus; species Suncus etruscus. The sequence goes on along the minus strand of NC_064850.1, from coordinate 10,246,046 downwards.
TGAAGAATTAGAGCTCTCATGGTTGCTGGAAACAGTAAATCTCAGAAGAAAGAGAACCACATATTTTGTGGTTGGACTGGACCATGTATGTGTGGGGCAAACTCCAGGTAAAGTTAAATGAAATATATTGAGATATAGGTTGTTGCTAACAGTTTACAGTTGGAATTAATGAAGTTAAATGCTACAATAAATAAACACTAGTGATAGTACATGGAGGTGAGAGGCTTGTCTTGAATGTAGCTGACTTGGTTCAATCCCCAGCAACTGTATGATTCCCTGTGCACTACCAGGAGTGATCCCTGAGCACTGCTGGGAATGAGCAGATCTCCTATCCCCCAAAAATTCAATTGATAATCACCAGCACTCTTCAGGCATAACACAAATCTAAAACACAATACTTACAACATTCAGAATACATTTAAATTAGCCTACTTAAAAATAACCAGAAAAATAGGGCTCATTTTATAGAAGGTATCAACAATGGAAATAGGGAAAAATGTGTAGAAAATCTGAAACTGAAGCAGAGAAACATAATATATAAAATATATAAAAAGAATCAAAAGGTAATTCTAGAACAAGATAAAATATTAAAAATTAAGTTGATCTACATTTGAGGACACTCCTTTCTGTACTTTGGACCTTGGGACTTAGTGACTATGAAATGAAAAATAATTGATTTACTTTGGCTCTCTTCTAAGGAACAATTAAGACTGTTAGTGATTGATGTTCTGTCATCAAGTTAGACTACAACCATATTCAGAAGGACTTCTGCTCAATTGGGTTTTTAAATTTACCAAAACTAAATGGAAAACTTCTTATTCAGACTTTAGGAAGTTACATTTTTGCCCTTTAGAGTGTAGAAATCAAAATTAATTTGGGGAAGCTTAGTGTTCAAACTTTTAATACAGGTTATTTTCATTTAGTAGGATGCTCCTGACAGCTATTGTCTGATTCCTGATACTCTAACACAGGACTGTTACTGGTTTCTCCATGAACCGATTTTTTAAGACAGTAGAATAAATATATGAAATACAGTTTCCAGGAATCTAAATGAGCCAGGCTATAGAAAACAGGAGGTTTTCAATATGGAGGAAACAAGAGACCATGGAAAGTATTAGTTTTATCTTCTGAAATGATACTACCATGGAAAGCAGTGAAAGAGAATATCTCGAGTCTATTTTCTACAGTCTCAAGTCTTTCACTAGGCCTTCTCATTTCCTAATTCTATACAATATGAGACGTACAATTATGCTTTAAGCCTTTAAAACTCAAAGGTTTCTGGTACTGTTAAAAGTAGGACATGACAGAGAAAAGGAGCACAAAGTGAGTTTGGATGAATAACAGCACCCAATTTACAAAGTTTAAATAGCCACAATATAAAAGGTTACCAAAAGCATGAAATTTAAAATTTTGAAAATGAAGATGACAGTTTCTCTAGGGGACAAAATGAGAATCAAGCTACCAGAATGTTCTTAACAATTCTGTAATGTACACTAATTAAACTCAGTTATCAATATTAAAATGGACCAATAATTCTTTGGACTTTAAAACTGGATTAGCTCCAGTTTTAGAAACAAAGTAAAGCAGAAAAATGATTGAACTATTCTTTTTATCACAGTTTTTTCACTACAAGGCTGGCTACCATATTATCCAATGAAAAATATTAGAAACTTCACAAAATTCCTCTTTTTAAAATTTATTTTTTGTTATCAAAGAATGTCCAGAAACATTAATTACTAAAGAATCTGTTCATGGCATTGTTTTATAAAAGTTCTTAATGGAGTGTGAACATTTTATTTTTTGATGTATCCTTTACTTATTAATGGTGAGGTGGATGAACTTATGCAATTACTTAAAAAAAAATCCAGAAAAAAGCATCCATTCTCATTCTGAATCGTTGGATTGAATTCAGTGGTTATGAAACCACCACTGGGTAAGAATCAACTTCCTCATGATCGGGAGTGTAGGTCTTCTTATTAGGTCACATAGGTCTCTCAGGTATAGGCACCATGTTTGAATTCTCACACAAAATGTCTGTTACTTAAATTACACAATGTGGCAGTGTTTGTTTCATGGGGATATAATTTTGAAAGAAGGGGAAAAATAGAAAACAACCTGTTTGTATGTTATATGTGAGTACATTATCCAACTGTGCATGGGTTTAGGGCACTGTAGCCCTTGTTAAAGAGGAATTTCACTAATAAAGCATCTGTCAGTTTCCAGTTTTGTTTTTTCCTGGTGCTAAAGAAGTCTATGTATTTAACCTAAGTTGTTAGGTCAGGGCTTTCCATCTCCATCAGCAGTTTGGCTCAAATGATTTGAAGTGAGTTGCTTCTTCATCTCAGGTTTACTTCTCAGCCTCAGGATATGTGGGGTACTTGACTGTTTCTATCTTCTCTCGGACTTTGTAGGAGGGATACAGGCCAGTCCTTCCCAGCTTTCTGTTTACACCTTTAGAATAGCCATCCCAGTGATTTCCTGCAACACCAATGACATCTCCAGGTTCCATAGGAATCTCATCGAGAGTTCGAGGTTGGTGAGGATAAATGGCAATCTGGTTGTGGGCATTTTGGCCCCCAAAATAGTAGATATCATCCAAAGAATGGAAATTTGCAGAAGCATCAGGATGCAATGTTTGCATGATTTCATAAGCAACTCGACAGACCTTGAAAAAGAACAAAAAAATAGTTAGTATACATAAAATGTTCACAATAATCTCCAGGACCCTCTTCCAAAGAAACTAGGATTAGAGTAAGACTAGACAGACAAGTGGTAGATACTAGTCATACATTTTTGATCTATCTGCTTATAAAAGATAGTACAAATCATCTTCATCATTATGCCTTTATCTTTTATTTTTATTATTTTTTTTAAAAAAAAAAACTTTATTTAAGCACCATGATTACAAACATGCTTTTATCTTTTTAAAAAGAAACTTGAAGAGAAAGAAATAAAAAATAAATAAAAGGAACTTGAAATAGTAATTAAGAATCTCCCCAAGAACAAACAAAGCCCAGGTCCAGATAGGTTTAATGTGAATCCTAACAAACCTTCAAATAAGACACCATGATTTGCAATACTGTTAATGAAAGCTTATCATGCATATCACTTTATCTCCTTTCAGCACCCAGTTTTTGTCCAAGTAATCATTTCCAACTATCACAGTCACAGTGGTAACTCTCTGCCCCTGCTATTTGAGACAAGCTTCCTATGAGGGTCCTCCTGGCTCTTTTCTTGATTCTGGATATCATCATACTTGTTTTTTAACATTCCATAAATGAATGTGATCATTCCATGTCTATTCTTCTCCCTCTGACTCATTTCACTCAGCAAAATATACTCCATATCTATCCAGATTTAACCAAATTTTATGACTTCATTTTTCCCAATAGCTGCATAATATTCAATTGTACATATGTACCAGTTTCTTTAGCCACTCATCTCTTCGTGGACACTTCAGTCGTTTCCAAATACTGACTATTGTGAATAGTGCTCTGTAACATAGGAATGCAGAGGACTTTTCTGTATTGTGTTTTTGGGCTCCTAGGGTATATTCCTATGAGTGGTATTATAGGGTCAAAGGGAGAGTGAGAGGAGAATAAGAGAAAGGGGAAGAGTGAGTGAGTGAGAGAGAAAGGAGAGAAAAGAAATATATCTGCAACAGAGACAGGTAAGGGGAGGGCAGGGAAAAAACTGTGGATATCAGTGGCAGGAAATATGTACTGTGCACACTATATGACTGAAAATATCATGACCAACTTTTAACTGTGAAAAAAACTGTATTATGATCGACCTTTTAAACCACAATGCTTAAATAAGCTAATAAAAAAACGTCAAAGACATTAGTGAAGGAAAGCTGACACTGGACCGGCATTGGATAGACAGGCATCGAAATTGTATGCCTGAAACCCAACTATGAGTAATAACTATGTAAATCACAGAACTAAATAAAAGAATAATAAAAGTATAGACATTTAAAACATTTTCATTTTAGTGTAGTTAATATATATTAATAAACTTAGCTGTAATGCAAAAATAGTCATAAAGTGAGCATTCCATATTAGGCAGTAATAGTACGAAACTGAATGGAATAGTCTGTGCCCTTGAAGAATTCAAGGTTTAGAATTATAAACAAATAAATACTGCTGTTCCTTTAAATTTCCTCTTATTTTGGATGTAATTTCAGAATTCTTCCCAACAGAAATTCATGTAATTATTGAAAATCAGATAGTATCAGCAATAAACTAAAATATATGCACTATCTATTCTAAGGAGTTTTAAGGATGCTATATAGATACTAGCATTGTAGAACTGAAATAAATAAGCCATCCTACCCTTTGAAGATATATTTACCGCAGGCATTTAAAACTATTTAAGGATTTTTCTGTTCAACTGAAATTCCACAATCTAAGCATTATTTCTTGAAATTATGCTGGGTACAAAATTTAACCAACAAATACAACAGTGGAGGCACAACATTTTGAACAACTAATATAATTGTTATAGAGTTGATTTTAGAAACTTTCATAAGCACAGGTAAAGAAAGAAGGTTATCATTTGCCTTAAAAGTCTTACTTTATATATTGTGAACAGGCAATGTAATTCAGTTAATTTTTTCTAAAATATTTAGCTGTGGTTATCATTTAATGTGTTATTGTTCCTATACCAACACTTCTGCATTTCAGATGATAATACTTAAAATAATCATTAATCTTTTCAGTAACACAATTAGGGAGTACACAGCATTCCTTTAAAACTCAAAAGTCATGAAGATCAAAAATTAAATGGAGATAGTCATTCATAACTGTTATGAGCAAACTGAATCACTCTTCATTTGCTAAATCGCTAAGAACTGGAATTCCAGGAAGTTGAGGGCAATTTTAAAATGCTGTAATATTTTTATATGTAGTACACTATTAATTTTCAATTTTCAAACGGGGACTAAATTATAATGAGATTATTAAATGATCTGCCCCAATTCTAATACTAATACTTCAGTTATACACACAGAATCCAGATGTTTGGCTTTCAAATTTTCTATAGTATTAACAGATTAATTGTATATATTTTCTGAATGCAAAATTCATTCTAAATCAACTATATTCACCTGTGTTGCATTTCTTATTTAATTTACTTTAAACTATTTTAATTTACAAAGTCCTTCATAGTTGGGTTTCAGATAGACAATGAGTCGGGGCCATTACCACCACTAATGTCAACCTACCTCCACCAATGTTCCCAGAGTGCATCCTATAACCAAAACCCTTTGCCCCCTGAGCTGCTAGTATTACAGACCCATTTTAAGTTTAAATTGTTTTAGTTTGGGTCTCTTAAATCTACTGTTGTTGAATTTAGTTTGGATATTTAGTTCTGTCCTTTTTTCTCCACCAATGCACCTGAGACCACTTGGCTCTAGGCCCCTATCCTTTTTTTTAATTCTTAATTTTATAGAAAAATGCAGGAATAGGGGCCAAAGCGATAGCACAGCAGTAGGGCATCTGCCTTGCATGTGGTCAAACCCAGGATAGACCTGGTTCAATCCCCGGCATCCCATATGGTCCCCCAAGTCAGGAGCGATTTCTGAGCGCATAGCCAGGAGTAACCCCTGAGCGTCCCCAGGTGTGGCCAAATGCAGGAATATGAAGTAAAACAAAGTAATCTGTGTTCTAAGGTTCTATGAAAAGGTGGAGGCCCCTATTTAAAAGAAAAAAAGAGGGGGGTGGCATTTTTTTCCATAGGCACAGCAAAAGTTGGGGAAAATAGAAAGAAAAATACTTTGGCCTAAATAAAGAACAGGGTGTCCCTACCCATAAAACATCTTGCTATAAAGACCACCTATAAGCTGCAGGCATAATAAGTTGTCTAGGGCCCGGAGAGATAGCACAGCAGCATTTGCCTTGCAAGCAGCCGATCCAGGACCAAAGGTGGTTGGTTCGAATCCCGGTGTCCCACATGGTCCCTTGTGGCTGCCAGGAGCTATTTCTGAGCAGATAGCCAGGAGTAACCCCTGAGCACTGCCGGGTGTGGCTCAACCCCCCCCCCAAAAAAAAACAAAAACAAAAACAAAAACAAAAAAAAATAAGTTGTCTAACCCCAACGACTTTCTTCATGGTCCCAGGAAAAGTCTTCATCATGGCAGTCTCAGTCAGGCTTCTATAGAGATGTTGGATTTTGCACAAATCCTATGTTGAAGTCAGAATCACCATTGGGTGGCGAGGTAGAGAAACCAGTCCTTAAAGTATATTGTTGCTGTTTCCAAATTGTCAAGATATCATAAGAACCCATCCTGGAGAAAGTCAGTGCCAGGGCAGCATTAGGGCCTTCCCTGGTATAAGTCTGATTCCTGGTGTGAACAGTTGATGACTGATTGAATGAAGCTACTATGACAAATGTTCAGGCAAACTAATTTTATATTGGAAATCTATGGTCTGATTAAAATGGTTAGAAATATGTCAGTATAATACAATGAAGTTAAAAAGAATTTGGGGGGCAGGGAAGTAGATGGGTAGGGAAGCAGCTCAAATAAACACAAGCCCTGCCTATGTGCGCCCTGATTTAGATTACTGGTACTTCATGGCATGGAACCATTGTTCCCTGGTGTCTATTCTTAAACCCCTACCCCTGGAAGAACATTGCTGAGTACACCCAACACCCATCTCAAAGAGATCTGCTGGGTGTGACCTCTGTAACACTGATAATTGAAACTGAACTTTACAATTTATTTAATAGCCCAAACAGGGCAAGCAAGTCAAGTAGAAACTAAGACAAGGACCAAAGTAAGCTGTTCAAATATTAACAAAGCACAACAACAATACAAGCAAACTTATTGAGAATTCAGAGGTACTTTATAGACATCCAATTTAATCCTTTCACTAACTTCATAAGAGTCTATCAAACTCATTTTATAGGTATCAAAGGTCAGTCACAGACTATGACTACAGTTACACAGGCTTAGAATCATGTCAATCTGCATGTGTTTAAATCAATGGTCCTCAAACTACGGCCCGTGGGCCACATATTGTATTTATTCCCATTTTGTTTCTTCACTTCTAAATAAGATATATGCAGTGTGCAATAGAAATTTGTTCATAATTTTTGTTTTTACTATAATCTGGCCCTCCAACAGTCTAAAGGACAGTGAACAGGCCCCCTGTTTAAAAAGTTTGAGGACCCCAAATTGAAAAACATATTTTCTCTGAAAAATTCTGTTCTCTTTGTAACATCAGAAAAATAGAATATAATCCCAAATTCATCCATGGGCAAACCTGAGAGATGTCAGGATCCCCCCACTCTCTCTAACAGCTACAGTGACCTTTCATAGACCTTTTGATGATCAATAAATCTTGTGGCAATCAATAAATCTTGATGTCATCCTTTTTTTTCACTATTAAATGTCTAACTTTCTTAAAAACTGTGAATTCAAGGGCTGGAGTGATAGCACAGCAGTTAGGGCACTTGCTTTGCATGTGGCCGACCTGGGTTCAACCCTCAGCAACCCATATAGTCCCCTAACCTGCCAGAGTGATTTCTGAATGCAGCACCAGGAGTAAACCCTGAGCACCTCCGGTGTGGTCCCCAAACAAACAAACAAACAAACAAACAAACAAAAAACAAAAATAAAAACTGTGACTGGGGCTGGAGAGATAGCATGGAGGTAAGGTGTTTGCCTTGCATGCAGAAGGACGGTGGCTCGAATCCTGGCATCCCATGTGGTTTCCTGAGCCTGTCAGAAGCGATTTCTGAGCGTAGATACGGGAGTAACCTCTGAGCACTGTTGGGTGTGACCCCCCAAAAAACCCTATGACTTTAGTACACCCTCTTTTTGAGGATTAATCCTAATAACTATCTTACGTTTTTTTTTTTAATAGTTGTTGATGTGTTAGCCTTGCTAGATAACATTGCCTTAAGTAAAATAAGAAACAGAATTTCAGACACTCAAGTAGGCCAGTTTCATGCCCTTTGCCTTATAAAAATGGTGATAATGATAGCATCTCAGCTTAATAAGCATTATGGTTCCAGGTATTGTTGCTGCATACTCTCTTTCTCAACTTATTAACTCATACAACACTTTGGTGACTATATTTATTATTCATCATAGTTTACAGATGAAATTATGTCTCAGGAAGATTAAGTAAATTTAAAAAAGAAGGAAAACAAAGATCTAATTATAACTTTTTGGCTCTCAACCAAGTACTGTTTTAGAATAAACACATATTCCTGCCACATAGCAGGTATTCAATAAGTAGCTATTGAATGGTTTAAGCACAATATTAGTCCAAAAGTACAGATGCAAGTCCCTAGCTGATATGTAATCCTTTGGATCTGTATACAAGATTCTAAGCCAATAAAAACATTTTCTTTGTATTAACTGAGGCAATTTACTGTAAAGGGCTGGGAAGATAACTATAGCATTATATTTATGCATAATTACTTAAGTCTCTTTGAGCTTCATAAATCTGTATCATTTGGCAGGTAAATGAAAGATTTCAACTGATGCCAAAACTTAGTTTGATACTTGATATGTAGCATAACCAAGAACAACAGTCTGCTTTAAAAAGCAATGGCTGACCAAACATAGCATGTTTTATTTAATTCTGTACTGACATGGCACTATATTATTTTTAGAACACTATAAAAGAAAGACACAGTACTGAAAAAAGAGCAAAAAGCTTTCCAAACATTAAAACACAACATAACTTTTATTTCAGTTAAAAAGAAAAACCCATTTATTTGAATTTTATCCTGAAGGTCTTCTGAGTTTGCATGAGTCTCCAAAGATTTTTGAGAGCAGATGGAACATTTTCATATTTTTATTTTTGTCAAAACAGACTGGACCAAGAGGATCTCCTAGTGTGAGAAGCTGTAAGTGAGTTCTCAGTGAAGCTGGGAGAACTGTGCACTTCTGAAACTACTTTGTTTTACTATTCAAAGAAAGAACACCAGCCGCTGTTGGTTTATGAGCCAGTCCCAGTTGAAATTCCCATCCAAAGCCATCTGTGTGGAATAAAATGAATGTAATATCTGGTTTCTCCCTCTAGGTTATCCAAAATCTGAATTTAGAGGGTAATGAGGCCAGTTGTATAGTGTGTGAATTTGAAATAAGATAATAGAGTACCACAAGAATATATTAAATACCACAATGGGAAGTGTCATAGAGGAAGAAAGAAAGTAATTTTGTCTGTTATGATTACAATGGTTAAAACAATTGAATAATGTTGATTGTTTCTTAAATAATGCTGACTATCTTTTAAATGCACATCTATAATAATAATTTTCTATATTCAGATTCTAGAATAAGAACTGATTTAAAAACTTAACAAAAAATATTTCCAAAACACCTTTCTGATATATTTCCTCAAACAACTTATCTATAGACTGTGATTAGTTTTCCAACTGAAATTTCTTCACTCATATTTAAGATAGTTTCACTAAATTACAAAATATGTTACGTGGCAAAATAAATGTTTTGGGTACTAGCAATTTCTAATGACAGAAAATAAAGTTTAGGATGTTATTGCATAGCTTTCAAAATTTACCTGTTATTCTTGAGAAATGTTAGTGTTACCTCTTAAATTTAGATTAAATCCTGAAATTATTTTTCTCTGATTGTAAAAAAAAAAGAAATTGGGGCCACATATTGTGCTCAGGGCTTACCCCATGCTCTGTGTTCAGGGGTCACTCAAGGCAAGTACTCTATCCCCTGCACTCTCTCTAGCCCATGTTCTTTTTAATTAGGAGGATTTTAAAACAAACTTGAATTTAAAAACCAATGTGATAAAGAATTTAGAAAACAAAGAATAACAACAGTAAAAATCAGAGAATATAATCAAACTACTGGCTCTTAAAATTTTTTCAATTAAGGAGTGATAACTCCCAGATGCCCCTTACTCGAAACAAGATCCAGGAAAATCAAAAGTTTTGAGACTGGAGGATGGGGTCAAGATGACAGAGAAACGTGCCCTATAAATCACATTTGGTTGTAAATTCAATAAAACAGAAACAAAAGGATTCCCTAAATGGTCCTATAGAGTCTGGCAATAAGTATTCTGAGAGGGTCCCCACCCTTTGAAAAGCAGTTGTATAGTAGGTAAGAGAATTACGTGGTTAAAGAGTTGAGGGGAGGAGCAAAGATATTTAAAGGAAGCACGGCCATTAAAGCAGGCAATAGTAGAAAATCTTGAGCGTAAAAGTGAGTTAAGTAAATTTTGTGGGTTGCAAAGGCACCCAAGCACACAAGGTCTTTCAGATTCCACCGACAGAAGATCTAGGCAGAAAGCTGGTTTAGTGTCCTACTCCCAAATTCTATGTCAAGGCAGGTAAGTCAAAAAACTAGAAGTTTCGAGTATGCATTGGTAAGCTGAAGGCCCAATTTCAAGGACTAAAGCAAACGGGTCACTTTCAACTCTATAAAAGGAGCCAGTACAGATGTACTGGACAACATAGGGCTCCTGATGGAAATGGAGAAAGTGAGTCTTAAACTGCTAGTCAGGCCTGCACAAAATTGGGTCCTAATCTCTAGCTCTCAGTGCATAAGAGACATAATTTAAAATCACTAAGAGCCGATGAAAATCAATGAATTAGGAGAATAGTTTATAAGGATCTCACAGTACCAAGCCAGATCTATAATCTCTTAGATGACAATTATAGAGTGACCATAGTGAGGCTGGCTGATGAGATGAAAGAAAGGATAATTTAGAGAACTCCAGAAAAAAAAATATATGTGTATGAGAGAGAAGACAAGAGAAAATGACAGGCAGAAGTCATAGATCATGAAGAGCATGATGGGTGATACTGGAAGGCCTCAATGGAAGACCTATGTAGCAGAGTGAAAGCAGTTGAGGAGCAAACCAATGAGCTAAAAGATAAATACAACATGATAAAGAATAGTAGATGACAAAAAATGTCAAAATAAATGAAAAACATATTAGAGAATTATAGAGTTAAAGAGGAACAATATAAAAATAATAGGAACCTCTGAGAAATAGGAAGATGAAATAGATGAAAAAACTATTGGTCAAAGAAATAACTGAGAATTTCCCAAAGTTTAAGACTGAGTGATGTAATCAGATTCAAATAGCTCAGAGTTCCATCTAAAATTAATCCAAAAGAAAAATTCCAAGACACACTGTAATTAAAAAAAAAAAAAGCTAACGAGATAAAAGCTAAGGAGAGAGACAGAAAATTGAAAACACCACCAAAGGACCAAGGGAAGAGTAAAAGAACATGTATGGAGCCTGTAGTTATTCCTATGGCAGTATACTTCAAGGGCGGAGAAACCCTGTATCTCTTAGGCCAAAGGAATTCCCTTTCTAATTTCTCCAATATGACTGTGCCTATGCAAGGAAAAAGAGAGAGAGTGGAGAGAGAGAAGAGAGAGGAGAGAGTGAGAGAAAGACAGAGAGAGGAACAAATTAACTTTATTTTGGTTTTGCTATTGTTGTTGTTTGTTGCTTGCTTTTTTTTCCCCTCGTGGGTTTCTTTTTTTGTTGTATGTGTGCTTTGTTTTTTATTTCAGGACCATGGTTAGTGTGTGGTTGGTGTCTTTATTGCTGTGGTGCTTTTCGAGTTGTTCGATTTTTTTTTTAAATTTTTTTTAGTATTGTTATGTTTCTCCCTTTTTCCCTTTCTTTTCGTAAAGTGATATTTATAGCCTCTAGAAGGACTCCTCCCATTTTTTACTTGTTTGATTTTTGCCCCATTTTATTTTATTTTTTTCTTCAAACAACCACATAATTTGAAACATCTTATTTCACCTCACAAATTGAGGGGGAAATAATGGAGCGTACCAAGACCAGACAGTTATATGAACATTAAGTAAAAATAAAAAGAATGATTAGACTTAAACACCAAATCCAAAGCCAAGACAACAGAATCGACACCCAATCTACAACATACTAGACACAGAGGTCCGGGACCACTTATACTAGCAACCTGGGTGGTAAAGGAGGGGGACATGGGATGCATGCTGGGAACAGGTTTGGAGGAAGGACAACATTGGTAGTGAGAATGCCCCTGATTCAATGTCACTATGTACCTAAAAAATTACTGTGAAAGATTTGTAATCCACTTTGGTCAAAATAAAAATAAAAAAAATGAATAAAATCACTCTCTAGAAAAAAAAAACTGAACACAGAAAGATCAAAGAAGAAATATACATATAAAGAATCTCCTATAAGATTCATAGCAGACCTATCAAAAGCTTCACAGGCCAGAAAACCATGAATAAGCAGAATGAAACAAACATTTTAACAAGAGTCCTCTATTCATAGAGCAATGACCTTCACAAATAAGCCAACAAATCACAGCTCTGAAGGCAGATTTTCAAGAAGCACTAACTGGTCTTCTTTAAGGCATCAGAGTGATAGTACAGTGGGGAGAATGCTTGCCTTGCATATGGCTGACCCAGGTTAGATCCCCAGAGACACGAGGCACAGCAAGAGTGATCCCTAAATTCAAAGGAAGGATGGTTTAATTACACAAGCCAATTGATGTAATATGCCATATCAATATAAGGAAATTTACAAATCATATGATAACAAATATTGAGAAAGCACTTGACAAGATCCAAAAATTAATTTATGATAAGAACTCTTTATAAAATGGGGGATAAAAGGAACTTTCTTTTTTTGTTTTTTGTTTTTGGGCCACACCGGCGGTGCTCAGGGGTTACTCCTGGCTGTCTGCTCAGAAATAGCTCCTGGCAGGCACGGGGGACCATATGGGACACCGGGATTCAAACCAACCACCTTTGGTCCTGGATCGGCTGCTTGCAAGGCAAACGCCACTGTGCTATCTCTCCGGGCCCGAAAGGAACTTTCTTAAATATATATAAAGTTAGTTAACACAAACCCATAATAGCTAACATCATACTTAGTGCTGAAAAAGTGAAAAATTTTCCTGTAAAGTCAGATACAAGGTAGAAATGCTAACTATCATCACTATTAGACAAAGAAAGAGATATTAAAGAGATAAGAGAAAAAATAAGACAAATCATTATTTGCAAATGACATCATCATTATATTTAGAAAACTCTAAAAATGCTAGCAAAAATGAAACCAAACAAAACCGCTACTACAAACTATAAACCTGGAAGGGTAAGTGGCAAGTTACAAAATTAACAAACAGAATTTCATGACATTTCTTTATGTAGAAGAGAAGAAAACAAATCCATTCACAAATGTGCCTCAAATTAAGTACCTGGGAATCAACTTTATAGAGGTAGTTAAAGAGGTATACAATGAAAACTATGCTTCTATTAGTAGAAGACAAACAGGAAAAGGCAAGACATTCATGAACTAGAAAGATTAATGTTGATAAAATAAATATTCCTATACAAAACACCACATAGATTCAATGAAGACCTCATACAAATTCCCATGGCAATTTTCAGGGACAAGGACCAAATGCTGTTAAAATTTATAAGCAGTAATAAAATCCTAAAGCTATTCTGAAAAAAAAAAATTAGAAGGGAGGCTTCCTTTCTCCTAAAAACTCTAGTAACAAAGACTATATGATACTTAAATAAAGGCGAATTGTCAGACCAATGGAATATAATTAAGAACCCACAGAAAGACCCTCCAGTATTTGTAGTTAATCTTAGTTTGAAAAAGGACCATAGGGCCAGACCAACAGCACTGCAAGTAGGGCATTTGCTGTGCATACAACCAATCCAGATTCTATCCCAGCATCCCATATCGTTCCCTGAGCACTGTCAGGAGTGATTTCTGAGCACAGAGGCAGGAGTAACCCGAGTGCCACTGGATGTGGTCCCACCCAAACACCCCTCAAAAAAAGAAAAAGGACTTAGAAATATGAAGTGGAACGAGGAAAGACACTTTAGCAAATGGTGCTGAAAAAATTGGCTAGTCACATGCAAAAAAGAAACTTATATTCACCCATATGCCATACACAGGTTAATTCAAATTAGACCTTAGTATTAGACCAGAATGTACAAAACTTGTAATGAAATTGACTTAAGAGGTATTTTCAATGACTCAATGCTATTAATCAAGTAAACAAAAGCAAAAATAAACAAATGATATTTCATCAAATTTAGAAATTTCTGCATTACAAAAGAAATGACTAGAATAAAAAGACACTGGAAAGACTGGATATGGGAAACAAGAAACCCCTATCCAACTGTTAGTGGGAATGCTATATCTGGTTTAGTCTCTATAAAAACATTATGGAGAAATCATAAAAAGTTAAGAATTTAGCTTTCATATGACTTAGCAATTCCTCTTTTTAGAATCTACCCCAGGGGCCCAAAATACCATTTTAAATGAATTCCTATGTTTATTGTAGTGCATTTTATAATAGGCAAGATATGGAAACAACCCAAGTGCCTAAGAACAAATGAGTAGATAATATAACTACAATTATACACATACATACCGATACACAAAATAGACTACTACTTAGTTATAAGATGAAATTATGCAATTTGCTGCTACACAGATGGGACTATAGGGATCAAGCTAAGTAGAGGCAGTCAAAAAGAGAGGAATAAATACAGAATGATGTCTCTTCTATGTGGAATATGAAAAAAACACAATAAAGGAATAATAAAAGGGTAATGGCAACATCATGAGAGTCAGATGAATTTAAAAGAGTTTACTATGAGGGTAGGATTGGGACCATGAGACATTGATATCCTCATCAATGTGTGATGATGAGTGTAGAGTTAGAAAATTGTATGCCTGAAACTTTATGATAATTATACTGTAAATTCAGAAACTGAGGTGGGAGTGATGAGTATTGGGTTCCAAGGTGTTAAAAATAATCCTGAAAAGGGTGCCTTAACATCAGTGCCTGAAGTTTCAAAATCATCAATCAAGTTTTTCAATGTTATTTTCTAGTATAGTATTTCATTCTTCTGGTATTGTCTGGTATTGTCTACAACAGTTCATGTCCAACAGATAAACTATTTTCGCTATAAATATATATTTATATATAAGGGCAATAGAAGATAGTAAATAGATATAGAAAGTTTACATGCTATGAATAAGATTAAACCTCTATTATTCTCTCTCTTGAGACCTTAGGTTATCATCAAAGAAAATATGAGAATGAATGCCTGTTTTATTCCAGAGTGAAATTTGGTTCTTAATTTTTATTTTTGTCACTGTTCTAAGAAAGTCCAGATGTAGTCTTTATTCTGTCTCTTTCCACTTTCTAATGTATGACATATACAGGAATGTTTGCAGATCAATTTCCTTCAACTCAACATATACACAAGCTTACTTGCATTTTAAAGTTATCCTTTGGAAACAAAATTTTCACACTGTATGGTGATTTTTCTCTTTCAATAAAACTAAAACAGAATTGAAACAATAAACTGGTATGGAAAAATAAATGTGTTGAATATTTTTATTTAATTTTGTTTAAAATATTAAAACCATCTAGTATATGATGACTATAGAAAAACTCAGCCTGCTAAGAGTTTTTAGGAATAATGTAACATATGAGCACAAACACTCTTTTGAATAAAAAAAAGGCCTCCCAGTAATATAGTCATTTTTTTTATAAACTGCATCCCTAAATGTGAGGTCTGGAGAACACACTGAAGTAAATATTATGCATAAAATGAAACAAAGTTCTATGAATGTTATGTTCTTCAAGTATAAACAGATTTTCATTATCTGACATAGTTCTAAAACTCAATAATTCTATCACTTCTTTAAAAAGAGGGAGGAAAAAAAAGAATTTTCTTCCCGAATGGTAATAATACCAGTGATAATGGTATTATCAAAGAGGAAAGAAGGAAATCAGAGCATAAAACACAATTCTACAAGTCTTCTAGGTAGTCAATTATTCAGATATGAATTTATTTGATCTTACAGATTTATTTTTTGGGGTTTTGGGCTACACTCAGCAGCACTCAGGGGTTACTCCTGGCTCTGTGCTCAGAAATTGCTCCTGGCAGGCTCAGGGAACTATATGGGTTAACATGGGTTGAACCCGGGTCAGCCACAAGTAAGGCAAATGCTTAAACTACTGTGCTATTGCTCTGGCCCTTATAGCTTTAAGATAAGACTAGCAATTTAGAATTTAGACATTAAAAACTAGAATTTAGCAATTCTAAATAAAGGAAACTTTGCCTTCTCTGCTCACTCTTACTCTTGAGATTTTTAGCAACATCTAAGCCTTTTTTGGTTGTCACACATTGAGGTGGGTGATGCTACTGATGGATCTATCTGCTAAGGATCCTTCAAGGTTTCAAAACAAATTATCTATCCAAATGTCAAAATGCTTTGTCCCAGAAACCCTGCACTAGAAGAACAGATGTCAGGTGGGCCTAAAATCTGGGTTTACAGTAGAGGTGGTGCAGATGATGAGGCAAATCAAGACTCTTCATTAATTTATCCTTAAAAGTAAGCATAAAAAAATTACATGGAGGGTGTTAGTTCTTTGCACTTTGATCAGATAAGCACAAAATCAGATTCTCCAAACAATTCAAGTTCAAGTAGTTGTAACTCTTCATGCCACCTAATATTCAAATGGAAAATCTTCTCACATATAGAATCTTCATTCCAGATTAGAACACCAGTTGCCAATGCTTTTATGGGAATGTAAAAGCCAAGGAAGGTTTCCCTCTGACAGGATCACTGCAATGTGATTTCTGTACTGTGTGGCTCTCTTTGGAGTGTAAGTTATAACCTTATTCTGTAAGGAACTTACTACATAGCTTTGGCTCAGGTAGGTATCTTTGAAAAAAAAAATCGACTTTATGAAGTGCATTTCTATGAAAAGGCACAGCTTTCCTTTTTCGTAATTTATTTTCTCTGCCTTTCCAAAGTTTTTAGGTACACATAATACATATTTCTTTATAATTATTCTCTATTTCATGTGAGTTTTATCTCACTAGATACTCGATATGAGTAAGATATGTATTTTGGGATGTCAGGGATCATACCTGGGTCAGTTGCGTGCAATGCAAGCACCCTACCCACTGTATTACAGTGCTTAAGTTCAAGGCACGGGTTTTTTAAGGAGGAGTTACATTTACTCTTTTTTCTATAAGTAATCAAATGAAAAAAAAATCCTGCGTTTTGAAATCTCTTAGTAATAGTACAATGATGTGTAGAACTTGATGGATTCTAGTTATATAGTGCCTATATGCAAAAGTAAAAAAGTATTAATTTAATTTTACTTGCTATTTTTGTTAAATGCTTTGAACAGGTTTTTGTTTTGTTTTGTTTTTGGGTCGCATCCACAGCGCTCAGGGGTTACTCTTGGCTCTACGCTCAGAAATCATTCCTGGCAGGCTCGGGGGACCCGGAATTCGAACCACCATCCTTTGCATGGAAGGCAAACGCCCTACCTCCATATCATCTCTCCTGCCCCGATACATTTCTCTTTTGAGCATCATTACACTTTTCTATTTTTCTTTTCTTTTTTCTTTTTTTTTTTTTTTGAGGGTCACACCCAGCAGCACTCAGGTTACTCCTGGCTCTACGCTCAGAAATCTCTCCTGGTAGGCTGGGGGGACCATATGGGATGCCGGGATTCGAACCACCATTCTTTTGCATGGAAGGCAAATGCCCTACATTCATGCTATTTCTCCAGCCCTGAACAGGTATTTTAAACAACACGAGGAGTTGGATACAATGAAGATATATTCAACTGCTATTTGCAGCAATTATTAACAATTCAGCCCAAATAGAATTTTACCCCCTTATATTTTATAATAATTTTTCACAAAACAACTCATTCCAAAATATTAGAAAAAAGTATACCTGAGCCATAATAAAGCAAATATAATTGTTTTCTCTCTCACTCTCTCTTAGGAAATTTCCAGTCTAATGTGACTAAAAGTGTATTTCCCATTTGAAAATGCTCTATCATCTTACCTGGGATGAAAAAGTACACACTAGGAAGTCTGCTTGGGAGAGAAAGTGTATATCAAGGATCACTCCCCGAAGTGAGTTTTCTGTGTATCGATTATGTAGTCCCGCTGACCAAGAGATCGAATTATCACTGATAAACTCATAATTGGGATACCTGAGAAAAGAAATAAATGTATACACAGTCACTGGAATGACACTATACTATCAGCAAAGTAATATTCTATGATTGACAGGCAGACCAGCTCCTTTGACTAAGAGCTCCTCTCCTTTTGTGTGGGGCTCACAAAAGGTACTCAGGAAGTCTGGGAGCCCCCCTCACTGCAATTTCTGGCTGTGCACTGCAATTCAAGGTTGATGAGTTCCTCTCTAAGAGTAAGGGAAATTTTAATTATGATATTGAATAAAGTAGTTGGTGAACTATCTTTGAAACTACCAAAGGAGTAGAAATTATTCTGGAACACTTATGTGTATGCATAGAAAGCACCCATATATGCCATCAAAATGTCCTTCCTCAGAGCCAAATATGTATTTTTCAATTTGTTAAAATTACTTGATCTAAATACTATAGTTTACAAAGCTGTTCATATTACAGTTTTCTTCCACAGTTACATGTTTTACATGATTAAGTTTCAATAACAGTGTACAACACCTGTCACCAGTGTACATCTCGTGCCACCAATGTCCATATTTTTCTTCCTATCCTTACCCAGGCCCTCCCCTGTCTACGTCTGTAGCAAATATTTTTCTTCTCTCACTATTCCTTTTTTTCCCATTAGATACATGATTTGCAATATTGTCACTGAAGGGGTATCATGCTTATCACTTTATCTCCTTTCAGCACTCAGTTCTTGTCCAGAGTTATCATTTCCAACTGTCATTGTCACACGAGTCCTGTCTCTGCCCTAACTGCACTCTCTCGCAATTTGCAGCAAGCTTTCTGCCACACACTGGTCATCCTGGCCTTCATCTCTATTGTCTGTGGATATTGCCATCATACTACCTTTTCTTTTTCTTATATTCCATTAAATGAATGAGATTATTCTAAGTCTCTCCCTCTCCTTCTAAATCATTTCACCCAGACTAATAATCTCCATATCCATCCATGTATAAGCAAATTTCATGTCTTCATTTTTCCTAATAGCTATGTGGTATTTCACTGTGTAGATGGCACCACAGTTTCTTTATTTACTCATCTGTTCTCAGGCACTTGGACTATTTCCAGATTCTGGTTATTGTGAATAGTGCTATAATGAACATAGGAGTGCAGATGCCTTTTTTTGTGTTGTGTTTTTGGGCTCCTAAGTTATATTCCTATGAGTGGTATTGCTGGGTCACATGGTAGTTCAAATTTATAATATTTGGGAAGAATATACATATTGTTTTTCCAAAAGGCTGAACCAGTCAACATTTCTACCCACAGTGAATGAAAGTCTCTTTCTCCCTGCATCCATGCTAGCACAGGTTGTTTGTGTTCTTTATGGTGTGTGCCAATCTCTTTGGTGTGAGATGATATATCATTATTATTTTGATTTATATCTCACTGATGATTAATGATGTGGAAAACTTTTTAATATGCCTTTTGAGCCAAAGATATATTATAGGGATTTGCTTTGCATACCTACTAACACCAGATTCAAATTCTTGGTATCACATATAATCCCGCGCCCCCCCCAAGCACTACTGGGGGCATCCTGAGCACAGAACCAAAAATAGTTCCCCAAGCAATACTGAGTGTGATCCAATCTCTTTGCTACTCAAAAACTAAGAATCTAGGGGCTGAAGCAGTGGTGCTAAGCAGCAAGGCATCTCCCTTGAGCACGCTAGCCTAGGATGGACTGCCGTTCGATTCCCTGGCATCCCATATGGTCCCCCAAGCCAGAAGCGATTTCTAAGCACATAGCCAGGAATAACCCCTGAGCGTCACCAGGTGTGGCCCAAAAACCGAAAAAAAAAAAAAAAAAAAAAAAAGTAAGACTCTTTGGTCCAGTTGGTAGGTAAAATTCTTGGCATCGCAGGGCATAAGGAGTAATCCCTGAGCACAGAGCCAGGAATAAGACCTGAACAACACTGGGTGCAGTCCTAACACCCTTCCCCTATCACTCACATACAACAAATAAATGTCCATTCTCATTCATAATTGAGTAGAAAATATTAATAAGGAGTGGCTTCTAAGAGTTTTTCAAATCTGGTCACTGAGCGTTTCCTTTAGCATATAATCATGATGAAGCTTCATTTAAATTTTTAATTTAGAATCTATGATAATTTGTACTTTTGTAATTCTTATTTTCTTCTATGTGGTCATTTATTTTTAATTCAATAGAACTTAGGCAGTTATAAATTGTTAGATTTTTTTTAAGGTATTAATATACAAATTTACTGCACCCAATACCT
Source organism: Suncus etruscus (assembly GCF_024139225.1). Classification (NCBI taxonomy): domain Eukaryota; kingdom Metazoa; phylum Chordata; class Mammalia; order Eulipotyphla; family Soricidae; genus Suncus; species Suncus etruscus. The sequence goes on along the minus strand of NC_064850.1, from coordinate 10,225,806 downwards.
CCAAATTGTCCACACCATTTACCACTGCCCACATGTCACCTTTGACGTAGTCTTTATTCTTGTCCTCCACTCCTCCCACTATTTGATAATTTGTTCTGTATTCCAATGCTAGAGGTTTGTCTTTGTTCAGTACTATTATCTTAGTTTTTTCTCTCTGTATTTCACATGAGTGACGGTATTCAGTCCTCCACCTGTCTAATTCCTCTTTAACATGATTCTTTCTGGTTCCATCCAAATTGAAGAGAAGATGACCTGTTCTCTTACAGTTGCATTGTATCCCATTATTTATATACATCACAACTTCTTAATCCATTCACCCTTTGTTGGACATTTTGGTTGTTTAGATATCCGGACTACTGAGCATAGGTGTGCATATATAGAGTTCATGGTTTTATATTTTTTGAGACAGATGCCAAGAAGTAGTTATTGAATTGTCTGAATTCTATTCTTATAAATATACTTATTTTGGGGGGGGGGCACATACGGTGGTGCTCAGGGGGTTACTACTGGTTCTGCACTCAGAAGTCACTCCTGGCAGGCTCGGGACCGTATGGGATGCCAGGAATCGAACCTGGGTCTGTCCAGGGTCAGCTGCATGCAAAGCAAATGCCCAATCGCTGTGCTGTCTCTCTGACTTCTCTTACTTTTTTGAGAGAACTCCATATTTCTTTCCATAGATATTGAGCCAGATGCTAGCCTCACCAATAGTGATTGAGGATCCTTTTCTCAATGCATGCTCTCCAACACTGGTTATTCATAGCATTTTTTAATATATGCAATTCTCATTGGCATGACATGGTATCTCCTTTTTTCATGTCTGCTAGCCATTCACATTATGTGGAGAAGTGTCTGTTCATCACTCTCTCATTTTTGGATAGGCTCTAACTTTATCCTTACAATGCCATCTTAACAATGGTAATAGAAAATCAATGTAATAAATTATGAAAATGAATTTACAAATATCTACTAGGTAACATTTTTGTACTCTTGGACTGAGATATGTGTTTAAATTTTAAAACACGTTGTCTTTAAAAAAAAGTCTATCATAATATATTTGTTCAAAGATAGACTCTCCTTTGAATTAGATTTTTTTAGTTTTTGGGTCATACCCAATGGCACTCAGGGGTTACTCCTGGCTCTGCACTTAGAAATTGCTCCTGGCAGACTTGGGGACCATATGGGATGCTGGGAATCAAACCCGGGTCCATCCAGAGTCGACCACATGCAAGGCAAATGCCCTACCATTGTTCCAGCCCCTCTGAATGAGTTTTAATTCAAAATTCACTCTACAATAATAAAGTATTAATAATAAATTAATATATTTATGTTATATTATATATTAATAATAAATAATACAATAAAAAGTATCTCAATACATGATGCAGATCTTCAGAGTTTAGCTGATAATTCTGGGAAGTAATAAGAATGAAGAATGTAAAATATTGAGAAGAGTACCTAAGTTCTAAATAGGCAATACTCACTGTGATTATTAAAACGTCTCAAAAACCTGGATTTATTCCTTACTTTAAATTCCAATTTGCTCAAATAGTGCACGACAGTAAGGATCTTAGCAACCCCTATTTCTTTTACATCTTAGCATTCCTATCTCTTTTACCTTAATTATTCTCAGTGGCTTTTATTAACATTGGATATAATATATATTTGCTATCTTCCGCCTATAAAGAGAAGCACTCATTTATTTTGTTAACTTGTTTATTCTTGTTTTTGGGCCACACCTGGTGACACTAAGGGATTACTTCTGGCTATGTGCTCAGAAATCGCTCCTGGCTTGGGGGACCATATGGGACGCTGGGGATTGAACCCAGGTCCCTTCTAGGTCAGCTCACGTAAAGTCAAACGCCCTACCACTGTGCTGTCACTCCGGCCCCTGCTTTAACTTTTTTTTCTTGCTTTGTTAATTTTTATTATTCTTAGCATTTAGAAGAAAATCCGGAATAAATCAATAAATATTTACTGAAAAATAATAGATCTATTTATAAACTGAATAACAGAAATAAATTTACTGCAGGTTCCCGAAAAATTTTAATTTTGTTTATTTTTTATGATAATGTTGATGACAAAAACTTAATCCTGGCTAGGATCATTGCCTGTGTGGATTCTGCAAGTTTTCCTCATATTTCCATGAGGTTCCTTCAAATAGTTTGGTTTCCTTTCTGTCTTTTTTTCTATTTGTTTTTAAGAGCTCAGGAACTAGTCCTGGCTCAGTGCTTAAAGGTCTTGTCTGGTGGTCAAAGAGTCAGAGCCTACTGGAGACTGAACCCACAGCTCCTATAAGCAAGTACTACACAGGACTGTAAAGCTACAGAATCTCCCTGAACCTTGGTGATGCTCTTATGACCAGAAATAAGCTAAAGGTTCTTAATTTTTGTTTATATCAATAAGTCTATGGGAAAAAATGGTTTTGTTACACACATTTTGCCTAAATCTATTGATAATGTTAAGTGAATGTACAAATCAGTTTCTCTTAAAATTGAATCCAGGCCTTATTTTTCTTCACACTCTCTTCACAGAATGGTGTGTGAATAAATACATGAATAAGTGAGTGCTACCTACATTTGGAGCTTTTATCCTAATTCCCTAATAACTGCTTCAGATTTCTCTTCGGATTGCATAGCCCCTAAGGAGTTTTTTGACACTGCCTCTAATAATGACTGTGAAGGCAAAGCAAAGTCTCTGAGCACTGTTTCAGACTAGTATTCACTGTTCAGATCTATTTGGCCTCATTATTTTTGACATTTTGCTCTCCTCAGCTCTGAATCAGGGAGATGAAGAAAATGTCACATTCATTCTAAAAAGAAAACAGCCCCCCAAAACTTAATGCTATTCCTCTGAAGCTGCATACCACGGCAGGGGTAGAAATAAATACAAAAAGGCTGATGAGGTGGAATTGTTAAAATACACCAGTACAAGTTTATGTTTGATAAAGGCTAACTTTGTCAGTACAATTTAGTTTCTCAGTGAAACAAACGAGTAATCCTTTTACTGAGGAATGACATTAATATTAATTCCCTTCCTAACTTAAAGTGGCCTTCCTGGAATCAAAATTCCAGGAAGGTCAGGTCACCAAAATTCCAAGACATCTAGACATTGCAAAAGAAGAAGACCTCTTGAGAGTGGTAAACTCAAAAAACAAACAAACAAACAAACAAACAAGGTGGCAATGAGATATTATCTTACGCCACTGAGGATGGTACATATAAAAAATATTGGGAACAATTTATGTTGGCGAGATGTACCGCAAAGGAACTCTTATTCACTGCTACTGAGAATGCTATTTGGCCCAATCACTATGGAAACAGGATAGAGGGTCCCCAGTAAATTCAGAATAAAGCTGCCATATGACCCAGAAATCCTATTATGGGTATCTATACCCAGAACAAAAAAACATCCAAAAATTATGCACACCTCTATTTATCACAGCACTCAGTACAATAGTTGAAGAGTTGGAATTAACCTAGATGTCCAACAACAGATGAGTGGATCATGATGATGTTGTACATATAAACAATGGAAAATTACACAAATGTAAGGAATGATGATATCATACAATTTGCTGCAACATGGATAAAACTGGAAAATATTGTTAAATGAAGTAAGCCGGAAGAAAGATAAATACAAGATGATATCACTTACAGGTGTACTGAGAATAACTGCATGAAGGAATGCAATGATTTAAATGGGCGTTGCGGAAGACACTCAGCAGCAGGGTATAGTGAGGAAAAGGAAAGAAATCGAGTGGAAGAGGAGAAAGACAAATGTGAAGTAACGGGGGGGGGGGGGCGCGAGGGGGGGGAACGGACAGGGGCCAAAGTAATGCAAGCGCATTCTGGTGGCATTAAGAAAGGACAGAAGTAATTATCTAAGCCAGAATCAACAACAATGAAATCATGAGGGGCCAGAGTGATAGCACAGTGGTAGTGTGTTTGCCTTGCATGCAGCAGATCCAGCATGAACCTGGTTGGATCCCCGGCATCCCCTATGGTCTTCCTAAGCCAGGAGCAATTTCTGAGTGCAGAGCCAAGAGTAACCCCTGAGTGTCACCGGGCATGGCCCAACCCCCCCCCCCCAAAAAAAAAGAAACACAAAAGAAATCATGAGACCCAAATTTTAATAAACTTAAAAGGTACCTATTGTATTGTTATGACAGCAGGCTGGGCGGGGAAGATGTGGTATAGAATGAAGTCTGGGACCACTGATGAAGGGAAGTTGACACTGGTGGTGGGATTGATTATAAAACACTGTATATCTAAAGACCACTTAAATTTTATTTTAATTTAGGGGCCGGAGTAATAACACTGCAGGAGGACCTTTGCCTTAGACGTGGCCAACCTGGTACAAATCCGGGTTCGATTCTCGGCATCCCATATGGTTTCCCTGAGCCTGCCAGGAGCAATTTCTGAGTGCAGAGCCAGGAGTCTCCCAAGTGTGGGACCCCGAAAATTTTAATTTAAAACACTCTGATTTATAAAGATAAAGATAATCACCACTAAGATAATCAGTTGCTCCCCAAAAGAATATTATAGTTTAGGTAATTCTTCATTTTTTCTAAAATAAAAAGTGTTAAAACAAAACTAAGGTGAATAATGGAAGAGGGAAATTTTGCAATTCCAATAACAGAACTTTCTGCTCAGACATGTTTGTATCTTGTCTTTGACCTATAAGTATATTAGGAGAGGAATTCCTCTCCTGTGAGGTTGCAGGAACTGGCAATAATAAAATAAGGTTTTTTTTTCCCCTTCCAGCTTCAAACATGTAATTTGATATTGCCCACAAAGAACTACCTTGAAGTTATAAATTAACACCAAATTTTATTTTTGATGTCTTTCTCCTGAGAAAAATAATACTCACGATTTCAGAGTTAGTGCACAACTTCTTAAGAACACTTACACTGGGCCGGAGAGATAGCATGGAGGTAAGGCGTTTGCCTTTCATGTAGGAGGTCATCGGTTCAAATCCCGGCACCCCATATGGTCCCCTGTGCCTGCCAGGAGCAATTTCTGAGCCTGGAGCCAGAAATAACCCCTGAGCACTGCCGGGTGTGACCCAAAAACCACAAAAAAAAAAAAAAAAAAAAAAAAAAAAAGAACACTTACACTGTAATTACATGTCCCATATATACTGCCTACCAGTTGAATACTCCCTGGGATAGTCTCCTATTATCACTTATTTCTCTTTATATTACCACTATTCACTGATTCTTATTTCGCAGGACAAACAGTAAGTTTTTTGCCTTGATTTATTTAATGAATTGAATTGCATTTTTGATATGTATCATATGTATACACTTAATCTGGGTGATTCTTTCCCCCTATCCTCTTCATTACTGATGCAGTGCACCAACCATGACTGTCAGTTATTATAATGCTGAAATATCATGGATTCCAATAAAGCATTCTATTTCAACCTAAAAAAACATGAGGTTCAACACTAAACAGCAAAGCATCAAGTACCCATTGTCCCAAAGAAGCATCCCATAAAAATGATTTTGATCCTTTTATTAAAGAGTAAGTTCCTACAAAAAAGATTCTCTGGGTGAATCCTATGCATCATTTCAATTTAATTCTCCCTTCCCCTTCCCTCCTGTCTCATTTTTTGGGTCCATATCTGGCAGTGCTCAGGGCTTAATCCTGGTTTTCTACTGAGAGATCTCCCCTAAAGGGAGTCAGGGGATCAAACCTTGGTTGGTTGTGTGCAAGGCAAGTGAACTTGCTGTGCTGTCTCCCCAGCCCTAATTATTCATCTTTTTACTCTTGAAGTGGAAAAATGACTTCAGATATTACACATCTTAGTAGATTAATTTGTATTAACCCCAGTAACAATGATGGAGTTTATGATTTACTCAGGTATCAAAACCAGCACTGGAAGGTCTAAAACAGTTAATTCAGAGCTGTAAAATGTTCATGTATAACAGTGGAATAAAATAATATTCCTATATTTTAATTCCTGAGAAAAACTCCAAAATGTCTTTGAAAATTAGAAGTAAAAGATTTACTAACAGGAAAAGATGTACATAGAATGTCATAACTAGATTGATAAAAAGAATATGGACGACCATGGAGCGGAGTCACTACTAGGTGCTGAGCACAAAAAGTGAATTCAAATATTCCTACATTCCAAACAGATCAAGGCTTCTGAAAGTTTTCCACTTGTAACCCTTTTACAGAGATATTCAACACAAGCATGGGTTGCCAGAAACTTGTAATCATTACTCATTTGACTTTAAGATTTAGTTACTGTGCATTCAGAAACCTTCTACTGCTGTCATTATTATTATTTTTTTGCAACCTCCACATTCATTAATGTAACTACAGGAGGTAGCCAGCCAGTTTAAGGAGCTGGTAATAGGTAATACTGTTACATGAACTAGAGTGTTGAAAGATGTTTTCTTTTCTTTTGTTCCTTTCAATGTCTTTTCTGCAGTACTCTAGGGATCATATGCAATGCTGCAGATGAAACCAGGATTGGTTGCATGTAAGTTAAGCACATTAACCTCTAGAAATATAACTTAAGAAAAAAATGTAACTTTTGGCAAAAAAGTGAAACATTAGGAATAACCCAACTGTCCTAACAATATTAAAAAATAGAATAGGATAATATTAGGTCAAATAAACAATGGTGTATCCAAATGTGGATATGTAGTCATTCAAAACAGATATTTACAATGAATATTTTCAGTGACTGGGAAAATAGAGATATTGTTGTATTAAGAAAAAAAGGAGTTCAGGGTGCTAGAGCAATAGTACAGCCAGTATAGTGCTTGCCTTGCATATGGCTGACCTGGGTTTGAGCCCCAGCATCCCAAATGGCCCCCCAAGTACTGCCAGGAGTAATACATGAGTGCAGAACCAGGAGTAATCCCTGAGCAGTACTGTGTATGACTCTTCCAAAAAAGGTCATATTATATAAAATGAGCTATTAAAATGTGTAATTACATAAATGACTGGGGACTGAGACAATATTGTTGACATTAATAGGGTTGCAAGTTAATATTTTTCCTTTATTCACATACTTAGATTCCTCCATATTTTCTAATTAACATGATAACGTAAAAAATAAAATAAGGGGCCCGGAGAGATAGCACAGTGGCGTTTGCCTTGCAAGCAGCTGATCCAGGACCAAAGGTGGTTGGTTCGAATCCCGGTGTCCCATATGGTCCCCTGTGCCTGCCAGGAGCTATTTCTGAGCAGACAGCCAGGAGTAACCCATGAGCACTGCCGGGTGTGGCCCAAAAACCAAAAAAAAAAAAAAAAAAAAAAAAAAAAAGAGCTTGTGATACATTGAGGAAAACTTGTGATATATTCAGAGATAAATTAATGAACACATTAAAAATAATATTTACAATTTTGCAACCAAGCTACCAATTCAGTATGGTACTTTACGTTTTTAATTTATTGTTTGGTTTAGGACCATACCACCTGTGTGTGCTCTATACTTATTCATGGGTCTGTGCTTAGGAATAATCCTAGCAGTAGCAGGGAACTATATGTGGTGCTGAGAATTTAACACGGTCGGCCATGTGAAAGGCAAGCCTCTTAATTGCTAACCTGTATCTTGGACCTTAAAAATATGGTATTTTAAAATGGGAACTGTGAGGGTGGATGTGGGTGTACCTATTTAAGACCCTAGACCCACCCATTTCGGGGAGGGGTCTTGGAAACCGGATAGTAGGTGTAACTTTACCTGCAAGCCCCTCCCATTCCTGGGAGGGGTCTGGGAAAAGGTAGATAAGGCATGGACCAAGGGAATTCGGCCCCTTTTGGCTCTTTGCCCGTTCTGCGCTGCTGGGCGCTCTGGCTTCTGGGTTTCTGTGTTCTGGTCTTTGACCACCAGCATGGAGCCCAAAGGGAAGATGGCTGAAAGGAGTTTAGATGCAGGGCCAAGAATAACTAGTGCTTAAAAGGTTATGAGATAGGCCACACTCATGTGGTGAATAGGGCATGAATAAAGTTAATGCTTCCTGAAGCCTGCATGTGAGTGAGTCTTGATTACGCCGATTACCTGGGCCTGAAATCCGCCAGCTGAATGGGGAAAAAAGCCACGTGGCTGGGGCCTAAGCACAAAGGCCTCCATCCATCGCCATCCAGCCCCATCGTTAATTATTTTATGCAACATCTGGCGCCACTCTTTTACAATTGCTTAGTTATTCTTTTTACAATTAAAAATATATATATATTATTTATTTCTGTACATTATTATTGTTTATTGTTTCTTTACAAAAAAAAGGGGGAATTGTAGCATATGAAAAAGTTTCCATAAGATGATTCTTGGAATTGTATATAAAAGTGTTTCCTTAGGATTGTTCTGTGACTTTTGCCCCACCTAACCCTTCCAGGTGGGGCGCTGTGGAGTTGGCAATAAATAGCTTGAGGGACAGGAGTGAGGGGTCCTTCTGTGAAAAGCTGCTGGCTGCAGGAGGATTCTCTGGCTCTCCTTGCCCGATCTTTTAAACCCTATCGTTCTTGTCTGTGTGGATTATTACTTGCTGCGGATAAATATTACCAAGGTCTTCCCCCGAAAGGGGACAAGGGGATGGGAAGTAATTTCTCATTCTGGGGACTGTTCTTGGATTCACAAATACCCAGCCAAGATAACGGCGAAGATATCTTGCAGGTGGAGAAAAAAATGGAGACTAAGAATCAATTTTATTTTGTTTCTATTTAATAGGTCTGATCAAAGTGGGAAATATATTTAATTTTTTCCTTCATAAACAAATGTTTATTTAGTCCCTAATTCTTAGTGTTAGATTATACTTTGTATTACCCAAGATTTTCCCAGGTTCTTTTCTATTTGTTTACTACTTGGTTTACAACAGAGAAATTCTTACATGCAAACCTGGGCAAGACTGGCTCAGGATAGCCTGAGCTATCATCTGTCCTTACTTCCTTTTCCTGCCCATCCCAGGTAACCTCAACAGCCTACCACAGAAGATAGACATAGAGAATCCAACTCATCAGAAGCCCAACTGAGGAGAAGCTGCTTTCAGAACCTGCTGCAGCTGGGTCAGCTCCAGAAAAATTAACTTCTTTCTAGGTTAATCTCTTGACCCTATTTGCATCGTCACTAGATTGCTGGTTAAACTGTGTGTTTCTACCTGTATAGATTTTAATAGCTATTCTTTTGATCTACGTCCCACTGCAAACAGATAATCATGTATACAACTCTGTTTAATATTAGTTTTCATAGTCTGGGGAAATGCATAATATTGTTAGAATCTTAATGGTTCTTGGCTATCTCAATGTTTCCCAATTGCTATGATGCTTGATTGTACAGATAATTTAGTAACTTATTCTCAAATTAAGAATGTCTGCAAAAATGTCCTAATGTTTTTGTCCATAGAAATCTATAGAAAGGAAACTTGGATACTATAGACTCTTATTACAGTGCCCATTATAGGAATGTTTTAACAAACTTATTTTCAAATTATGTACATCTGCGAAAATGTTCTGATGATTTTGTTTTGAAAAGTCTATGGAGGGGCTGGAGTGATAGCACAGCGGAAGGACATTTGCCTTGCACGGGGCTGATCCGGGACAGATCTGGGTTCAGTCCCCAGCATCCCATGTGGTGTCCTGAGCCTGTCAGGAGTGATTTCTGAGTGCAGAACCAGGAGTAACCTCTGATGGTAACTGGGTGTGGCCCCCCAAAGTCACCCCCCCAAGTCTATGGAAAAGAAACTTGGGTGCTCTAGACTCATATTGCAGTGCTTACTATAAGAATGTTTAGGCATTTGTTTTCAAATTAAGTGTATTTATAGAAAGGTTCTAATATGTTTAGAGAAATCTATAAAAAATTTTGTTGTACGTATAAGACAAGGATATGGGAAAAACAAATTGTTTTGAGGATGATATATACACAATCTAACCTATGATGCTTTTAAGCCAATCTACCCTCATTAGCAGTGAATCTTGGAATTAGCTACAATGGTAACTGGCTTAAAATTTCTTCATTACTTTACTTGTTAAGTTTTTTTCCCCATTTATTTCCCCAGCTTTTACTGTGCTATGCAAAATAAAAACCACTTTTATAAGTTCTGATATTATAAGTCCTGATCTTCCTGCCTCTTGCAGAGAACAACAAAACAGGTCTTATGTACCCTTTCAATTTTTTTGACCAATAAAAGGGAGAGTTGTTAGATTACACCTTGTTTTACCCCAAACAAAGATCATCACTGGTTCCTTTGTATCTGTTCATTTTCAACTTGGTTTTACTCCAAAGCAGAGACTGTCTTAATGCAAACTTTGGTGGAACTGGCTCAGAACAGCCTGTGCTATCTGTTCTTATTCCCCCACCCAGGGATGGTCTCTGCACTCAATAAAAAAAATGACAGTTCTGGCAGGCAGCTTGTTCTTAATATGAGGTAGATGATTGCTAGATTACATGTGATTCATCCTCAACCTAGTCTCGATTATTTCATGCAGTGACTCTGCTTCAAACCCTGGGGTTGGAAATATAGCATGTGGGGTGATTTTACACTTACATTTACAAAATAATTATAATTTTATAAATTGACTGATGAATTTGTCTTTTTTAAAAATGCGTGTGTGAGAGTAAGATCCTCAATACTTAAAGATATTCTAAGAAAGAATAAAGCAATTTTTATCAGTTAAGTCTGCATTCTGAGAGGGGTAATAATGAAAGGATCAGACTTCAGGGTTTCACATATACCAGGCAATTGATCTAGAACTACTTGAGTTATCTCCCCAGCCTCTGACTTCTTCCTATTCCAATTGTAATGTGATACCAAAATAAGTTTTGTTAAATAGCCTAAATGATTAGCTTCTAACAAAAGTTGTTAAATGGGTGAGATTAAAAATCTGATTTATTATATTATATACATAAATATAAAATATAAATATGTTTACAATTTTCTAATTTTAGAATATTTTACAAAAGGAAACCTTGTATTTTTCATGTTTTCAGGTACCCATAGTGACTAGTGAAATAATCATATCTAAAGGGCAAGTACCTAGGGTTGGAACAATATATCAATATTATATATCAATATATATCAATATATCAATATACTTTGATCATAATCACAGTTACACATATATAATCATTTTCAAGTAAAAATTTCAAGTAATCATAATATTTTAAATAAGAATCATAGGTCATGAACTGAAAAGCTTAGAACCATTGGCGCATCTAACTTACTTTGTTTTGGCTTCCTTTAATAAAGAAGGGTCATCTGTGGCCAAATATACTCTTTTTTTATCCACTTGCATTCTGCGAGCGAGAAGTTGAAAATGTTCTTCAACATGTACCATATATTCTTCAATGGGATGAAAAGCTGCTTCTGTTCCCACTTTGTCTGTGCGTCTGACATGGACCCTGAAGGTTAAGGGAGAAACATTCTATAAAAAATGTTCTGATCCACTGAATACTTTAGGGTGCTCAACTTTATAGCCCTAATTTTTTCTCTCATCTTTAACATTAGAAAAATAAATCAAGCACCAAAAATTTACATACATATGTTCTAAATACATCTGCATGTTTAAGCCAATACAAAAGAAATGAGAAAATAAAGCCATTGAGGAAAACTTTCTTAAAATTTAATTGACAGGGCTAGAGTGATGATGGCACAGTGGGTAGAGCATTTGCCTTACATGCGGCTGACCTGGGTTTGATTCCTGGCATCCCATATGGTTCGCTGAGAATCGCCAGGAGTGACCCCTCAGGACAGAGGCAGGAGTAACTCCTGAGCACCATGAATTGCAGACCAAAAACCAAAACAAACAAACCCAAAAATGACAAAAATAAGAACTAACCAGTAATGGGCAAATTAGAAACAAATGAGTGATTCCAGGGCTCTTTATTCTATCCTTCCAGAAAAAACTAGAGATAGCTTTTAAATATGTTTTTCTTGACAGCAAATGATACCAAGACTCCCAGTCTTGGTTATTATTATAACAATATTTATAGCGATTTGATGCAATATTTTTGTTTTATTCACTTTAAAATGTGTATTCATTAAAAATGCCAGCTTGTGAAAGTTTAAATTGAAGAAGCCTTGGACCTGTAAGGATTTTTCCTATAGCACAATTAAGACAGGTAAATCTTTTAAGCGTTTTCACTATTGTAAGTTAATTCTAGCCCCTTGTTGAATACATAGTGAATTTCTTTTCCTAATTTTCACTTTATCACACATAACAGATACTGATCTTCTCTATCCTATTTAAGAGAAGCTTCAAAATTGTCAAACTGGGGGCAAAGATTTACATTGTTCTGTGCCGAATAGGACACTAACATTCATATCGTTTTTCTTTCAACTTGGTGTTTTCAGAGTAATCTGAATAGAAACAAGAATAATTATAGCCATCGTTTATTTACATGAATTAAAACTATCCCATCCCACATCCTCCCTCCTCTAATTACTAAATCACTGTACATAGGCACAAAAGAAAATAAGGTAAATTTATTTTCCTTTAGGTATACGGCACATACTTTAGTTCAAGTTTAAAACCAGCCTTTATTATGAATCTAGAATGTGGAGCCGATTTCATTTGTGCTACTCTGACACCTTTATGGCTATTATTTCCTTTGCATTCCAGATAACAGCCAAGAATACTATCATTTAAACACCAATTCTATCTTCTTTTATTTTCTACATCCTTCTTAATTGCTGCTTCTCTCAGGAAATTGGAGTTGAAATGGTACAAAATGAACAATTCCATTGAATTTCAATGAAACCTTCCATAAGACCTAAAAAAACTGGAATGGGAAAATAAAATAAAAACAAAAGAAAAAGTAAAATAAAAATAAATGAGCTAAAGCTATAGAAGGATCAAAGGAAGAAGGGCATTTGAGTTAGTGACCAAGAATTACTAAGCAATATTTTTAGTTTCTCAATGGCTACTATAATCAGGCCTGGATCAATAATTTGAGAAAGAACTCCGATAGAATATATATGAAAGAATCACAATGCCAAACTTGTTATGGATGCTAGAAATCATGTTAGCTTCTTTCACCCATCTTTCAACTTAATTTTCTTAAGAAGTTGAAGTTATTTGCATTTTGTCTTATTTTTTTCTATTGGATACCAAACTCAGGATAGAAATTTTCATTTATTTCCAACTGTACACAATAAATGAATTATGGGAAGATGCAAAAATCTACATGTAAATCTCTGTCTTTTGAAACACTCAATGCTACCCAACCAATTTTTTAAAAAATAAATATGGAAAGAAGCAACTAATGAATGCGCAAAATGATCAAGTAATTGCCTAAAGTCGTATCAGTTAATGGTAACAACTAGATGGGATATCAGAATCTTGAATCTTACTACTCTTCTCGTATAGCATACATTACTTCCATGGCTGACCTCCACTATTAATGAGCCCAGCACATCTATTGATCTTCTGCTTCCCCACTCAGATAAATCTCCCAGCTGGCATCTCTGGTCCCTTTTTGGAAATGGAGGCAGTTTCCTCTTCTTTTAGCTAGGTCCTGGCAGCCTCCATGGCAAACCTCCTCTATATTCATAGGACCAGATACATATTTAGAACTCCTCAAATTTCACATTGCCCAGACTTATATGACTGTGGGCTAGGAATTTAAAAAGAGCAACTTCCATTCTAAGCCCTCAGAGTTTCCTAGGTTGTTAACTGCGAAGATTTACCCTCAGCACAGCAGCACAGAACACAATGGGGAAGATACACAGAAATCCATCAAGCACATGAGTGAAAACAATAACGTCGAAGTTTCAACCAACACCAACTTTAGTGACACCATGATGAAGATGAGCTCATAGAAATATGGCACACGTAGTTAGCATAGCACAAGAGAATATAAAAGTTGCAATGAGAAAACTACTACAGCAGAAATAGCATGTAGGTGAAATAAAAAATCCCCTTAATATTCTGAATAACAAAGAAATAGCAGAGAGCCAAAAATCAGGAGAATCAAGTTGAGAAAGAGGAAACCACTAGGAAACATCCGAAGGTAGAAAGTAGTCTAAAAAGAAATGAAGAACATACGAAAGAATTATGGGGTGAGGTCAAGGGAAACAATAAAAGAACCATCAAAGTTCCTGAAGAACAAGGCAAATTTAATGAACAATAAAAAAAGATTTCTTAGAGTTGAGGAATACAGATATCAAGATTCAAGAGGCTCAAAGGGTCCCAGGGAAAAAAGACTCACTAGGAAAACTCCAAGGCACAATTGTATAAAAAAAGCAAAACAAACAAAACAAAACAAAAAAACCACAACAAATTCCAAAGAGAGGCAGAATATTGAAAGCTAAAAGATTTATAAAATAAGGAATACAAAAAGAAAAGCCCATAAGACTTAGTAGATCTATCAAATAGATGCTATAAGCCAGAAGAGAATGGAAATGAACAATTTATCAAGAATCAATATATCTACCTGGCATGAAACACATTCAGATTTGAAGGAATGATACAGAGCTTCCTGGACAGACCACAGCTTAGGGAATTTATAGCCTTGAAAGAAGTTTTATCAGAAGCATTAAAGAAGATTCTTAGAAATATAGGACAAACTTTCCATCACTGAAAATTGAGTATGGCACTCACGATGCTTATATGTTTGCGCTATACTGAATTAAGAAAGGTATACTTACTCCTAGATCAAGAAAAAATTTTATACACTTTCAATTATGAATTGTTTGTTTTGTAGTAAATATTCTAAATCTAATCAGGTGCTTTGCCCTTTTATACATCCGTAGAGATTTGCATTATGATCTTTTACTTATTAATGAAGACATCCAAGCAGTATCTATAATATTTTATAATAAATTAATATTTATTTCCTAAGATAAAATCATACTGGGCCCGGAGAGATAGCACAGCGGCGTTTGCCTTGCAAGCAGCCGATCCAGGACCAAAGGTGGTTGGTTCAAATCCCGGTGTCCCATATGGTCCCCCGTGCCTGCCAGGAGCTATTTCTGAGCAGACAGCCAGGAGTAACCCCTGAGCACTGCCGGGTGTGACCCAAAAACCAAAAAAAAAAAAAAAGATAAAATCATACTGATGCAGTTTTTCTCCTTATGACTTTCTTAACTCACCTCACTCTTACTAAATTTTATATTTACAGAGTTTTCCCATTTTATGTAAATTTTAAAATGTATTAGCAGGGGCCTGAGTGATTGTATAGTGTATAATGCGCTTGCCTTGCATGTAGCTGACACAACCCGGGTTAGATCCCTGGCATCCCACGTGGTCCCCCACCTCAAACACACACCGAGTTGGGGTAAGAAGGAGTAATGTAATATATTGAAAACAAGTGCATTTCACTCTGGAATCACAGATAAACCAACTTAGGATGTGTAACTCTTTCACTTCATATGGATATCTCTTCTTTTTTCTGAAGAACTCAGTATTCTTTCTAAATCTTTTATTTCTCGTCCTAATAACATTTCTTTAAAAAATATAAATATAATATAAATAAAAATATGAATAGATCTGAAAACATGCCTCACAAACCCAGTTGCCAGTTCAGAGACTATTCTCAAAAGACATGTAAACCACGCAATGAAGAATTAGGGGTATACTGGCCATACAACTGAAAGCTGACAATCTCAGGAAGAGAGGTAGATCAAATCTCCACATTGCCAAAGCCATACCAGCTGCACCCACAATCTCCGCTTTGCCAATTGTCCAACTTTACTACTCAACTATGGCTCTCTGCCAAGTCACCAAATGACCAAGACTCCAGGTATGCTAGTATTTAGGCTGACATCACCAGGAGCTTTTTGGAGTGAGTGTGGGTAGACTCTTCCAGCCTTCTCATACTTCTGGAAGGCCTGATAGCCAAAAATACACCCTACAAAAGCCTCAATATCAGCACAGTGCTGGGAATTCCTGGACAACTCCAAAAGATGTCCCTCACAGATGAATGGCTAAAGAAACTATGGTACATATACACAATGGAATATTATGCAGCCATCAGAAGAGACGAAGTCATGAAATTTTCCTATACATGGATGTACATTGACTATTATGCTGAGTGAAATAAGTCAGAGAGAGAGAGAGAGAGAGAGAGAGAGAGAGAGAGAGAGAGAGAGAGAGAGAGGCAGAATGGTCTCACTCATCTATGGGTTATAAGAAAAATGAAAGACATTTTTGCAATAATTTTTAGAGACAAAAGAGAGGAGGGCTGGAAGTTCCAGCTCACCTCATGAAGCTCACCACAAAGAGTGATGAGCTTAGTTAGAGAAATAACTACATTGAGAACTATCCTAACATTGAGAATGTATGAGGGAAATAGAAAGCCTGTGTAGAGTACAGGCAGGGGTGAAATGGGTAGGAAGGAGAATTGAGACACTGGTGATGGAAATGCTGCACTGGTGATAGGGGGTGTTCTTTACATGACAGAAACCCAACCACAATCATGTTTGTAATCAAGGTGTTTAAATAAAATATTTATAAATAAATATTTATTTATAAATAAATAATAAAATATTATAAATATATATATCGTTATCCAATTTAGACACCAAGTGTATTTGAAGCCATCTCATATTAAGAAACAAAAGAATTAACAGAAAGGTCAACTAACAACAAGAACTTAGTAAAAATGATTTCACTGCAAGATGCAATAATTTTCATAAATATTCTTGTTGCTGTACTTCTTTTAGAATATTAGAACATGCAAGTTGGAATAATTATATAAGCCACTTCACATTTATAAGTTTGTAAAAAGTTCAGTCTTTGTTAAGTGTTGTCAAACCTCTGTATTCCTTTCATAGATTATTTATTTGTGTCTAAAAAGTAAAAGTGTTTGAGAAAACAATTTGGTATTGCCTCTAAAAATTCAAGTCTAAATAAAACAGCTCATAATATGTGTAAAAATGTTTTTGTTTTCTAGGAGAAAATACTAATTTTATAAATGAAAATTTGTTATTTTAATTGAATGAGTAAAAATATTAGGGTGACAAAGAATGATGACTCAGCTAATAAAAGTCAGTAAGGAATGAATCTCTCTGAGGCTGATGGTTAATACTGGAAGCTCTTTTTTGGTAGAGCTTTAAAAACTAAACTATGTTATTATAAATTTTATAATTTATTATAAAGGGATATAACCCTGTTACTATATATCACTTTATGAGGAACAAATAATATTCTTACCCAATAACTGGATGTCTAAAGCCAAGTTTCTTGGTGGCTTCTTCTATCTCCTTTTCCAGCCAAGGTTGTGGGCGGATCAAATATTTGACAAACTGAGACACCCACCACACTGCAGGGTCACCATGGACTCTCACAAGTCGATCTGCAAGGTCTTCTGGTACAGCCAGAGGTAAATATGGAGGACGAGGATGAAGACTGTCTACAATGGGGAGTTCAACCACCTGAACATTTTTGTCCTTTACTTCACCTGAGAGAATATCAAAATATTCCATCATCACCACATTGCAATCCTCAAATAATCACCACTTAACAGTAACTCTGGGTGTTTTAATCTTCAGCAATTTTAATTTTTACTTATTAAAGGTAATTTTGCTAAGGTAAGAGTATAAAAGTGACAGGTCGATTTTTAAACTTAAACTTTACATTTTTAAACTTGGTCTCCTTTAGGTGCATTGAATTTTCTTTTCTCTCATAATATGTTGCCATATTAACACTTCATTCCCTACATAAGGATGATATCCAGTTTAGAAGTATTTATGGTAGATGTAACCAGTAAGGCAAAGTACTACCATTTTGTAATTGCTGATTAAATGACAGTGTTTTCATGGCTTCTAGTTTGTCATCACAGCATATGGCATTACTTTAATAATGCCATATATGGCACTACTTTCATATATAGAGCATAAGTTTTGAGAATGCTTAAAATGATCATTAAAACATCTTTTGAAGAAAAGAATTTATAACACTAATGTCTGTTTTCTCTGCTACCTAAGACATTCTCAAATATGATAGCAGAATCTGTGTTGATTGTTTACCTGCATATAAATTTAAAGCTAAGACAAAGAACATATGACAGTCTTTATAGATTATAGTTTCACAATCTAAGTTGGATATATTAATATTACTAGTCTATCAATTTTATGTTACAACAAAAACAGAAAATGGGATAGTCAGGTATAGATTTTATTTTATGAATTGAAAACCACAGAGTTATAACAAGATAACACAAAGATAACAGAGATTTCACTGATATGAGATGCACTGAATTAAATTTTCAACAACAGAAAATATTAACTTTAATATAACAGATACCTAGTTAAGATACTTTCCTTACATTTAGTGATTAGAAAAAGTTAACAACTGGGGGCCGGAGAGATAGCATGGAGGTAAGCCATTTGCCTTTCATGCAGAAGGGTCATCGGTTCGAATCCCGGCATCCCATCTGGTCCCCCATGCCTGCCAGGAGCAATTTCTGAGCATGGAGCCAGGAATAACCCCTGAGCACTGCCGGATGTGACCCAAAAACCAAAAAAAAAAAAAAAATAAAAATAAAGAAAAAAGAAAAAGAAAAAGTTAACAACTGAACTATTAAAGTTAAAAGAGAATAAAGTCTAGAATAAGTTTTAACTATATGTACCAGAATTAAACATGATTCTTAAATTTTATTTTTTCTGCATATGCAAAATGTTTTAAAATACATAGTAAGATCTGGGAATGTATTCATTCAAAACAACTGAATGGTTGTTTTGGAGTTAGTTTTTGAATAACTAAAATTAAAAAGGTCTTGCAGAACAGTGGGTGATGAGGAAAAGTCCTATGCTTCAATTAGCGATAAAAATGACTAATATTGGCGTTAATCATAGGTGCCTTTAAGAAAACCTGGGAGCTGGGATCAGGAGAACAATGCATGCCCTACACAATGAGCTCTTCCTTGAGTTGGATCTCTGGAACCACCTCACATGCGAGTGTGATCCTGGAAGCACAGCCCTTTTTGATTCTTGGTGGCACAGCTACACATGTGACCTCTGGCATAATGAAACCAAGTGTGTGTGAGACTGTTAAAAAATGATAAACTAAAATAAAGAATACATATGGTTAGGATCAGGAATATTACTCAGTGCTAGTACACGTGCCTTGCAAGTGGTTTACTATCAAACAAACAAACCAAACCCAAAGCTCTGTGTGTGAGTGGTATGCTGAATTAAGCTTCAAAAGTCAATTTTCCTATTATGAAGGAAAATTGAGATACTTTACATGGAGAGAAAAAATAGTATAATTAGAAAAAAAGAGAAAGAGAAAATTCATATTTTATTTAAAAGAAACAGAAATAAAAACAGTAGTATTTAGAATATGGTAGCAAAGATGGTAGAGTGGGCCTTATATGTGTATGGCCCAAGGTTTGCTGCCAGCAAAGACTGTTGTCTCTCACAATACCATAAGTAACAGCAAAATTAAAATTACCTTTGTGATTTTTTCTTAACTATAATATATAATATACACATGAAACAAAATATATCACATACATGATTTTAGGGTTTTTTTTTGGTTTGTTTTTATTTTTTAGTCCATAGTTGGCCATGTTCATGTACTCCTGGCTCTGCAAACAGAGATCATATGTAGCAGTCAGTTTTCAGGGGACCTTATGGGGTGCTGGGGATTGAATCAAGACCAGCCACACGAAAGGTAAGAACCCTATTCACTATACTATCACTCCTGCCTCAGTAACAATATATTTCTTTTTTTGGGGGGAGGGGGGGTTCACACTCGGCAGTGCTCAGGATTACTCCTGGCTCCATGCTCAAAAATTGCTCCTGGCAGGCACGGGGGACCATATGGGATGCCGGGATTTGAACCAATGACCTTCTGCACAAAAGGCAAACGCCTTACCTCCATGCTATCTCTCAGGCCCCAACAATATATTTCTTGATGTTCAGTTTAACTAATTCATAATTTTACAGACATAAAAGTATTTCTCTCTAAATACCTGAAAGCCTCAACTTTCTTCCCTGTCAGCTATATGAAATAAAAACTCTGCCTATACTTTCAAGACAGAGAACTTAGATTTATTTTTATTGAATCTTTTTCTTTTTTGTTTTGTTTTTGGGCCACACCCGTTTGATGATCAGGGGTTACTCCTGGCTATGTGCTCAGAAATCGCTCCTGGCTTGGGGGGACCATATGGGACGCCGGGGGATCGAACCACGGTCCGTCCTATGCTAGTGCTTGCAAGGCAGACACCTTACCTCTGGTGCCACCTTCCTGGCCCCTTTTATTGAATCTTTGCTCACTAATTTTCTTGTTCAAATATTTAATGACCATTACCATGCAACCATTAACTAGTCAGAATATATATGATGCAATGGTACTTGCTTTCCAAAATTTCCAGTTTAAAAAATATACCTAGGAATGAGAGATAGAAAGAGAGGTGAGAGAGAGGTAATCGAGCAAATGAAGTGTTAAATAACTTGCCTTGCATGCATACAACCCTGGTTCAATCTCCAGCACTGTGGTCTCACAAGCACTGTCAAATGCAAGCTCTGAGCACCAAACCAGTAGTAGTTCTTCAGCACTTCATGACCCAAACAACCAGGTAGCCCAAGCAGGAACCCTGACTACTTCAATTCTAAGACAGTAATGGTTCTCAAGCACCAAGCCAGTAGTTCCAGCCCCATGAGCACAACTGAATATGATCTCCAAACAAAAAACAGAAGAATTTATATAGATGATTACTGCTCATAAAGGGCTCTGAAAAGAAAATACCAGGTTTTCGGGGACTGATGATGGTATCACTCACACACATATTATCTATAAATCTAGTTAAATGAGGGAGCAGAAAAAAGAATACGTTGGCAATCAAAATATTATCTTAACCACCAAAGAGTGCCATCAAAAACCTGGTATTGGATTTATAACCTTGTGGATTTCTGAATAGTCCCCACTAAATCCTAAACCAAGTTTGCCAATAAAATCCTACTACATGGTATAGAAGAGCGAGCGTGATTTTGAGACTGGGCCACAACTACAAGAGAACACCACATATTAAGTTCATTCTACTAAACCTATCAGTTTTATAAAACACTGTCTTCCTTCCAAATATAAAGGAAATGAGTGTCAGAAAGAGCCTAAAAGCATCTCTGTCCTTTTCCATTTCAAGAAATGAAATTTATTTCCTTTTTATAGAAACTGGATTAACAGAGGGCTCATATTACCTGCCCCAACCCACTTCTATTCTAACACCTAAATAATTATCTAGAGTTAAAGAATTTTATAGATACCATGATAATGAATATTAATATTAGAAAAACCAAAAAGTGACTGTTTCTCAATTATGCAATTCAATGTAATGTTTTATCAGAAAACCACTTGAAATTATGTCATATATTACCTAAAACCATCTCTAGGACTGATGAGTAAATTTTGGAGTTTGAGAAACCAATTTATTTTAACTCTCACATACTTCATACATACTAATAGGTTAAGGGAACTTCTCAAAGGTAATATGTTCGTATAAAAGGAGATAATAATTTTAGTGTTTATTTCATAACTTTTATTAGTGCTCTTATATACCTACATTATCAAAAGCATATCCTCTGAAACCTTCTATCAAGATCATTCTAGGGATGAATGTTGGAATATTGTATGCTGAAAATCAATCCTGAACAATTTTGTTACTGTGTATCTCATGGTGATTCAATTAAAAATATTTGATAAAAAGAGAATATCCTTCCATTTTATTAAAACTTTAGCGCTGTAAAGCAAATGCACTCTATCGGACCTTAGAAATAAAGTATGTTTCTAGTCACATATAAATCAAGTATTCATCTGCAATCAATCAGTGCAAATTGATTTGGGGTTTGTTTGTGTGGGTGGGGGTGAGTCACACCTGGCAGTAGTTAGGATTTATTTCTAGGTTCATGCTCAAGGATTGTCTGTCACATGCAAAGCAATGGCCTTATCTACTTCACTATCTCTGCAGCTCTAAAAGTGGATTTGTTTTTAGCCTGGGTTTTCACTTGAGCTTTTACCCAACTGGCTGCCCAGTTAAGTCTCTACTGTTTTATCCATTATTATTTCAGGGACTATTTTCTCTTGGATAATCTTTATTTAAAATTTTTTTAAATAATTTTTATTGGGGGCCGGAGAGATAGCATGCCTTTCATGCAAAAGGTCATTGGTTCAAATCCTGGCATCCCATATGGTCCCTCATGCCTGCCAGGAGCAATTTCTGAGCGTGGAGCCAGGAGTAATCCCTGAGCACTGCCGGGTTTGACCCAAAAAAAAAAACCAAAAAAAAAAAAATTTTTTTTTATTGTGAACAATGTGAGTTACAAGTCTTTCACAGTAATAGTCACGGTACGTAGTGTCATTGAATCAGGGGTATTCACCACCAGTATTGTCCTCCCTCCAACACTGTTCCCAGCATCCCCTCCTTTGCCCCTTGGACTACTAGTATAACTGGTCTCCTCTGTGTATTGCTTGTTGAAGACTGGGTATCGATGCTTTGGGTTTGGTTTTTAAGTCTGATCATTTTTTATTTCATTATTTCAATGTTCATAAGACTATGTGATTCTGGTACCATCCATTTTTTTCCCCTCAATTTATGAGGCTGAACAAGATGATTCAAATTATGTGGTTCCCTGTTTGAAATAAAATAAATGAAAAGAAAATGAAAAAAGAAAAAAACCAAAAAAAAACAAAAAACAAAACAAAAAACCACCAAACAAACAAACCCAAAAGAAAAACCAGAAGTAGTCCATCTAGAGGTTATAAGTATCAATTTAAAAAGAAAGAAAAAAGAAAAACTTAGTAACATTTATTCCCTCTCTTTCCTTCGTTGTTATTGCTGCGAATTGGATCTGGAGACACACCTGGCTGTGATGTTTGCATATTTTTAGCTGTGTGTGCCTACCGGGCTGCACTGTTTCCTGAGGGTTGCAATCCATTTAGTTAAGATACATAAATTATGTGGTATTCGCTGCAGTGCTCACATGTGCCTGCCAGGGGTCACACTTCCTGCCCATAGTGCTTGCACATTATTTTAAGCTGCAGTGCTCACTCACTGGGGGTCGCTCCCCTTTTTGCGGCACTCACACACATACCTGACTGTGCTGTGCCCAGAAATCCCTTGTGATACTTGGGAGAGCAAACAGCAGAGCTGCTACACTCAAATGGTAGAGCAGTTAGAACTTCACTTTCGCACATGTGAGACTCATCACTGTATGCTTAAGAGACAGGTGCTTGTAACCTAGACTATTTCTCCAGCTCCTGTAACTTTTCTCTAAGACCAGAATTACTCAGAAGTTGTGCCAGGGATTTAGACAGCTCTTTGAAAGGGGACTATCTGGACAGCTGCAGGCAAGTATTTTTAGAGAAGCCCTCTTCCCAGCTAGTCAATTCACAGCAGCTTCATTTAAAATAGCCTATCATTAGTTCACATGACGTAAGACTGCGGCACTATCCCTGGAACTAGTCAATTTGAATTATTAGTTTTCAGTAGACTCAATAGAAAGGGCTTAAGAAGCTTATTATTTACCACAGGGTGTGCTATGTTTTAAGGGTGAAAAAAATGTGGGTCCATGTCCTTGGGATCTCATCTACATTTCCTAAATGACTCATACTTCAGTTAGTTTAGCAACTGCACAGTTTAGTAAAACAAAGAGTGTGGAATAGAGTTGCCAGTTGAAAATAAAATCTATCAAGCAATGCAATCTGTAAATTGAATTTCAGTTGGAGAGAGAGGGGTTATGAACAGCTTACTAGGTCTGGGTTCAAGCTTCTTAAGAATGCTAAACAATTTTTTTAACTACTTATATTGGTCTATACTTTTCCCAAATTGAACCAGAGTAAAAATAATGTTTTCCTTCCCTTCGTATAAATTTCTTTGAATGACCATAGCTGCTAGTTGTCATCACAGTCCAAAAACTATGCCCTAACTTGAGTCTAGAACAGGAAAAGATATCAAACAAAATATGCTAACTAAATGTAACTGCATGTAACTACAATACATTGTGATTAATAGTATAGCCTTTGTAGTAAAAAATATATGTTCAAATCTGTCTCTTAACAGCTATGCAATCCTGGACAAGATATACTCAATTTCACCTCAGTTTCTTCTTCTGGAATACAGTGCTTTACTCGTTTGTTAATGAAATTAATTCTAAGTACCTACTCATCAAGCTACTTTAAAGAACTTTAAAGAATGAGACACTCTAAGGAAAAAGCTAAGCTAGGTGCCTAACACAGCAAATGCCAGACAAACTCCTCAAAAGAGATAGTACCCAGTGGCCCCAAGAGATAGCTCAAAGGTTTAGATGCAGGGGTCCTTAAACTTTCAAACAGGGGGGCAGTTCACTGTCCCTCAGACCATTGGAGGTCCAGACTAAAATTTAAAAAACTATGAACAAATTCCTATGCTCACTGCACATACCTTATTTTGAAGAAAAACAAAACAGGAACAGATACAATATTAAAAACAAAGAACAAGTAAAGTTAAATCAACAAACTTAGCAGTATTTCAATGGGAACTATGGGCCTGATTTTGGCGGACCCCTGCCCGTGATTGAGAGGAGTCGAAAGACAGAAAAGGGGAGTCCGAGAGTGCGTTGAACATCTCACAAACGCACATTGGGCCTGGGACAAGTTGGCTGCTAAGCGGGGCAGGAAGCAAAGGCAAATACATTCGGCAGGCCTGATAAATGTTCTCAGAGGGCCCATGGGCCATAACTTGAGGATCTCTGGCTAGAGCCATGCTTTTCAATCAGGAGGTCTCAATCTGACCTTGACACCACATATGGTTTCCTTAAGTGCCATGAGAGTGATCCCTGCGAACAAACTGGAAATAGTCTCTGAGTGTTACCTGAGTATGGTTAAAAAAAAAAAGTAGTTCTCTGTTAGGATAAATTTTCAAAAAAAAGATTCTTTGCCAAAATACATGTTCTGAAATGGAATCAAAGTGTTCCATTTTAGTGATTCAAGATATATTCCCAAATATACTATATGTGTGAAATAGATTCAAAGTAAATACTATTCATAGTGTTTACCATAGGCAATAAAATGAACAACTTTCACATATTTAAAATAAATACCAAACATTCAAATGGAAGAACAGCAACTCTTAGCTTATAACAGATGAAAATCAGTAACTTGACTTGGTCAGAATTATTTTCTATCTCAGTATATATTAAAAAGTTGAGGGGTGGGGAAAATATAAAAAAGTTGTCAAAGCTGTACTACTTTCTGCTCAGAAGATAGCAAAAAGATATGCTTAAATTATATATACAAAGATTATCTCGACTTCTGGTATTGTCATGTTCTTTATTTAAATTGTGTGGTCAAATATTGCTAATGCTAGCTAAATTCTCTGAGACTTGTTATTGGAAACAGAAGTAAAAGGAGATCAAGACCAAAGCAAACTAGTGTGGCAAGACTTACTGAGGCCTGGGGAGCTTTCTTGAATATACTTGAACTCAAAGATGGCTAGTTTTACAAAAAGTAACAAATGTGTGCGGTCTGTTTTGGGGCTTTTTAACAACGACATCATTAATATTTATAGCCTTATTTATGACTATACTCCATTCTCATTTAAAATATGGAGGAAAGATATATTATTTAAAGGTGAACATCTGGGCTACTTTCCTTTTGTTTTTCAACTGTGGTGGCTCATAGTAATTTCTTTTTGAACTTTAATAAGCAACTGTCATCTGTCATGTGAATTCTATCACTGTTCTACTTAAGCAACAACTCAAAAGACTGTCATTACTGCCAGTTTGAAGCTTTCAACCAATTGAGTGAAAAGTTCTAAATTCAATCACATGAAACAGTGCAGTGTTAGCAACATTCTTAAGAATTAGCATATCACACTATGGGGATGATTGTGCAGCATTCTTATGAGGCACATGCTGCTTTCACCACCAACAAAAATGTTTTGCAGAGCCGACTGGATTCCTGGTTCACTGATCTCAATGATACTCTGAATAGGGGACTTAAAGAACAGATCATGGAAAATAGGTAATACAGCTTAGTAATAAGGCAGTTTGGGTCAGTGTCAAAAGAAAAAAGACTGAATAGAAGGCACTCTGCAGTCATTTTTAATGTTTCTGAACAAATTTAATCATTTAACTTTTATATACATAGTTGCTTTGTCAAGAGGCTCCAGGGCTTCCATAGATAGCTTGCTCATAAAGAGGATACTGCCAATACTTTCTTTGATGACTCAGATTATATAAATTCCATGGCTAGAGGTAACTTTTTTTCACTAATAATTCAGAACTTTCTCATTAACTTTGGACCTCCTTCTCAGCCAAAGGTACCTCAAAGAATCCTAAAACAGTTCTTTCTCGGTGGCAAAAAACAAGACAATAGAAAAATGGAAATCTATTTTGAAAGATAGATTTCATTTCATCAAATTTATTAAAGAGCCAAACCTCAAACTCTTCCCCCCATTCTCTTATAAAACCAACTTCACTCTCATATTCCTTCTATTTCTTTGACACATGTTACATCTATACAGGAGTAAGGACCTCAAAGTTAATACATTTTTAAAAAGTTAATAAAAGTTAAAAGACTTGTCTGATGATAGAAGAGAGATTAATCAAGAAGCGTACAAAAAAATCTATATATGACACTGGCAAAATGCATAAGCATCCTGGTTTATTAAAATGTGGATCAGAGCAGCACATCTCCTTTGTATTACATGCCAGACCAGTAGTGGTTTTCCATCACTATAGGAAGTGGCTAATGCCAGTGGACAGAACTTTCATATTAGTCTGTGAAAAAGTTGCTATATGATCCACTGTATCAAGTATTAAGCAGCAATGACTTTTTTTTTTCATATGAACACCACTGTGCTAGACTCATTCAATTCAGTAGCTTCCAGTCACTTTGACACTTCCTAGTCTCAATTTGCTTCCATTTCAGACTCAGAGTAGACCTTCTTTCCCAGCACTCTCTGCTTCTATTGTGGAATAAAGAAGGTGGGGATGGAAGTAAGGCTTTATGTGCCAGACACAGCTGCTGCCAATTGGCTGTAAATCATCTGAACCTACTTTTCTCCTCTTCTGAGTTGTGTTATATTTCTAGAAAGAGAGCCAATACTTTACAATTTATAGCCTCAGGTGGCATAGTTGAAATAAATGTGTAAAAAAAGTATCCCCCTTTGATTTTACTTGAAAATAAACAGGAAATATTATCAAATAAGGGAAAAGTACTAGGAGGCGAAAAGCATCAAGCACAGAGTACAAAATAAAGAGCAAGGAAAAAAGTAAGGTGGCCAACAAGGCAAGGAGGAGACAACCAAGATGATAAGTGGTTTACTGTTTTTGATACCTTACACTATGGTTCCTATTTTTCATTCATGGACACACTTACATTGACAAAACCACCATAACTAACACTTGCATGTGACTTAATTAACATAAACTGTAACATCGGCATTCAACTTGTTAAGATAGGGACAGTACAATCACAACTGTCTTTGGAACCTGGACTAGACTATTTCTGTCAATCATTTGTCAAGAAGATTATTTACTGTTTTTCCTCTCATACAGCAAGTTTTTCAAACTCTACATGGGGAGTGTGTGGGGTGTGTGTGTATATACAACAAGTTTTTCAACTCTAAACAATACATGGTGTGTGTGTGTGTTTCTACCAAGGGCCAGAGTATGTGTGAGTGTGAGTGTGTGTGTGTGTGTGTGAGAGAGAGAGACTGTGTGTGTGTGTGTGTGTGTGTGTGTGTGTGTGTGTGTTTCTACCACGGGCCAGACAGGTCACAGGCATCTAATGAAAAGCATAGTATCTGTCAGAGGAAAAGTTTAGAACATGACTACATGATTGTGCGGTCCTTAAAGAGACAGTGAGCCTGATCTCCCCACCTCTGCTGCAGATAAATCTTATTTGAAAGAGCTCAAAACATAATTTTTATCATAATCTTATTTCGTTTCAAGACATAAATATTCTGGCTAGTATGAGGTTCAGATCTTTCCTCCTTTATTCCTCTGTTCTACTAAATGACCCATGTTACAAGTCACTTCTAAAGTGTTCCCATGTCCTTATGGTTTTGGGTCTAATATCCAGGTCTTTAATCCATTTCCACTCATTCCAGACAGAAATCAGCAATTTGAATGAGAAGATAATGTTTCTTGAACATTTACTATAGGTCACAAACTCTAAATGGTTTCCATACATTATCTCAATCAATTCATAGTCTTTGGGATTAGTCTTTTCATCCCATTTTACAAATGAAACCAAGCAACTTATTTATTTAGTCTATAGGCATGAATCAGGTAGCCAGACACAGGTTTTTAACCAGGACAACCTGATCCCAGAGCTTGAAGTCCTGCTCCATCTCTACTTCATTACCTTAAAGATAAAATAACTGGAGGAGGAGGAAGAAAAAAGAAAAGAAGAGAAAGGAGTCAAGCTTTCTATCCTGGGCTGGACCTCCTGAGAAAAGGATATGTTCTATTAAATCCAAAGTGAACTCTAAGGCTATAGGATGAAGTAGCTCAAAGAACTTCAAATAACTTGTATAGGAGTTGCAGGCTAACTGAAACTTCTCAATTTAGGAAACAATTTATCTTCAGTGTGGAAGTTTTAAGTTCAAAATGATGAGAACTGTTTGGGTCAGCACTGATATGGAAGTATACTTGATGTAAATAGAATACATTTTCTAAACTTCTCTTCCTTTTAGGGGAGACATATACAAATCCTCCTCATGAGTTTTTTACTTTTCTGATAGGATTTCAAAACAAAAAATAACCAAGTGTCTACCAACTGTTAACAGAACAAACCAAAATAAAATCTGAAACTTACCAGCATATTCTATTGAAATGGCATTTATGTAATACTATCTATATTCATTAAAAGGCTTCAACCATTCACTTAAGACCACAAAAGCAGCTTAAATCAGTCCCATTATAATACTGTGTGTTCTTTTATTCCAGTATGAGGAAGCATAGAGATTTATTTACATAGAATTTTCAGAAAGTGGATTCAAGAACAGGTGTCTCAGTCTAGATTCAGTACGGCACAATAGTTTTGTTAGGAGATGATAAGAATACATTTAAATTTTAATTGAAGAATACCAGACACCAGAGGCAAATATCATACAATTGGCTTACTGAGCTAAATAAAGGCAGCTGCCAAAAAGGGCAAACTTGCTGGCAATTACATCTGTTTAACATTATGCAAAAAAAGACAAACCCTTATTTTGAGTTATGTCTTACCCATATGTGGACTACAGCAGTCTTAGTACATCATCTACATACGCAGGGATTAAGTTACTAAACAAACCATACAAGGAAGGTATTCACTGTCTGTTTACTCTTATCTACAATCAACTTTTTTTTTTCCCCCTTTAGCCTTCCAGATTGGAGTTTAGGTTGGCCATTCTCAGCGACAATGGTTTAGGCCCTGCAGTAAAAAGCAGGGATATAAAAAGCAGTAAAAAAGTAGGGATATAACCTACAATGCTTGGAAGATCGTGTGGTCCTGAGGATTGACCTTGATCTGCCACCTTGGGTCCTAACCACTGTATGTACTATCTCCCAGATCCTCTTTAAAATAATTTAGAAGAGAGCTTGTTGTTGGGTAGTGTTTTTTTTTTTTTTAAATCATTTTCATTGTTCTCAGTAATGGTGGCCAAGAGAAAGTAGATACTTCCCAATAGTGCTTCTAGGGGACGTCCAAACCTATCTTCCTTTACTCTTTCTTCCCTTTCTTTTATTTTCACCCAATAGTACTTTAGGGTCATTCTGGCAAAGCTCAGAGGACCATGTAACGAGGGGAACTGAAACTGGGGTTCCTACATGCATTTGCTTCAGCCTTATGACCATCTCCCATGTCCCCAAATCTCTTTCCTTGAGTTGAGACATTAGAAGGTAGGATTAATGATTAGAAGGTAGGATCTAATAATGAGATTTTAAAATGATATGTAAGAAAAACTTTGCCTTTTCTTCTTAGAGAGGAAGGTCGCTATAAAAGTAATCTTTTGAGAGGGTCAGACCCAATGGTGCTTAGGGGTTCTTCCTGGCTCTGAACTCAGAAATCACCCTTGACAGGCTTGGGCGACCATATGGGTTGCCAGTATTTGAACTATCATCAATCCTGGATCGGCTGCTTGCAAGGCAGACGCCCTACTGCTGTGCTATCTCTCTGGCCCCTATAAAACTAGTCTTACTTAAAATAACTAAACAAGATACAGACACATTTTGCTAAAATAAATAAAATAGCATTGAAATGTTAGATTAAGAATAAAAAGTTTTTTTGTTTTTTTTTTGTTTGTTGTTGTTGTTGTTTTTTTGTTTTTGGGCCACACCTGGTTCTGTGCACAGAAATCGCTTCCTGGCAGGCTCGGAGGGGACCATATGGGATGCCGAGGATTGAACCCGTGTCCGTCCAGGGTCAGCTGCATGCAAGGCAAATACCCTACCACTGTGCTACTGCTCTGGCCCCAAAAGCTTATCCTTAAAATGAGTAGTAAACCAGGGATCTAATACACAGTTATAATGAATATAGACAAAATTATGAAACATGATATATAGCACCATTATGGCAATCACATTCATAAATATGTGTATCTGTGACAGGCATTGTATACCTCAAATTTAAATATTACAAGACAGATAAAAAAATTCAGTTTACTCTTGGTAACAATTAATTCCAGCAGAATATGGCAATACAAACATTTCTTTGCCTATTATTTTCTGCCCTCACCACTTACTTGTTTTTAAATAATATAAATAGAAAGAGGATTCAGAATATTTTAGTTACAAAGTCCTCTATATAACTTTCTTCAAGTGATTTCTCATTTTTCTTTAATCTTCTCAAACAAACACAATTAATTGACTCCCTCTTCACTGTTGCTTTCGTGACAGGGAACTGGTGTAACTACTTGGCTGTGGTACTTGCTGGGGTTTGCACAGCAGACTGCAATGCTTGCATACTCAGCGGTGGTTCTCATTACGGTTTGCATACTTAAAGAGCTACTGGTAATTCATTTCAACGGCATAGCAAATGTATTAATTAACAGAAGAGTTTCTCGTGTATTTGTGACCAGTTCTCTTTTCCTTTAATTACAGAGCTAATTCTACTCTTAGAGGGCTGTATATAGTTAAGGAGATTTACGGTTATTTTAGTAAAACACAATCAGTGCTTTTTGGTTAAGAGATGAAAAAAGGTAAATATACAATTTTATAAAAAATAAAAGCAAATTATTTGTACCAATATAGAAC
Source organism: Suncus etruscus (assembly GCF_024139225.1). Classification (NCBI taxonomy): domain Eukaryota; kingdom Metazoa; phylum Chordata; class Mammalia; order Eulipotyphla; family Soricidae; genus Suncus; species Suncus etruscus. The sequence continues at coordinate 10,194,692 of NC_064850.1, read as the reverse complement.
ACATAAAAATTTATCCTTTATGTATATTTATATTTAGGCTAAAAAATTAAAGAGCAAATTTAATCAGACCAGAGATCTGTTGATATATGCAATTAAATACACATAAATATCATTCAAAATATTTAATAATATGTATTATTCTTATAACAAATACCCTTCACAAACTACTGAAGTTTGTGAAGGAAATTCCTCCTTGCTTTTTTTTGGTATTTTAAATATTAATTCACATACATTAATTTATCCTTTTTCTCCCTTTGATAAATATCTCTTCATTTCTGACCGTTTGATTATTTAACTGTCATATTCTAAGTATGTCAGCATAAAATACCCCAATCTCCTGTGCTTAATTTATAAAATACAAATATTTCAGAGTTACATTCACATTTATATCTTTAAAACAGTTTACAAATTTGAGAAATAACATACCAGTCCTAAGTCATTTCCTCAATTTAAATTTTTGCTAACAAGCAATTCTTTATTTCCCTTTGCCATTATTCAAAATTAATTTTTAAACCAAATAATTGCTAATAAGCCACAAATCTACATGCTGAATTCTTTGCTATAAAAAATGTATCACAAAATTTGCTACTGCTCTAAATGACATTGGTTTTCAGTTTCACCTACTTAAGAATGCACATGCAGAATGCAATGTTTATTTAAAGAAGCAATTTGCATAATTGTGGGCCCCCAAGATACTCCAAAGGGAATCACATGTGAAAATTAGGTAAATGGAGAGTCATAGCAAGAAACTAAGGAGGGGATCAATAGACATAGAAGGGCCACAGGAAGGAAATAGGTTGAAAGGAAATCACAGCTATAAAAAGGTTAAAAAAGCTGTTTTAAAACACATCAGCTGGAAAAAGTAGTTGAACTTATGTATATTCTCAGACTGTTTGGGATTCCCTTGAGAAATGCAACATAATAACATATCAGACTGATTTTTTATATTCACAGTACTATATGCTAATTGAGAAACAGATGGAATCAGGACTCTTTTCCACATGTTTCAGCAAATCAGAGGCAGAAGGAAAAATATGCCCAGCACTTCTGATACTTGAGTATTAAAATATGCCAGATATGACTGGCACGTAAACTTTTTAAAATTATATCTTATTAACCACTTTAAGTGGGAAAAACTCTACATTTAGAAAAGTTCTCATTCTACAATAAAGCAATAGGCATTAGGCAAAGATACAAAATATTACTAATATCCTAGAAATATTTTTTGTGTCCTGACCCAGAAAACGTCCAAGAAAACTACTCTTGATTTCTATCACCATAAATCAGTTTTTCCTGTTACTGAAATATTCTTTAAAATACAGTATTTTATCATTTCTGTTGGGCTTTCCTTTAAGAATGTCAATATAGTTTGACATCAAGGTCTTTAATTCATTTTGATTCTCAACACCACTTGTTGAAGAGGCTTTCCTTGCTCTACTTTGCATTTCTTGCCCCTTTATTAAATATTAACTGGTTGTATTCCTGGGGGGGTCAATCTCGGAATACTCAAATCTAATCCATTGATCTGAGGGTCTGCCTTTGTTCCAATACCATGCTGTTTTAACGACTATTGCTTTAAAGTTGGAGAAAGTGATGCCTCCCATCGTCTTTTTCTCAAGAATTGCTTTAACTAGTTGTGGGTGTTTATTATTCCAAATGAATATCAGGAGTGTTTGATCCACTTCTTTGAAAAATGTCATGGGTACCCTTAGAGGGATTGCAGCAAATGTGTACAATGCTTTGGGAAGTATTTCCATTTTAATGATGTTCATCTTCCCCATCCATGAGCAGGGTATATGTTTCTATTTTCTTGTGTCCTCTTATTTCTTGAAGCAGTGTTTTGCAGTTTTCTTTGTAAAGAAAATTTAAGTTGACTCCAAGGTACTTGATTTTGTGAACACAACTGTGAATATTTTTTTTAATGTATCTTTCTTCTCTTTTGTTATTTGTATATAAAAATGCAATGGAATTTTGTGAATTAGTTTTGTAGCCTACCACTTTACAAAACGACTGTTTCTAGAAGCTTTTTGGTAGAGTCTTTAGAATTTTCTAAATATAGTATCAGGTCATCTGCAAACAGGGAGAGCTTGATTTCTTCCTTTCCTATTTGGATGTCCCATAGAGGAAAAACACTTCATGACATTGAGACTAAAGGCATCCTCAAGGAGGAAACACTACTGTCCAAGCAAGTGGAAGCAGAGATAAACAAATGGGACTACATTAAACTGAGAAACTTCTGTACTTCAAAGAAAAGAGTAACTAAGATACAAAAACTATCCATAGAATGGGAGAAACTATTTGCCCAAAACCTATCTGATAAAGTATTAATATCTAATATATATACAGTATTAGCATAACTTACCAAGAAAATATCTAACCCCATCAAAAAATGGGGAGAAAAAAATGAACAGACATTTCCTCAAAGAAGAAATATAGGGGCTGGCGAGGTGGCGCTAGAGGTAAGGTGTCTGCCTTGCAAGCGCTAGCCAAGGAAAGATAGTGACCGTGGTTTGATCCCCCGGCATTCCGTATGGTCCCCCCAAGCCAGGGGCAATTTCTGAGCACTTAGCCAGGAGTAACCCCTGAGCATCAAACGGGTGTGGCCCGAAAAACAAAAACAAAAACAAATAAAAGAAGAAATATAGATGGCAAAAAGATATATGAAGAGATTGCTCCACATCACTAATCATCAGGGTAGAAGCAAATCAAAATAACAATAAGGTATCATTTCATACTACAGAGAACGGGACATGTCACAAAGAAAAATAACAACCTGTTCTGAATTGGATGTGGGGAGAAAGGGGGTCTCATTCACTGCTGGTGGGAATCCTGTCTAGTCTATCTAACCTTTCTGGAAAACAATATGGATATTTCTTAAAAAAAAAAAAAAGAAAAAGAAAAAGAAAAAAGAAATTGAGCTTCCTTATAATACAGCAGTACCATTCCTAGGGATATACCCTAAGAACAGGAACACAAAAACGCAATACAAAAATTACCGCTATGTTCACTGCGGCACTATTTACAATAGCCAGTGTCTGTAAGCAGCCCAAGTGGTCAAAAACAGACGAGGAGCCAAAGAAACTGTGGTATATCTACACAATGAAATACTATGCAGCCATTAGGAAAAATGAAGCCATGAAATTTGCTTATACATACATATGAACATGGAGATTATTATGCTGAATAAATGAGTCAGAGGGAGAGGGACAGACTGAATAATTTCAAACTCATTGGTGGGATATAAGGAAAATGAAAGACAATGTGGTGATGATATCCAGAGACAAAAGAGATCAGGATTAGGAGGACCAGTCTATGATAGGAAGCTTGGCACAAAGAGCAGAGAGTTCATTTGGAATAAGGAAGGGTCTACTGTGTAAGTGATAGTTGGAACTGATCACTCTGAACAAGAATTGGGCGATGAGAGGGGATAGAATGATATGCATGGCACCCCTTAATGACAATGGTAAAAACCAGTGTCAATGACTCATCATTGATGATGAGTAATGAGAGAGAGAGCAAGAGAGACTGAGAGAGAGCAAGAGAGAGAGAGAGAGAGAGAGAGAGAGAGAGAGAGAGAGAGAGAGAGAGAGAGAGAGAGAGAGAGAGAGAGAGAAAGAGAGAGAGAGAGAGATAGCAGAATACCTGCCCTAGAATCAGGTTGGGGAGGATGGATGGGAAGGAAGAGGGAATCAAGGAGGGTGAGAGGGAGACTGGGAACACTGGTGGCAGATAATGCACATAGTAAAGGTTGTTGTGCATTGGATGTCTGTAACTCAATCATGAACAACTTTGTGAAAAAGAAAAAACCTATTATAAACAACCTATTACTATGGAACAAGTAAAAAATATTTAAAAGTCACAGTAAAATGTTTCAGTCTTGTGATTATCTTTTTAACTGTATAATATTCCTTTGTATTTCCTTTATTCCCTTGCATAAAGGTTTAATGAACCTTATAATTAAAATAATGAATGCCCCCATTTATATTTACGACAAAACAAATATATAGTAATTGTTTGGGAGATATTCTTTTAAAATATATTTAAATATAAAAGATATAAAAATATAAAAGATATTCTTTTAAAAATATAAAGTTCTGGACGAGAGCGATGGTGCAGCAGTAGGGCGTTTGTTTGCCTTGCATGCAGCTAACCCAGGACTGACCTCAATTTGATTCCCCTGGCGTCCCACGTGGTTCTCCAAGCCAGGAGCGATTTCTGAGTGCATAGCCAGGAGTAACCCCTGAGTGTTACAAGGAGTGGCCCCAAAACCAAAATAAATAAATAAATGAATGAATAAAATAAAAAAAAATAAAGCTCTAAGCTGTCATATCTTTTGGGAAAAACAATTTGGAAAAGTATTTGCAATGTCTCACTTCTTGGGCATAATCTAACTGCATTAAGGTTGAAGTCTAGTTATATTAGTAGATAAAATTTTAAGTGAACTAAAAAGGAGTATTTCATTAGGACAAGATGGTGAATTCAACTCTAATTTTATTCAAGCTGCCAAAATATTTTTTATTCCTTGTTTTATTAGAAGAAAAACAGAAAAAGGACCTGAGAGATAGTGTAGTGAACAAAGCACTCTCAGGAAATGGGCTTGAGAGATAGTGCAGTGAATAGGGCACTTGTCTGGCATCTATCACTGGTTCAATACCCATCACACCCTGTGGCACTCAGGGGTTACTCCAGGCTCTGTGCTCAGAAATTGCTCCAGGCAGGCTCAGGAGACCATATGGGCCAGCTGATTGGCTGCATGCAAGGCAAATGCCCCAGCGCTGTGCTATCTCTCGGGCCCTGTAAACTGTTTTTTTGACTCCCTACTTAAGGTAAGAAAATGCTTAAGAAGGAAAATATATTTTAAATTACAAATATAAAAATATATATACTATATATACACACTATCACCTCATATAAATAAGCTTTCTTACACACAAGATATCATAAATTCAAGTCAAAGAGATAGTCCAATGGAATCAGAGCACATGCCGAAGGAGGACCACATTCAATTCCTCTACTGTATGGTCCCCTGAAAACTGAGATCCAATACCTGAGCACTGAATCATGAGTAGACCATAAGCACTGTCCACTCAAACACAAGATAAATGTGAAGCAATTGCATTTTCTGGTAGGTAAATAAGATATTTTTCAGATAAAGAAGATGGATAATAGCAAAAAATAAAACATAAAACAAAACTAGCCTATTGATATAGGCTAGGCTTCATACCTTCATAATATGGAGAGCATTTTGGTGGAAAACGTTAAGAAACACATTTTATATTTGAAAAAAATATTTTTTTTTTTTGCTTTTTGGGCCACACCCGGAGACGCTCAGGTGTTACTCCTGGCTATGTGCTCAGAAATCGCTCCAGGCTTGGGGGACCATACGAGACACAGGGGATCGAACAGTGGTCTGTCCTAGGTTAGCGTGGGCAAGGCAAAACGCCCTACCGCTTGCGCCACTGCTCCGGCCCCATATATGAATTTTTTAAATAGTTTTTTATCTTACAGAATCTCTGCATGGCAGCAGGACTTATCTTCTGGGTTACTTACACAAATTTAACCTCATTCAGAGAGCACAATAGATGCAATAAAAGAAACAAGTAAAACATACCTTCCATGCATTCCTATCCAAATCTCAAACTGTTACCATTACCCTGCCTGCTGTGTGATTTTTTTTATGTGTATACTTTCTTTATAGTACTTTGCTATGAATGAATCATTATAGCAATATATTCTGCCCTTTTTGGACAAGATAGATTCTGGCAGAATGAGTTCAGAGATAAAAAGAGATGGTTTAGAAAGTAGCAATACATAATTATCATCAAGATACTGTGAAATGGGAAAAATTTCATTGGAAAAGTTTTGAAAAACCCTTTTAATTCTATTTAGAACCTATCCAAGATTGTAAGAGCTAAATGTATATAATCCAGCTGCTCTTATTTACTTTGGGATATTTTATCAACGTAGTCTATATACCTGTCTCAGAAATTAAATGTTTTTGTAATTACTAATAATAAATAACTCTTATTACAAAACATGTTTCTTAAAGATCTGGTTAAATTGAACTATTACAAATCAAATGCTGTTTTAAACATTCTAACAGAGTAATGTTAAGGATCTTTTTTTTATGTTAAGGATTTCTAAGGCAAATCTTTTCATAAAATAAAAACTTTTTTCTAATACAAAATCTCTGAGTTATCACTTTTTTCCTCCCTTTCTTATCTTCTTTTTTTCCCTCCTCCTTTTCTATCCCCTTTTCTTCTTCTATTAATCTTTCCTCCTTCCCTTATTTACTTTTCTTTCCAGTTCCTCTTTTCTTACCTTTTTCTTGTATGTTAGTACTTTTCTGTTCCTCTCAGGCATACTTATATAAATCTTTGAAGTTTAGTCATATGTTTGTTTTTCGCTTAAATATTAAAAAATATTAAAGAAATCCTTCAGTAGCAATTCTTAATAAATTTGCTTATAACTTAATAGAATGAGTCTACAAGTATAATAATTATTGTAATGCTAAAGAAAGTTGAAAAGAGGGGCCGGGCGGTGGCGCTAAAGGTAAAGTGCCTGCCTTGCCTGCGCTAGCCTTGGACGGACCGCGGTTCGATCCCCCGGTGTCCCATATGGTCCCCCAAGCCAGGAGCAACTTCTGAGTGCATAGCCAGGAGTAACCCCTGAGCGTTACCGGGTGTGGCCCAAAAAAACAAAAAAAAACAAAAAAAAAAAAGAAAGTTGAAAAGCCATCTAGCCTTTTTGGTTAATTTTATATGTCAGAACTCTAGATATGAACTAAATCTATAATTTTCTATCTTTTTTCTTCAAATTTATATAAATTCAGGCTAACTCTTTGGAAGTGGAAATAATAGCCCACAATATTTAGTGGAATTGTATCCATTTTCTTCAATGGAGATTGGTAGTAAAAGTTCCACTGCTCTTGCTCAAGCCTCCTCTTAGACTACCCACCCAATTCTAAATTTAAACATGCTATTTTCCCTTTTTTGGATATAAGATTAGCATCTAAATTAGTTATGGTAATTCTGAAAGTATTTTAAAAATTATCTCTAATTTAATCAAAGGTATACAATAGGCACAATATCATTTATTAACAGAAATATATAATTGTATATAATATCTATAGTAATAAAGGAAAGATCTATTTAATTAAAATGATAATTTTGTGCTACTCTGATAAATGACTAATCAGGCAAGTGACCAAGAAGAATACAGAAATTGATTACTAGTACTAGAAATTAAAGGGAAGATTTAGAAAAAAGTTACAGGATAGGGAAGGAAGACAACTATGATATTAAAGTACCTTGATATTAAGAAAATCATTACTATTAGGTAAGGAATCAGTTTACGTGAGAGGACTTCAGTCTGCCAAGAAGGTAGAAACTAATGAACCAGAAATATACCACTAATAAATTGTAATAGGATATTTATCACAGTGTACAAAATAGTTTATCTAGTAGGTTTCATATTTCACATAAAGGAGGCATGATTTATGAATGGATTGTAATATTAAGAAATTCTGAATGTTTCAAAATAAAGCCATTTTTAGTTTTCATAACCTATAGCTGTCACTTCAAAATGTACTGGCTTAAAAATTAAATGAAGGGGTCTAGAAGGAACTCAAAAGGTCTTGAGTACATACTGTGCAATGTAGGGGGTGAATTCTATCCCTCGTACTCATGGCCCCCCACGTACCAGCAGGCATGAACCCCCCAACCAAATAAAATAGAATCAAATACTTTATACTACAAAATAACTAGTTGTATAATATGTATAATACGTAGGACCAAACTATATTCTAACTTTGATAATTCTAATAAGGCAATTTTTTTGGTTTTTGGGTCACACCCGGCAGCACTCAGGGGTTACTCCTGGCTCTATGCTCAGAAATTGCTCCTGGCAGGTTCGGGGACCATATGGGATGCCGGGATTTGAACCACCCTCCTTCTGCATGCAAGGCAAATGCCCTACCACCATGCTATCTCTCTGGCCCTCCAATTTTTCCATTTTCTATTTATTAACTACCACCCAAACATTGCCTTCTTCTTAAAAGAATGACTACTAAGAACATAAGCTTTTCACAACCAAAGAAGCTTGAAACTAACCTAAATATTTTCACAATCTGAAAATCAGTTTCAGTGATCCAAAAAAACCCACCTTTCCTCTACCTTTTAACCTTGATACCAAATTAGTAAGTCATAACTATAGACTGGTCAGTGGAAGATGTAACTTTAAAACTAAAACTCAGGGGCCGGAGAGATAGCATAGCAGAAGGGCGTTTGCCTTGCATGTAGCCAACCCAGGACGAATGACGGTTCAAATCCTGATATCCCTATGTCCCCCATGCCTTCTGGGAGTGATTTCTAAGTGCAGAGCCAGAAGTAACCCCTGAGCACCACTGGGTGTGACCCACCAAAACAAAACAAAAATAAAAAAGTAAAACTAAAGCTTAGCTAAGTTCTAAATTGAGAAGTTTAACTCATAGATTGAAGAAAAATATGTTAATATATAGAGAGTAGGGTTCCTTAATCATCCTAAGAAAGATCAAACTCACATCACGGGATAATACTTTTATTCCATAAAAGACAACATCTATATAAATTATCCAATTATTCACTTTTCTGACATTTGTGTGAAATTTATCTCATAGTTTCATTGTTAGGCAACAAAGAAAACAAGGAACTAAAGTTCATCATATCGTCAGTGACATAGTTCCCTATTCCACATCTAGTATTCCAACATAAAAAAAGGTTTTCAGCACCATGAGAAATTACATTAACTGAACACCCTGCTTTCTGAAAAATGTTTGATTTCATTTCTAAGTGCGGAGAAGTATATTGGGTTTCTGAAGTCATTTCACTTGATCATTTAGTTGACTTCAGCAGCATTGTAGGAGCTCATATTTTCTCAATGAATAAAGCTATTAATAATACCTAACAAAATCAGACCTTATACATCACGTACTATGCTAAGTGTATTGCATATATTATTTCATTTAATTTTATCAACAACTAGAGCTAAATAACTATGCCTTTTTTTTTTTTTTTTTTGGTTTCTGGGCCACACCCGTTTGACGCTCAGGGGTTACTCCTGGCTATGTGCTCAGAAATCGCCCCTGGCTTGGGGGGACCATATGGGACGCCGGGGTATCGAACCGCTGTCCATCCTACGCTAACACTTGCAAGGCAGACACCTTACCTCCAGCGCCACCTACCCGGCCCCTATGCCTTTTTTTTTTAACTGATGAAGAAACCTAAGGCTCCTAGGTTAAGTAATTTGCCCAATATTACAAATGATAAAGTTAGGATTTTAATAAAAGTCACCCAATTTTACACCCTGTTTAAAGATCATCTTTGTATTTTTGTTGCTGTTTGGGTTTTTCTATGTACTGACTGTGTTCAGTGTTTATTCCTGGCTTATGCTATGAAACTGCTCCTGGGAGTGCACATGGGGACGTTTGCAGTATCAAGGACTGAATCTGAGTGAGTTACATGCAAAACAAGCACCTTAGGCACTATACTAACTCTCCAGGTAGAAAGATCATGGGAAAGAACAGACTAGTAGTAAAAGGCCTTTATTTATATTCTAATCTTTGTAATGCCAAATCTTCAAAAGAAGGGGAATTTTGGCTTGAAGATGTGGCTCAGTGACAGAGCACTGTCTTGCATTTGTGAAGCCCTGGATTCCACTCCCAGGACTGCATGGTCCCTGAACACTGAATTGGGAGTATTCACAAGTATTGCTAGGGAGGAGGGTGTACCAAAACCAAAGGATGACCTTTATAACTTTTTTTAATGCGAGGGGTATTGGGCCACACCCCACACTCTGGGGTTATTCCTGTCTCCAAGCTCAGAAATCACTTCTGATAGCGTTAAGGGAACCATATTGGGATGTCAGGGTTTAAACCTGGGTCAGCAGAGTCCAAGGCAAATGCCCTACTCACTGTGTAATGGCTCCTGCCCCTAAAGGAGTCACTAAGGGTGTGGGATACTTTCAAGTTATACTTAGCTAAAAGGATTAGTGATAGTGAAAGCTGAGTGTAAAGTGATAGTGAAACTTCCAAAAGTTGGAAGTTTATTGAGAAAAATTCTTAGTTGCCTAGAGTGGGCACAACTGTTACCACCCAAATAGATACTCCTATCAACTCCTGGCCAAATATGAAGAAAGTAAATACACATGAAAGCTTGTCTTAGAGCAGGGGGGGGGTCCTCAAACTTTTTATTTTCTTTTTTATTGAACTTTACTTATTTATTAATTGATTGGATGCTGAGCCACACCCAGCAGTGCTCAGGAGTTACTCCTGGCTCTACACTCAGAAATTGCCCCTGGCAGGTTGGGAACCATATGTGTGCCGGGAATCGAACTGGGTTCCTTCCCTCCCAGGTTGGCTGAATGCAAGGCAAACACCCCCACCTCTGTGCTATCTCGACGGCTCACCTCAAACTTTTCAACAGGGGACCAGTTCATTATCCCTCAGACCACTGGAGGGCCAGACTAAACTTTAAAAAAGCACACACGATGAACAAATTCCTGTGCACGCTACACAAATCTTATTTTGGAGTAAAAACAACAACAACAACAACAACAAAACCAAAATAGGAAGAAATACGATATTTAAAATGAAGAACAGGGAAAGTTAAATCAAGGAACTTAATAGTATTTTAATGGGAACTATGGATCTGTTTTTGGCAGGCCATAGTTTGAGGACCCTTACCAGAGACTGAGAGGAGGAGTCGAGAGGCAGAGAAGGAGGGGAGTCGGGAGAGTGAGGTGCACGTCCTACACATGCGCACTGTGGGCCTGGAATGAGCTGACTGCTAAGTAGGACACACAGCTGTGGCAAAACATCCAGCAGGCCAGATAAATATCCTTGATGGGCCACCTGTGACCCATGGATGGTAGTTTTTGAGGACCCCTGTATGAGAGTATTCAAGCTGAGAGAGGCAGGAGAAAGGAAGATTTGTAGAGGAGCACTGATAAGTCTGTTTAGCCAGGGAAGTTGGGGCATAGGTCAGCTTTGACTTAAACAAATAGAGAAAAGTGTTATAGGAAATAAAGGTGCTTCTTCTAGCACCCACATAAGGAATCGATTTCATTGTCCTGCTGGATACAACCTTTATTCTGTCTGACCAAGAAATTTAAATAGGGCCTCAGGGAAGTTCTGGAGTCAGATATAGTCCTACATATGAAGACACTTGAACAGACAGACAATAGGATTCCATTTCTGTTTGCAGAAACCTCACCCGGCCAGTTTGTTCAATGCACACTCAAATCTGGGTCCCTACATGATGAGCTGTAAGGGCTCCATCCAGCTGTCCTAAAGAAGTAGAGAAGATGATTCATAGTCTACATAGTCCCAAACATCTAATATGCCTGACCTCAGAATCCCAACAATCTTGAAGCCATCCTACAGCCTCATTTGGAAAAAAAAAAAAACAGACCCAACAATACTATCCAGCTTTTTTATTCAACACATCCAACCAGAAAGCAAAACAGCTGCCTCTGCCCAAATTAAATAATAATTGTAGACCCTACATTGCTTTAACAAGAATATTCCCAGCTCACACACACCCAGAAATGCAAACTGAGTTGACCGATGAAGAACTATTTCTGCCAAAACAAACCCTGTAAAATCAGATAAAGGATTCCATGATTACCAAAATGTGCAGAAACTAATGTGATGCATCAACAATCACAAACAACAACAACAACAAAAGGTAAATAGCAACAAAAACTAGCAAAAAAAAATAGCAACAAGAGGTCACAATATACCTGTCCTCAAAGAAAGGAAGATCTATGACCCATAAGATAAATAATTCAGACTATGTTTAACATGTGGTGCCAGAGGTTGAACCAGAGTCTTGCACATATGCAAGGCAAATTTATACTCATGATTACATCTCCAGCTCTAATTATTGCAAACTATAGTATTCCTTAACAACAGTACAAAGTTTAAAGCAGTGGTTTCCAACTACTGTTTTGTGGACTGATGACTATCCACAGATAAGTACTATTACCAAATGTGTGACTCCTGGACAAGTAAAGGCTGATTATTTAAGCACTACACACAAATGGGTGAGCACAACAGCCTACCTTATGTGTACTTGTGACACCCCACCCTCCATTGCAACAACAACAAACAACAAAAGAAATGTGGGTCGGAGCGATAATACTGCAATAGGACATTTGCCTTGCCCGCAGCCAGCCTGGGTTCAATTCCCGGCATCCCATATGGTCTCCAGAGCCTGCCAGGGTGATTTCTGAATGCAGAGCCAGGAGTGACCTCTGCGCGCCACTGGGTGTGGCCCTAAAAACAAAAAATGGTAAAATAGAAGGAAAATGGCATTTTAAAAATTATGTTCTAGGGAGAAAGCACAAAGACATGGAGCTCTGACATTTAGAACTCTAAGTGCTAATAGATGTGGTGTCCCTCTAAACAAAAAAAAAAATCAAGTTATCAGTCTATATTCTTTATCATAAATATAATTATAAATTTCTGCCAAGTAGATCAGAAAATAATTTTATTTTCTCTGGCCTTGGGCTTAAAAGGTTGAAAACTCAGTAGTTTAGTAAATAAACAAACAAAATAAAAAAAAAACAGAAATTAAACAAAATTAGGATATAAAAGTATACAGCCAGAAGAACCTGGACACTTTGTTAGAGATGCGATTTTTGAAGTCCCATTTATGATATACTGATTCAGAAAATAGTTTTAATAAAGCTTCCATGTGAATCTTAAACAAGCTGAAGTTCAAAAACTACCTGCCTACCTTATACAACTAATATAAAAATGAATTACACCATAGTACACTTCTTACCTGACCAGTGTCCAGCAGAGCTGCCTGATCTGTCTGTGCAGGTCTCACTTACAGGTCTAAACACGGTTTCCCATCCACCAGTAGCATAGCGCCAATTCTGAGATTCCAAGATGAGTGTCCGCTGGGTGCCATAGGCAATCATGAAGCAGTAGACCACATGATGAAGTTGACAGCCATAGCCACAGCCTTTGTTGATATTACACACTAGCTTTTTCGCTTTGCTGCAGTCCTTAGGATTCTGTCACAGAGGAAGAGAAAGAGGTAAAGATAAGCACAAAAGAGAAATTATATTTTAACAAGTATCAGATTTCAAAAAATCTACTGGAATTTTTAAAGAATTATTTTATACTCAAATGTGCCATGTAGGCTCCAGGGGGTGTGGTGGGGGGAGCTTCTAAGAAAAAGAGCATCCACCATCAAGAATTCTAAGAAAAGTTGAGCCCTTATGAATTTGAGGAAATCTATAAAAAGTAATCAAGATTTGGTCAATATAGTTCTCCAGATAGCAAACTTAGTGATTCTTTGAGTTCTGAAAAAAAGAAGCAATCTGTAGGCAATATGCATTCCCATTTTAATTGTTATACTTCTCAATGGTTGGAGTGCAACATGTATATTGGCATGCAGTACTAGAAGACTAGAAGAAGATTTTCTGCATAATATTATCCAGGATTCTCACAATAAAAATGTTCTTAACCTGATTTAAGTTTTATCATTGATGCAATTTTTTCAAGAGATAAAAGAGGAAAGGATTATAAATAAAATTATACTTTAAGAACATTCGAAAAAGGGGGGGGGGGAAAAAAGAACATTCACATTTATCAGACTTTTCATGCTTTGTGCACTGAAATACCTCTAAAATTCACATGGATTAAAAAATACCCATATATTTTCAGTAAATTTTTCTCTTAAATAGTTTTCCATATTATATCTTACGTTAGTTTATACATAATTAAACAAATAAGAGCAAAGTAAAAGAATAATTGAAATGATTGATCTTTAGTTTTGAAACTATGGGTTGTTGTTGTTGTTGTTGTTGTTGTTGTTGTTGTTTAACTTAGAAGAAGACATCTGTATTAAGAAAAGAATCTCTGGGGTGGAGAGGTAGTACAGAAGAAAATGCACCTGCCTTGTAAGCAGGCCACTGCCAATTCGATTCCTGGTACAACATAAAGCACTGCCAGGAATTACTCCTGAACAGAGAGCCAGGAATAAGCCAAGAGTACCATGGGATGGAGCCCACAATCCCCCCCCCCCCCCGCCCCACATACCTCATTTTAAGAGAGATTAATTAGAAACCAAAACTTTAAATATTAGAATTGAGGCCTAAAACAGGGTAATTTTTAAAATAAGACTCAATTCAAAAGAATGCCTCAAATAAAGCTGAATAAAAAGTAAAATCTTTTGATTATTTCATAGAAAAAATGAAAAAAAAAAGGAAAAAGTCATGTTTGGCTCTAGAATGAGAAAGGTTCATATATATAAGGTAATCAATGAAAGACTAATGCAATGAGCAATCGGAAAATCAATACATTTAGTGTATGAAATAATAACAAAACATTTTTTATTCTCTCTGATTGCTCTAATGACAAAAGTGTTGAAGCCTTGCACTGTTATTGTGCTTTTGTCAGTATATTTATTAAAATCTGTAAGCAGAAGTCATATACTGTGATGTTCCTTTACTTAGTGCATACTTGTTGGGGCTAGAGTGGTAGCGCAAGTGGTAAGGCATCTGCCTTGCCTGCACTAGCCTAGGACAGATCTCAGTATGATCCCCCAGCATCCCATATGGTCCTCCAAGCCAGGAGCGATTTCTGAGTGCTTAGCCAGGAATAACCCTGGTCACCGGGTTAAAAAAAAAAAAAAGAACT